>NW_027646394.1:0-373141 GCF_951394435.1 Stenella coeruleoalba
CCCCTAATCCTAACCCGTACGCTAACACTAACCCGCGCCCTCAAACGCACGCTCCACCTAAAGCGTTGCCGTACCCTCACCTGGACCCGAAACCGTCCCCGTCCCCTAACCCTAACCCTAGCCCGAACCCTAACCCTAACCCTTCCCCGAAGCCTGACCCTCACCCGTCCCCTAATCTTAACCCGTACGCTAACACTAACCCACGCCCTCACACGCACGCTCCCCCTATGGCGTTGCCGTACCCTCACCTGGACCCTAAACCGTCCCCGTCCCCTAACCCTAACCCTAGCCCGAACCCTAACCCTAACCCATCCCCGAAGCCTGACCCTCACCCGTCCCCTAATCCTAACCCGTACGCTAACACTAACCCGCGCCCTCACACGCACGCTCCCCCTAAAGCGTTGCCGTACCCTCACCTGGACCCTAAACCGTCCCCGTCCCCTAACCCTAACCCTAGCCCGAACCCTAACCCTAACCCTTCCCCGAAGCCTGACCCTCACCCGTCCCCTAATCCTAACCCGTACGCTAACACTAACCCGCGCCCTCACACGCACGCTCCCCCTAAAGCGTTGCCGTACCCTCACCTGGACCCTAAACCGTCCCCGTCCCCTAACCCTAACCCTAGCCCGAACCCTAACCCTAACCCTTCCCCGAAGCCTGACCCTCACGCGTCCCCTAATCCTAACCCGTACGCTAACACTAACCCGCGCCCTCACACGCAAGCTCCCCCTAAAGCGTTGCCGTACCCTCACCTGGACCCTAATCCGTCCCCGTACCCTAACCCTAACCCTAGCCCGAACCCTAACCCTAACCCTTCCCCGAAGCCTGACCCTCACCCGTCCCCTAATCCTAACCCGTACGGTAACACTAACCCGCGCCCTCACACGCACGCTCCCCCTAAAGCGTTGCCGTACCCTCACCTGGACCCTAAACCTTCCCCGTCCCCTAACCCTAACCGTAGCCCGAACCCTAACCCTAACCCTTCCCCGAAGCCTGACCCTCACCCGTCCCCTAATCCTAAGCCGTACGCTAACACTAACCCATGCCCTCACAGGCACGCTCCCCCTAAAGCGTTGCCGTACCCTCACCTGAACCCTAAACCGTCCCCGTCCCCTAACCCTAACCCTAGCCCGAACCCTAACCCTAACCCTTCCCCGAAGCCTGACCCTCACCCGTCCCCTAATCCTAACCCGTACGCTAACACTAACCCGCGCCCTCACACGCACGCTCCCCCTAAAGCGTTGCCGTACCCTCACCTGGACCCTAAACCGTCCCCGTCCCCTAACCCTAACCCTAGCCCGAACCCTAACCCTAACCCTTCCCCGAAGCCTGACCCTCACCCGTCCCCTAATCCTAACCCGTACGCTAACACTAACCCGCGCCCTCACATGCACGCTCCCCCTAAAGCGTTGCCGTACCCTCACCTGGACCCTAAACCGTCCCCGTCCCCTAACCCTAACCCTAGCCCGAACCCTAACCCTAACCCTTCCCAGAAGCCTGACCCTCACCCGTCCCCTAATCCTAACCCGTACGCTAACACTAACCCGCGCCCTCACACGCACGCTCCCCGTATAGCGTTGCTGTACCCTCACCTGGACCCTAAACCGTCCCCGTCCCCTAACCCTAACCCTAGCCCGAACCCTAACCCTAACCCTTCCCCGAAGCCTGACCCTCACCCGTCCCCTAATCCTAACCCGTACGCTAACACTAACCCGCGCCCTCACACGCACGCTCCCCCTAAAGCGTTGCCGTACCCTCACCTGGACCCTAAACCGTCCCCGTCCCCTAACCCTAACCCTAGCCCGAACCCTAACCCTAACCCTTCCCCGAAGCCTGACCCTCACCCGTCCCCTAATCCTAAGCCGTACGCTAACACTAACCCGTGCCCTCACACGCACGCTCCCCCTAAAGCGTTGCCGTACCCTCACCTGGACCCTAAACCGTCCCCGTCCCCTAACCCTAACCCTAGCCCGAACCCTAACCCTAACCCTTCCCCGAAGCCTGACCCTCACCCGTCCCCTAATCCTAAGCCGTACGCTAACACTAACGCGCGCCCTCACACGTACGCTCCCCCTAAAGCGTTGCCGTACCCTCACCTGCACCCTAAACCGTCCCGGTCCCCTAACCCTAACCTAGCCCGAACCCTAACCCTAACCCTTCCCCGAAGCCTGACCCTCACCCGTCCCCTAATCCTAAGCCGAACGCTAACACTAACCCGCGCCCTCACACGCACGCTCCCCCTAAAGCGTTGCCGTACCCTCACCTGGACCCTAAACCGTCCCCATCCCCTAACCCTAACCCTAGCCCGAACCCTAACCCTAACCCTTCCCCGAAGCCTGACCCTCACCCGTCCCCTAATCCTAACCCGTACGCTAACACTAACCCGCGCCCTCACACGCACGCTCCCCCTAAAGCGTTGCCGTACCCTCACCTGGACCCTAAACCGTCCCCGTCCCCTAACCCTAACCCTAGCCCGAACCCTAACCCTAACCCTTCCCAGAAGCCTGACCCTCACCCGTCCCCTAATCCTAACCCGTACGCTAACACTAACCCACGCCCTCACATGCTCGCTACCCCTAAAGCGTTGCCGTACCCTCACCTGGACCCTAAACCGTCCCTGTCCCAAAACCCTAACCCTAGCACGAACCCTAACCCTAACCCTTTCCCGAAGCCTGACCCTCACCCGTCCCCTAATCCTAAGCCGTACGCTAACACTAACCCGCGCCCTCACACGCACGCTCCCCCTAAAGCGTTGCCGTACCCTCACCTGGACCCTAAACCGTCCCCGTCCCCTAACCCTAACCCTAGCCCGAACCCTAACCCTAACCCTTCCCCGAAGCCTGACCCTCACCCGTCCCCTAATCCTAACCCGTACGCTAACACTAACCCGCGCCCTCACACGCACGCTCCCCCTAAAGCGTTGCCGTACCCTCACCTGGACCCTAAACCATCCCCGTCCCCTAACCCTAACCCTAGCCCGAACCCTAACCCTAACCCTTCCCCGAAGCCTGACCCTCACCCGTCCCCTAATCCTAACCCGTACGCTAACACTAACCCGCGCCCTCACACGCACGCTCCCCCTAAAGCGTTGCCGTACCCTCACCTGGACCCTAAACCGTCCCCGTCCCCTAACCCTAAACCTAGCCCGAACCCTAACCCTAACCCTTCCCCGAAACCTGACCCTCACCCGTCCCCTAATCCTAACCCGTACGCTAACACTAACCCGCGCCCTCACATGCACGCTCCCCCTAAAGCGTTGCCGTACCCTCACCTGGACCCTAAACCATCCCCGTCCCCTAACCCTAACCCTAGCCCGAACCCTAACCCTAACCCTTCCCCGAAGCCTGACCCTCACCCGTCCCCTAATCCTAACCCGTACGCTAACACTAACCCGCGCCCTCACACGCACGCTCCCCCTAAAGCGTTGCCGTACCCTCACCTGGACCCTAAACCATCCCCGTCCCCTAACCCTAACCCTAGCCCGAACCCTAACCCTAACCCTTCCCCGAAGCCTGACCCTCACCCGTCCCCTAATCCTAACCCGAACGCTAACACTAACCCGCGCCCTCACACGCACGCTCCCCCTAAAGCGTTGCCGTACCCTCACCTGGACCCGAAACCGTCCCCGTCCCCTAACCCTAACCCTAGCCCGAACCCTAACCCTAACCCTTCCCCGAAGCCTGACCCTCACCCGTCCCCTAATCCTAAGCCGTACGCTAACACTAACCCGCACCCTCACACGCACGCTCCCCCTAAAGCGTTGCCGTACCCTCACCTGGACCCTAAACCGTCCCCGTCCCCTAACCCTAACCCTAGCCCGAACACTAACCCTAACCCTTCCCCGAAGCCTGACCCTCACCCGTCCCCTAATCCTAACCCGTACGCTAACACTAACCCGCGCCCTCACACGCATGCTCCCCCTAAAGCGTTGCCGTACCCTCACCTGGACCCTAAACCGTCCCCGTACCCTAACCCTAACCCTAGCCCGAACCCTAACCCTAACCCTTCCCCGAAGCCTGACCCTCACACGTCCCCTAATCCTAACCCGTACGCTAACACTAACCCGCGCCCTCTCACGCACGCTCCCCCTAAAGCGTTGCCGTACCCTCACCTGGACCCTAAACCGTCCCCGTCCCCTAACCCTAACCCTAGCCCGAACACTAACCCTAACCCTTCCCCGAAGCCTGACCCTCACCCGTCCCCTAATCCTAACCCGTACGCTAACACTACCCCGCGCCCTCACACGCACGCTCCCCCTAAAGCGTTGCCGTACCCTCACCTGGACCCTAAACCGTCCCCGTACCCTAACCCTAACCCTAGCCCGAACCCTAACCCTAACCCTTCCCCGAAGCCTGACCCTCACCCGTCCCCTAATCCTAACCCGTACGCTAACACTAACCCGCGCCCTCACACGCACGCTCCCCCTAAAGCGTTGCCGTACCCTCACCTGGACCGTAAACCATCCCCGTCCCCTAACCCTAACCCTAGCCCGAACCCTAACCCTAACCCTTCCCCGAAGCCTGACCCTCACCCGTCCCCTAATCCTAACCCGTACGCTAACACTAACCCGCGCGCTCACACGCACGCTCCCCCTAAAGCGTTGCCGTACCCTCACCTGGACCCGAAACCGTCCCCGTCCCCTAACCCTAACCCTAGCCCGAACCCTAACCCTAACCCTTCCCCGAAGCCTGACCCTCACCCGTCCCCTAATCCTAAGCCGTACGCTAACACTAACCCGCCCCCTCACACGCACGCTCCCCCTAAAGCGTTGCCATACCCTCACCTGGACCAGAAATCGTCCCCGTCCCCTAACCCTAACCCTAGCCCAAACCCTAACCCTAACCCTTCCCCGAAGCCTGACCCTCACCCGTCCCCTAATCCTAACCCGTACGCTAACACTAACCCGCGCCCTCACACGTACGCTCCCCCTAAAGCGTTGCCGTACACTCACCTGGACCCTAAACCGTCCCCGTCCCCTAACCGTAACCCTAGCCCGAACCCTAACCCTAACCCTTCCCCGATGCCTGACCCTCACCCGTCCCCTAATCCTAACCCGTACGCTAACACTAACCAGCGTCCTCACACGCACGCTCCCCCTAAAGCGTTGCCGTACCCTCACCTGGACCATAAACCGTCCCCGTCTCTTAACCCTTACCCTAGCCCGAACCCTAACCCTAACCCTTCCCCGAAGCCTGACCCTCACCCGTCCCCTAATCCTAACCCGTACGCTAACACTAACCCGCGCCCTCACACGCACGCTCCCCCTAAAGCGTTGCCGTACCCTCACCTGGACCCTAAACCTTCCCCATCCCCTAACCCTAACCCTAGCCCGAACCCTAAACCTAACCCTTCCCCGAAGCCTGACCCTCACCCGTCCCCTAATCCTAACCCGTACGCTAACACTAACCCGCGCCCTCACACGCACGCTCCCCCTAAAGCGTTGCCGTACCCTCACCTGGACCCTAAACCGTCCCCGTCCCCTAACTCTAACCCTAGCCCGAACACTAACCCTAACCCTTCCCCGAAGCCTGACCCTCACCCGTCCCCTAATCCTAACCCGTACGCTAACACTAACCCGCGCCCTCACACACACGCTCCCCCTAAAGCGTTGCCGTACCCTCACCTGGACCCTAAACCGTCCCCGTACCCTAACCCTAACCCTAGCCCGAACCCTAACCCTAACCCTTCCCCGAAGCCTGACCCTCACCCGTCCCCTAATCCTAACCCGTACGCTAACACTAACCCGCGCCCTCTCACGCACGCTCCCCCTAAAGCGTTGCCGTACCCTCACCTGGACCCTAAACCGTCCCCGTCCCCTAACCCTAACCCTAGCCCGAACACTAACCCTAACCCTTCCCCGAAGCCTGACCCTCACCCGTCCCCTAATCCTAACCCGTACGCTAACACTAACCCGCGCCCTCACACGCACGCTCCCCCTAAAGCGTTGCCGTACCCTCACCTGGACCCTAAACCGTCCCCGTACCCTAACCCTAACCCTAGCCCGAACCCTAACCCTAACCCTTCCCCGAAGCCTGACCCTCACCCGTCCCCTAATCCTAACCCGTACGCTATCACTAACCCGCGCCCTCACACGCACGCTCCCCCTAAAACGTTGCCGTACCCTCACCTGAACCCGAAACCGTCCCCGTCCCCTAACCCTAACCCTAGCCCGAACCCTAACCCTAACCCTTCCCCGAAGCCTGACCCTCACCCGTCCCCTAATCCTAACCGTACGCTAACACTAACCCGCGCCCTCACACGCACGCTCCCCCTAAAGCATTGCCGTACCCTCACCTGGACCCTAAACCGTCCCCGTCCCCTAACCCTAACCCTAGCCCGAACCCTAACCCTAACCCTTCCCCGAAGCCTGACCCTCACCCGTCCCCTAATCCTAACCCGTACGCTAACACTAACCCGCGCCCTCACACACACGCTCCCCCTAAAGCGTTGCCGTACCCTCACCTGGACCCTAAACCGTCCCCGTCCCCTAACCCTAACCCTAGCCCAAACCCTAACCCTAACCCTTCCCCGAAGCCTGACCCTCACCCGTCCCCTAATCCTAAGCCGTACGCTAACACTAACCCGCGCCCTCACACGCACGCTCCCCCTAAAGCGTTGCCGTACCCTCACCTGGACCAGAAACCGTCCCCGTCCCCTAACCCTAACCCTAGCCCGAACCCTAACCCTAACCCTTCCCCGAAGCCTGACCCTCACCCATCCCCTAATCCTAAGCCGCACGCTAACACTAACCCGCGCCCTCACACGCACGCTCCCCCTAAAGCGTTGCCGTACCCTCACTTGGACCCTAAACCTTCCCCGTCCCCTAACCCTAACCGTAGCCCGAACCCTAACCCTAACCCTTCCCCGAAGCCTGACCCTCACCCGTCCCCTAATCCTAAGCCGTACGCTAACACTAACCCGCGCCCTCACACGCACGCTCCCCCTAAAGCGTTGCCGTACCCTCACCTGAACCCTAAACCGTCCCCGTCCCCTAACCCTAACCCTAGCCCGAACCCTAACCCTAACCCTTCCCCGAAGCCTGACCCTCACCCGTCCCCTAATCCTAACCCGTACGCTAACACTAACCCGCGCCCTCACACGCACGCTCCCCCTAAAGCGTTGCCGTACCCTCACCTGGACCCGAAACCGTCCCCGTCCCCTAACCCTAACCCTAGCCCGAACCCTAACCCTAACCCTTCCCCGAAGCCTGACCCTCACCCGTCCCCTAATCCTAACCCGTACGCTAACACTAACCCGCGCCCTCACACGCACGCTCCCCCTAAAGCGTTGCCGTACCCTCACCTGGACCCTAAACCTTCCCCGTCCCCTAACCCTAACCGTAGCCCGAACCCTAACCCTAACCCTTCCCCGAAGCCTGACCCTCACCCGTCCCCTAATCCTAAGCCGTACGCTAACACTAACCCGCGCTCTCACACGCACGCTACACCTAAAGCATTGCCGTACCCTCACCTGAACCCTAAACCGTCCCCGTCCCCTAACCCTAACCCTAGCCCGAACCCTAACCCTAACACTTCCCCGAAGCCTGACCCTCACCCGTCCCCTAATCCTAACCCGTATGCTAACACTAACCCGCGCCCTCACACGCACGCTCCCCCTAAAGCATTTCCGTACCCTCACCTGGACCCTCTACCGTCCCCGTCCCCTAACCCTAACCCTAGCCCGAACCCTAACCCTAACCCTTCCCCGAAGCCTGACCCTCACCCGTCCCCTAATCCTAACCCGTACGCTAACACTAACCCACGCCCTCACACGCACGTTCCCCCTAAAGCGTTGCCGTACCCTCACCTGGACCCTAAACCGTCCCCGTCCCCTAACCCTAACCCTAGCCCGAACCCTAACCCTAACCCTTCCCCGAAGCCTGACCCTCACCCGTCCCCTAATCCTAACCCGTACGCTAACACTAACCCGCGCCCTCACACGCACGCTCCCCCTAAAGCGTTGCCGTACCCTCACCTGGACCCTAAACCGTCCCCGTCCCCTAACCCTAACCCTAGCCCGAACCCTAACCCTAACCCTTCCCCGAAGCCTGACCCTCACCCGTCCCCTAATCCTAAGCCGTACGCTAACACTAACCCGCGCCCTCACACGCACGCTCCCCCTAAAGCGTTGCCGTACCCTCACCTGGACCCTAAACCGTCCCCGTCCCCTAACCCTAACCCTAGCCCGAACCCTAACCCAAACCCTTCCCCGAAGCCTGACCCTCACCCGTCCCCTAATCCTAACCCGTACGCTAACAATAACCCGCGCCCTCACACGCACGCTCCCCCTAAAGCGTTGCCGTACCCTCACCTGGACCCTAAACCGTCCCCGTCCCCTAACCCTAACCCTAGCCCGAACCCTAACCCTAACCCTCCCCGAAGCCTGACCCTCACCCGTCCCCTAATCCTAACCCGTACGCTAACACTAACCCGCGCCCTCACACGCACGCTCCCCCTAAAGCGTTGCCGTACCCTCACCTGGACCCTAAACCGACCCCGTCCCCTAACCCTAACCCTAGCCCGAACCCTAACCCTAACCCTTCCCCGAAGCCTGACCCTCACCCGTCCCCTAATCCTAACCCGTACGCTAACACTAACCCGCGCCCTCACACGCACGCTCCCCCTAAAGCGTTGCCGTACCCTCACCTGGACCCTAAACCGTCCCCGTCCCCTAACCCTAACCCTAGCCCGAACCCTAACCCTAACCCTTCCCCGAAGCCTGAACCTCACCCGTCCCCTAATCCTAACCCGTACGCTAACACTAACCCGCGCCCTCACACGCACGCTCCCCCTAAAGCGTTGCCGTACCCTCACCTGGACCCTAAACCGTCCCCGTCCCCTAACCCTAAACCTAGCCCGAACCCTAACCCTAACCCTTCCCCGAAGCCGGACCCTCACCCGTCCCCTAATCCTAACCCGTACGCTAACACTAACCCGCGCCCTCACATGCACGCTCCCCCTAAAGCGTTGCCGTACCCTCACCTGGACCCTAAACCGTCCCCGTCCCCTAACTCTAACCCTAGCCCGAACCCTAACCCTAACCCTTCCCCGAAGCCTGACCCTCACCCGTCCCCTAATCCTAACCCGTACGCTAACACTAACCCGCGCCCTCACACGCACGCTCCCCCTAAAGCGTTGCCGTACCCTCACCTGGACCCGAAACCGTCCCCGTCCCCTAACCCTAACCCTAGCCCGAACCCTAACCCTAACCCTTCCCCGAAGCCTGACCCTCACCCGTCCCCTAATCCTAACCCGTACGCTAACACTAACCCGCGCCCTCACACGCACGCTCCCCCTAAAGCGTTGCCGTACCCTCACCTGGACCCTAAACCGTCCCCGTCCCCTAACCCTAACCCTAGCCCGAACCCTAACCCTTCCCCGAAGCCTGAACCTCACCCGTCCCCTAATCCTAACCCGTACGCTAACACTAACCCGCGCCCTCACACGCACGCTCCCCCTAAAGCGTTGCCGTACCCTCACCTGGACCCTAAACCGTCCCCGTCCCCTAACCCTAACCCTAGCCCGAACCCTAACCCTAACCCTTCCCCGAAGCCGGACCCTCACCCGTCCCCTAATCCTAACCCGTACGCTAACACTAACCCGCGCCCTCACATGCACGCTCCCCCTAAAGCGTTGCCGTACCCTCACCTGGACCCTAAACCGTCCCCGTCCCCTAACTCTAACCCTAGCCCGAACCCTAACCCTAACCCTTCCCCGAAGCCTGACCCTCACCCGTCCCCTAATCCTAACCCGTACGCTAACACTAACCCGCGCCCTCACACGCACGCTCCCCCTAAAGCGTTGCCGTACCCTCACCTGGACCCGAAACCGTCCCCGTCCCCTAACCCTAACCCTAGCCCGAACCCTAACCCTAACCCTTCCCCGAAGCCTGACCCTCACCCGTCCCCTAATCCTAACCCGTACGCTAACACTAACCCGCGCCCTCACATGCACGCTCCCCCTAAAGCGTTGCCGTACCCTCACCTGGACCCTAAACCGTCCCCGTCCCCTAACCCTAACCCTAGCCCGAACCCTAACCCTAACCCTTCCCCGAAGCCTGACCCTCACCCGTCCCCTAATCCTAACCCGTACGCGAACACTAACCCGCGCCCTCACACGCACGCTCCCCCTAAAGCGTTGCCGTACCCTCACCTGGACCCTAAACCGTCCCCGTCCCCTAACCCTAACCCTAGCCCGAACCCTAACCCTAACCCTTCCCCGAAGCCTGACCCTCACCCGTCCCCTAATCCTAACCCGTACGCTAACACTAACCCGCGCCCTCACACGCACGCTCCCCCTAAAGCGTTGCCGTACCCTCACCTGGACCCTAAACCGTCCCCGTCCCCTAACCCTAACCCTAGCCCGAACCCTAACCCTAACCCTTCCCCGAAGCCTGACCCTCTCCCGTCCCCTAATCCTAAGCCGTACGCTAACACTAACCCGCGCCCTCACATGCACGCTCCCCCTAAAGCGTTGCCGTACCCTCACCTGGACCCTAAACCGTCCCCGTCCCCTAACCCTAACCCTAGCCCGAACCCTAACCCTAACCCTTCCCCGAAGCCTGACACTCACCCGTCCCCTAATCCTAACCCGTACGCTAACAATAACCCGCGCCCTCACACGCACGCTCCCCCTAAAGCGTTGCCGTACCCTCACCTGGACCCTAAACCGTCCCCGTCCCCTAACCCTAACCCTAGCCCGAACCCTAACCCTAAACCTCCCCGAAGCCTGACCCTCACCCGTCCCCTAATCCTAACCCGTACGCTAACACTAACCCGCGCCCTCACACGCACGCTCCCCCTAAAGCGTTGCCGTACCCTCACCTGGACCCTAAACCGTCCCCGTCCCCTAACCCTAACCCTAGCCCGAACCCTAACCCTAACCCTTCCCCGAAGCCTGACCCTCACCCGTCCCCTAATCCTAACCCGTACGCTAACACTAACCCGCGCCCTCACACGCACGCTCCCCCTAAAGCGTTGCCGTACCCTCACCTGGACCCGAAACCGTCCCCGTCCCCTAACCCTAACCCTAGCCCGAACCCTAACCCTAACCCTTCCCCGAAGCCTGACCCTCACCCGTCCCCTAATCCTAACCCGTACGCTAACACTAACCCGCGCCCTCACACGCACGCTCCCCCTAAAGCGTTGCCGTACCCTCACCTGGACCCTAAACCGTCCCCGTCCCCTAACCCTAACCCTAGCCCGAACCCTAACCCTAACCCTTCCCCGAAGCCTGACCCTCACTCGTCCCCTAATCCTAACCCGTACGCTAAAACTAACCCGCGCCCTCACACGCACGCTCCCCCTAAAGCGTTGCCGTACCCTCACCTGGACCCGAAACCGTCCCCGTCCCCTAACCCTAACCCTAGCCCGAACCCTAACCCTAACCCTTCCCCGAAGCCTGACCCTCACCCGTCCCCTAATCCTAACCCGTACGCTAACACTAACCCGCGACCTCACACGCACGCTCCCCCTAAAGCGTTGCCGTACCCTCACCTGGACCCTAAACCGTCCCCGTCCCCTAACCCTAACCCTAGCCCGAACCCTAACCCTAACCCTTCCCCGAAGCCTGACACTCACCCGTCCCCTAATCCTAACACGTACGCTAACACTAACCCGCGCCCTCACACGCACGCTCCCCCTAAAGCGTTGCCGTACCCTCACCTGGACCCTAAACCGTCCCCGTCCCCTAAACCTAACCCTAGCCCGAACCCTAACCCTAACACTTCCCCGAAGCCTGACCCTCACCCGTACCATAATCCTAACCCGTACGCTAACACTAACCCGCGCCCTCACACGCACGCTCCCCCTAAAGCGTTGCCGTACCCTCACCTGGACCCGAAACCGTCCCCGTCCCTTAACCCTTACCCTAGCCCGAACCCTAACCCTAACCCTTCCCCGAAGCCTGACCCTCACCCGTCCCCTAATCGTAAACCGTACGCTAATACTACCCCGCGCCCTCACACGCACGCTCCCCCTAAAGCGTTGCCGTACCCTCACCTGGACCCTAAACCGTCCCCATCCCCTAACCCTAACCCTAGCCCGAAACCTAACCCTAACCCTTCCCCGAAGCCTGACCCTCACCCGTCCCCTAATCCTAACCCGTACGCTAACACTAACCCGCGCCCTCACACGCACGCTCCCCCTAAAGCGTTGCCGTACCCTCACCTGGACCCTAAACCGTCCCCGTCCCCTAACCCTAACCCTAGCCCGAACCCTAACCCTAACCCTTCCCCGAAGCCTGACCCTCACCCGTCCCCTAATCCTAACCCGTACGCGAACACTAACCCGCGCCCTCACACGCACGCTCCCCCTAAAGCGTTGCAGTACCCTCACCTGGACCCTAAACCGTCCCCGTCCCCTAACCCTAACCCTAGCCCGAACCCTAACCCTAACCCTTCCCCGAAGCCTGACCCTCACCCGTCCCCTAATCCTAACCCGTACGCTAACACTAACCCGCGCCCTCACACGCACGCTCCCCCTAAAGCGTTGCCGTACCCTCACCTGGACCCTAAACCGTCCCCGTCCCCTAACCCTAACCCTAGCCCGAACCCTAACCCTAACCCTTCTCCGAAGCCTGACCCTCTCCCGTCCCCTAATCCTAAGCCGTACGCTAACACTAACCCGCGCCCTCACATGCACGCTCCCCCTAAAGCGTTGCCGTACCCTCACCTGGACCCTAAACCGTCCCCATCCCCTAACCCTAACCCTAGCCCGAACCCTAACCCTAACCCTTCCCCGAAGCCTGACCCTCACCCGTCCCCTAATGCTAACCCGTACGCTAACACTAACCCGCGCCCTCACACGCACGCTCCCCCTAAAGCGTTGCCGTACCCTCACCTGGACCCTAAACCGTCCCCGTCCCCTAACCCTAACCCTTGCCCGAACCCTAACCCTAACCCTCCCCGAAGCCTGACCCTCACCCGTCCCCTAATCCTAATCCGTACGCTAACACTAACCCGCGCCCTCACACGCACGCTCCCCCTAAAGCGTTGCCGTACCCTCACCTGGACCCTAAACCGTCCCCGTCCCCTAACCCTAACCCTAGCCCGAACCCTAACCCTAACCCTTCCCCGAAGCCTGACCCTCACCCGTCCCCTAATCCTAACCCGTACGCTAACACTAACCCGCGCCCTCACACGCACGCTCCCCCTAAAGCGTTGCCGTACCCTCACCTGGACCCTAAACCGTCCCCGTCCCCTAACACTAACCCTAGCCCGAACCCTAACCCTAACTCTTCCCCGAAGCCTGAACCTCACCCGTCCCCTAATCCTAACCCGTACGCTAACACTAACCCGCGCCCTCACACGCACGCTCCCCCTAAAGCGTTGCCGTACCCTCACCTGGACCCTAAACCGTCCCCGTCCCCTAACCCTAACCCTAGCCCGAACCCTAACCCTAACACTTCCCCGAAGCCGGACCCTGACCCGTCCCCTAATCCTAACCCGTACGCTAACACTAACCCGCGCCCTCACACGCACGCTCCCCCTAAAGCGTTGCCGTACCCTCACCTGGACCCTAAACCGTCCCCGTCCCCTAACTCTAACCCTAGCCCGAACCCTAACCCTAACCCTTCCCCGAAGCCTGAACCTCACCCGTCCCCTAATCCTAACCCGTACGCTAACACTAACCCGCGCCCTCACACGCACGCTCCCCCTAAAGCGTTGCCGTACCCTCACCTGGACCCGAAACCGTCCCCGTCCCCTAACCCTAACCCTAGCCCGAACCCTAACCCTAACCCTTCCCCGAAGCCTGACCCTCACCCGTCCCCTAATTCTAACCCGTACGCTAATACTAACCCGCGCCCTCACACGCACGCTCCCCCTAAAGCGTTGCCGTACCCTCACCTGGACTCTAAACCGTCCCCGTCCCCTAACCCTAACCCTAGCCCGAACCCTAACCCTAACCCTTCCCCGAAGCCTGACCCTCACCCGTCCCCTAATCCTAACCCGTACGCTAAAACTAACCCGCGCCCTCACACGCACGCTCCCCCTAAAGCGTTGCCGTACCCTCACCTGGACCCTAAACCGTCCCCGTCCCCTAACCCTAACCCTAGCCCGAACCCTAACCCTAACCCTTCCCCGAAGCCTGACCCTCACCCGTCCCCTAATCCTAACCCGTACGCTAACACTAACCCGCGCCCTCACACGCACGCTCCCCCTAAAGCGTTGCCGTACCCTCACCTGGACCCTAAACCGTCCCCGTCCCCTAACCCTAACCCTAGCCCGAACCCTAACCCTAACCCTTCCCCGAAGCCTGACACTCACCCGTCCCCTAATCCTAACACGTATGCTAACACTAACCCGCGCCCTCACACGCACGCTCCCCCTAAAGCGTTGCCGTACCCTCACCTGGACCCTAAACCGTCCCCGTCCCCTAAACCTAACCCTAGCCCGAACCCTAACCCTAACACTTCCCCGAAGCCTGACCCTCACCCGTACCATAATCCTAACCCGTACGCTAACACTAACCCGCGCCCTCACACGCACGCTCCCCCTAAAGCGTTGCCGTACCCTCACCTGGACCCGAAACCGTCCCCGTCCCTTAACCCTTACCCTAGCCCGAACCCTAACCCTAACCCTTCCCCGAAGCCTGACCCTCACCCGTCCCCTAATCGTAAACCGTACGCTAATACTAACTCGCGCCCTCACACGCACGCTCCCCCTAAAGCGTTGCCGTACCCTCACCTGGACCCTAAACCGTCCCCATCCCCTAACCCTAACCCTAGCCCGAAACCTAACCCTAACCCTTCCCCGAAGCCTGACCCTCACCCGTCCCCTAATCCTAACCCGTACGCTAACACTAACTCGCGCCCTCACACGCACGCTCCCCCTAAAGCGTTGCCGTACCCTCACCTGGACCCTAAACCGTCCCCGTCCCCTAACCCTAACCCTAGCCCGAACCCTAACCCTAACCCTTCCCCGAAGCCTGACCCTCACCCGTCCCCTAATCCTAAACCGTACGCTAACACTAACCCGCGCCCTCACACGCACGCTCCCCCTAAAGCGTTGCCGTACCCTCACCTGGACCCTAAACCGTCCCCGTCCCCTAACCCTAACCGTAGCCCGAAACCTAACCCTAACCCTTCCCCGAAGCCTGACCCTCACCCATCCCCTAATCCTAACCCGTACGCTAACACTAACCCACGCCCTCACACGCACGCTCCCCCTAAAGCGTTGCCGTACCCTCACCTGGACCCTAAACCGTCCCCGTCCCCTAACCCTAACCCTAGCCCGAACCCTAACCCTAACCCTTCCCCGAAGCCTGACCCTCACCCGTCCCCTAATCCTAACCCGTACGCTAACACTAACCCGCGCCCTCACACGCACGCTCCCCCTAAAGCGTTGCCGTACCCTCACCTGGACCCTAAACCGTCCCCGTCCCCTAACCCTAACCCTAGACCGAACCCTAACCCTAACCCTTCCCCGAAGCCTGAACCTCACCCGTCCCCTAATCCTAACCCGTACGCTAACACTAACCCGCGCCCTCACACGCACGCTCCCCCTAAAGCGTTGCCGTACCCTCACCTGGACTCTAAACCGTCCCCATCCCCTAACCCTAACCCTAGCCCGAACCCTAACCCTAACCCTTCCCCGAAGCCTGACCCTCACCCGTCCCCTAATCCTAACCCGTACGCTAACACTAAGCCGCGCCCTCACACGCACGCTCCTCCTAAAGCGTTGCCGTACCCTCACCTGGACCCTAAACCGTCCCCGTCCCCTAACACTAACCCTAGCCCGAACCCTAACCCTAACCCTTCCCCGAAGCCTGACCCTCACCCGTCCCCTAATCCTAACCCGTACGCTAACACTAACCCGCGCCCTCACATGCACGCTCCCCCTAAAGCGTTGCCGTACCCTCACCTGGACCCTAAACCGTCCCCGTCCCCTAACCCTAACCCTAGCCCGAACCCTAACCCTAACCCTTCCCCGAAGCCTGACCCTCACCCGTCCCCTAATCCTAACCCGTACGCTAACACTAACCCGCGCCCTCACACGCACGCTCCCCCTAAAGCGTTGCCGTACCCTCACCTGGACCCTAAACCGTCCCCGTCCCCTAACCCTAACCCTAGCCCGAACCCTAACCCTAACCCTTCCCCAAAGCCTGACCCTCACCCGTCCCCTAATCCTAACCCGTACGCTAACACTAACCCGCGCCCTCACACGCACACTCCCCCTAAAGCGTTGCCGTACCCTCACCTGGACCCTAAACCGTCCCCGTCCCCTAACCCTAACCCTAGCCCGAACCCTAACCCTAACCCTTCCCCGAAGCCTGACCCTCACCCATCCCCTAATCCTAACCCGTACGCTAACACTAACCCGCGCCCTCACACGCACGCTCCCCCTAAAGCATTGCCGTACCCTCACCTGGACCCTAAACCGTCCCCGTCCCCTAACCCTAACCCTAGCCCGAACCCTAACCCTAACCCTTCCCCGAAGCCTGACCCTCACCCGTCCCCTAATCCTAAACCGTACGCTAACACTAACCCGCGCCCTCACACGCACGCTCCCCCTAAAGCGTTGCCGTACCCTCACCTGGACCCTAAACCGTCCCCGTCCCCTAACCCTAACCCTAGCCCGAACCCTAACCCTAACCCTTCCCCGAAGCCTGACCCTCACCCGTCCCCTAATCCTAACCCGTACGCTAACACTAACCCGCGCCCTCACACGCACGCTCCCCCTAAAGCGTTGCCGTACCCTCACCTGGACCCTAAACCGTCCCCGTCCCCTAACCCTAACCCTAGCCCGAACCCTAACCCTAACCCTTCCCCGAAGCCTGACCCTCACCCGTCCCCTAATCCTAACCCGTACGCTAACACTAACCCGCGCCCTCACACGCACGCTCCCCCTAAAGCGTTGCCGTACCCTCACCTGGACCCGAAACCGTCCCCGTCCCCTAACCCTAACCCTAGCCCGAACCCTAACCCTAACCCTTCCCCGAAGCCTGACCCTCACCCGTCCCCTAATCCTAACCCGTATGCTAACACTAACCCGCGCCCTCACACGCACGCTCCCCCTAAAGCGTTGCCGTACCCTCACCTGAACCCTAAACCGTAACCGTCCCCTAACCCTAACCCTAGCCCGAACCCTAACCCTAACCCTTCCCCGAAGCCTGACCCTCACCCATCCCCTAATCCTAACCCGTACTCTAACACTAACCCGCGCCCTCACACGCACGCTCCCCCTAAAGCGTTGCCGTACCCTCACCTGGACCCGAAACCGTCCCCGTCCCCTAACCCTAACCCTAGCCCGAACCCTAACCCTAACCCTTCCCCGAAGCCTGACCCTCACCCGTCCCCTAATCCTAACCCGTACGCTAACAGTAACCCGCGCACTCACACGTACGCTCCCCCTAAAGCGTTGCCGTACCCTCACCTGGACCCTAAACCGTCCCCGTCCCCTAACCCTAACCCTAGCCCGAACCCTAACCCTAACCCTTCCCCGAAGCCTGACCCTCAACCGTCCCCTAATCCTAACCCGTACGCTAACAGTAACCCGCGCCCTCACACGTACGCTCCCCCTAAAGCGTTGCCGTACCCTCACCTGGACCCTAAACCGTCCCCGTCCCTTAACCCCTACCCTAGCCCGAACCCTAACCCTAAACCTTCCCCGAAGCCTGACCCTCACCCGTCCCCTAATCCTAACCCGTACGCTAACACTAACCCGCGCCCTCACACGCACGCTCCCCCTAAAGCGTTGCCGTACCCTCACCTGGACCCTAAACCTTCCCCATCCCCTAACCCTAACCCTAGCCCGAACCCTAACCCTAACCCTTCCCCGAAGCCTGACCCTCACCCGTCCCCTAATCCTAACCCGTACGCTAACACTAACCCGCGCCCTCACACGCACGCTCCCCCTAAAGCGTTGCCGTACCCTCACCTGGACCCTAAACCGTCCCCGTCCCCTAACCCTAACCCTAGCCCGAACCCTAACCCTAACCCTTCCCCGAAGCCTGACCCTCACCCGTCCCCTAATCCTAACCCGTACGCTAACACTAACCCGCGCCCTCACACGCACGCTCCCCCTAAAACGTTGCCGTACCCTCACCTGGACCCTAAACCGTCCCCGTCCCCTAACCCTAGCCCGAACCCTAACCCTAACCCTTCCCAGAAGCCTGACCCTCACCCGTCCCCTAATCCTAACCCGTACGCTAACACTAACCCGTGCCCTCACACGCACGCTCCCCCTAAAGCATTGCCGTACCCTCACCTGGACCCTAAACCGTCCCCGTCGCCTAACCCTAACCCTAGCCCGAACCCTAACCCTAACCCTTCCCCGAAGCCTGACCCTCACCCGTCCCCTAATCCTAACCCGTACGCTATCATTAACCCGCGCCCTCACACGCACGCTCCCCCTAAAACGTTGCCGTACCCTCACCTGGACCCGAAACCGTCCCCGTCCCCTAACCCTAACCCTAGCCCGAACCCTAACCCTAACCCTTCCCCGAAGCCTGACCCTCACCCGTCCCCTAATCCTAACCCGTACGCTAACACTAACCCGCGCCCTCACACGCACGCTCCCCCTAAAGCGTTGCCGTACCCTCACCTGGACCCTAAACCGTCCCCGTCCCCTAACCCTAACCCTAGCCCGAACCCTAACCCTAACCCTTCCCCGAAGCCTGACCCTCACCCGTCCCCTAATCCTAACCCGTACGCTAACACTAACCCGCGCCCTCACACGCACGCTCCCCCTAAAGCGTTGCCGTACCCTCACCTGGACCCTAAACCGTCCCCGTCCCCTAACCCTAACCCTAGCCCAAACCCTAACCCTAACCCTTCCCCGAATCCTGACCCTCACCCGTCCCCTAATCCTAAGCCGTACGCTAACACTAACCCGCGCCCTCACACGCACGCTCCCCCTAAAGCGTTGCCGTACCCTCACCTGGACCCGAAACCGTCCCCGTCCCCTAACCCTAACCCTAGCCCGAACCCTAACCCTAACCCTTCCCCGAAGCCTGACCCTCACCCGTCCCCTAATCCTAAGCCGCACGCTAACACTAATGCGCGCCCTCACACGCACGCTCCCCCTAAAGCGTTGCCGTACCCTCACTTGGACCCTAAACCGTCCCCGTCCCCTAACCCTAACCCTAGCCCGAACCCTAACCCTAACCCTTCCCCGAAGCCTGACCCTCACCCGTCCCCTAATCCTAACCCGTACGCTAACACTAACCCGCGCCCTCACATGCACGCTCCCCCTAAAGCGTTGCCGTACCCTCACCTGGACCCTAAACCGTCCCCGTCCCCTAACCCTAACCCTAGCCCGAACCCTAACCCTAACCCTTCCCAGAAGCCTGACCCTCACCCGTCCCCTAATCCTAACCCGTACGCTAACACTAACCCGCGCCCTCACACGCACGCTCCCCCTAAAGCGTTGCCGTACCCTCACCTGGACCCTAAACCGTCCCCGTCCCCTAACCCTAACCCTAGCCCGAACCCTAACCCTAACCCTTCCCCGAAGCCTGACCCTCACCCGTCCCCTAATCCTAAGCCGCACGCTAACACTAACGCGCGCCCTCACACGCACGCTCCCCCTAAAGCGTTGCCGTACCCTCACTTGGACCCTAAACCGTCCCCGTCCCCTAACCCTAACCCTAGCCCGAACCCTAACCCTAACCCTTCCCCGAAGCCTGACCCTCACCCGTCCCCTAATCCTAACCCGTACGCTAACACTAACCCGCGCCCTCACACGCACGCTCCCCCTAAAGCGTTGCCGTACCCTCACCTGGACCCTAAACCGTCCCCGTACCCTAACCCTAACCCTAGCCCGAACCCTAACCCTAACCCTTCCCCGAAGCCTGACCCTCACCCGTCCCCTAATCCTAACCCGTACGCTAACACTAACACGCGCCCTCACACGCACGCTCCCCCTAAAGCGTTGCCGTACCCTCACCTGGACCCTAAACCGTCCCCATCCCCTAACCCTAACCCTAGCCCGAACCCTAACCCTAACCCTTCCCCGAAGCCTGACCCTCAACCGTCCCCTAATCCTAACCCGTACGCTAACACTAACCCGCGCCCTCACACGCACGCTACCCCTAAAACGTTGCCGTACCCTCACCTGGACCCTAAACCGTCCCCGTCCCCTAACCCTAACCCTAGCCCGAACCCTAACCCTAACCCTTCCCAGAAGCCTGACCCTCACCCGTCCCCTAATCCTAACCCGTACGCTAACACTAACCCGCGCCCTCACACGCACGCTCCCCCTAAAGCGTTGCCGTACCCTCACCTGGACCCTAAACCCTCCCCGTCCCCTAACCCTAACCGTAGCCCGAACCCTAACCCTAACCCTTCCCCGAAGCCTGACCCTCACCCGTCCCCTAATCCTAACCCGTACGCTATCATTAACCCGCGCCCTCACACGCAGGCTCCACCTAAAACGTTGCCGTACCCTCACCTGGACCCGAAACCGTCCCCGTCCCCTAACCCTAACCCTAGCCCGAACCCTAACCCTAACACTTCCCCGAAGCCTGACCCTCACCCGTCCCCTAATCCTAACCCGTACGCTAACACTAACCCGCGCCCTCACACGCACGCTCCCCCTAAAGCGTTGCCGTACCCTCACCTGGACCCTAAACCGTCCCCGTCCCCTAACCCTAACCCTAGCCCGAACCCTAACCCTAACCCTTCCCCGAAGCCTGACCCTCACCCGTCCCCTAATCCTAACCCGTACGCTAACACTAACCCGCGCCCTCACACGCACGCTCCCCCTAAAGCGTTGCCGTACCCTCACCTGGACCCTAAACCGTCCCCATCCCCTAACCCTAACCCTAGCCCGAACCCTAACCCTAACCCTTCCCAGAAGCCTGACCCTCACCCGTCCCCTAATCCTAACCCGTACGCTAACACTAACGCGTGCCCTCACACGCACGCTCCCCCTAAAGCGTTGCCGTACCCTCACCTGGACCCGAAACCGTCCCCGTCCCCTAACCCTAACCCTAGCCCGAACCCTAACCCTAACCCTTCCCCGAAGCCTGACCCTCACCCGTCCCCTAATCCTAACCCGTACGCTAACACTAACCCGCGCCCTCACACGCACGCTCCCCCTAAAGCGTTGCCGTACCCTCACCTGAACCCTAAACCGTAACCGTCCCCTAACCCTAACCCTAGCCCGAACCCTAACCCTAACCCTTCCCCGAAGCCTGACCCTCACCCATCCCCTAATCCTAACCCGTACTCTAACACTAACCCGCGCCCTCACACGCACGCTCCCCCTAAAGCGTTGCCGTACCCTCACCTGGACCCGAAACCGTCCCCGTCCCCTAACCCTAACCCTAGCCCGAACCCTGACCCTAACCCTTCCCCGAAGCCTGACCCTCACCCGTCCCCTAATCCTAACCCGTACGCTAACAGTAACCCGGGCACTCACACGTACGCTCCCCCTAAAGCGTTGCCGTACCCTCACCTGGACCCTAAACCGTCCCCGTCCCCTAACCCTAACCCTAGCCCGAACCCTAACCCTAACCCTTCCCAGAAGCCTGACCCTCACCGGTCCCCTAATCCTAACCCGTACGCTAACACTAACACGTGCCCTCACACGCACGCTCCCCCTAAAGCGTTGCCGTACCCTCACCTGGACCCTAAACCGTCCCCGTCCCCTAACCCTAACCCTAGCCCGAACCCTAACCCTAACCCTTCCCCGAAGCCTGACCCTCACCCGTCCCCTAATCCTAACCCGTACGCTATCATTAACCCGCGCCCTCACACGCACGCTCCCCCTAAAACGTTGCCGTACCCTCACCTGGACCCGAAACCGTCCCCGTCCCCTAACCCTAACCCTAGCCCGAACCCTAACCCTAACCCTTCCCCGAAGCCTGACCCTCACCCGTCCCCTAATCCTAACCCGTACGCTAACACTAACCCGCGCTCTCACACGCACGCTCCCCCTAAAGCGTTGCCGTACCCTCACCTGGACCCTAAACCGTCCCCGTCCCCTAACCCTAACCCTAGCCCGAACCCTAACCCTAACCCTTCCCCGAAGCCTGACCCTCACCCGTCCCCTAATCCTAACCCGTACGCTAACACTAACCCGCGCCCTCACACGCACGCTCCCCCTAAAGCGTTGCCGTACCCTCACCTGGACCCTAAACCGTCCCCGTCCCCTAACCCTAACCCTAGCCCAAACCCTAACCCTAACCCTTCCCCGAAGCCTGACCCTCACCCGTCCCCTAATCCTAAGCCGTACGCTAACACTAACCCGCGCCCTCACACGCACGCTCCCCCTAAAGCGTTGCCGTACCCTCACCTGGACCCGAAACCGTCCCCGTCCCCTAACCCTAACCCTAGCCCGAACCCTAACCCTAACCCTTCCCCGAAGCCTGACCCTCACCCGTCCCCTAATCCTAAGCCGCACGCTAACACTAACGCGCGCCCTCACACGCACGCTCCCCCTAAAGCGTTGCCGTACCCTCACTTGGACCCTAAACCGTCCCCGTCCCCTAACCCTAACCCTAGCCCGAACCCTAACCCTAACCCTTCCCCGAAGCCTGACCCTCACCCGTCCCCTAATCCTAACCCGTACGCTAACACTAACCCGCGCCCTCACACGCACGCTCCCCCTAAAGCGTTGCCGTACCCTCACCTGGACCCTAAACCGTCCCCGTCCCCTAACCCTAACCTTAGCCCGAACCCTAACCCTAACCCTTCCCCGAAGCCTGACCCTCACCCGTCCCCTAATCCTAACCCGTACGCTAACACTAACCCGCGCCCTCACACGCACGCTCCCCCTAAAGCGTTGCCGTACCCTCACCTGGACCCTAAACCGTCCCCGTCCCCTAACCCTAACCCTAGCCCAAACCCTAACCCTAACCCTTCCCCGAAGCCTGACCCTCACCCGTCCCCTAATCCTAAGCCGTACGCTAACACTAACCCGCGCCCTCACACGCACGCTCCCCCTAAAGCGTTGCCGTACCCTCACCTGGACCCGAAACCGTCCCCGTCCCCTAACCCTAACCCTAGCCCGAACCCTAACCCTAACCCTTCCCCGAAGCCTGACCCTCACCCGTCCCCTAATCCTAAGCCGCACGCTAACACTAACGCGCGCCCTCACACGCACGCTCCCCCTAAAGCGTTGCCGTACCCTCACTTGGACCCTAAACCGTCCCCGTCCCCTAACCCTAACCCTAGCCCGAACCCTAACCCTAACCCTTCCCCGAAGCCTGACCCTCACCCGTCCCCTAATCCTAACCCGTACGCTAACACTAACCCGCGCCCTCACATGCACGCTCCCCCTAAAGCGTTGCCGTACCCTCACCTGGACCCTAAACCGTCCCCGTCCCCTAACCCTAACCCTAGCCCGAACCCTAACCCTAACCCTTCCCAGAAGCCTGACCCTCACCCGTCCCCTAATCCTAACCCGTACGCTAACACTAACCCGCGCCCTCACACGCACGCTCCCCCTAAAGCGTTGCCGTACCCTCACCTGGACCCTAAACCGTCCCCGTCCCCTAACCCTAACCCTAGCCCGAACCCTAACCCTAACCCTTCCCCGAAGCCTGACCCTCACCCGTCCCCTAATCCTAAGCCGCACGCTAACACTAACGCGCGCCCTCACACGCACGCTCCCCCTAAAGCGTTGCCGTACCCTCACTTGGACCCTAAACCGTCCCCGTCCCCTAACCCTAACCCTAGCCCGAACCCTAACCCTAACCCTTCCCCGAAGCCTGACCCTCACCCGTCCCCTAATCCTAACCCGTACGCTAACACTAACCCGCGCCCTCACACGCACGCTCCCCCTAAAGCGTTGCCGTACCCTCACCTGGACCCTAAACCGTCCCCGTACCCTAACCCTAACCCTAGCCCGAACCCTAACCCTAACCCTTCCCCGAAGCCTGACCCTCACCCGTCCCCTAATCCTAACCCGTACGCTAACACTAACACGCGCCCTCACACGCACGCTCCCCCTAAAGCGTTGCCGTACCCTCACCTGGACCCTAAACCGTCCCCATCCCCTAACCCTAACCCTAGCCCGAACCCTAACCCTAACCCTTCCCCGAAGCCTGACCCTCACCCGTCCCCTAATCCTAACCCGTACGCTAACACTAACCCGCGCCCTCACACGCACGCTCCCCCTAAAGCGTTGCCGTACCCTCACCTGGACCCTAAACCGTCCCCGTCCCCTAACCCTAACCCTAGCCCGAACCCTAACCCTAACCCTTCCCAGAAGCCTGACCCTCACCCGTTCCCTAATCCTAACCCGTACGCTAACACTAACCCGCGCCCTCACACGCACGCTCCCCCTAAAGCGTTGCCGTACCCTCACCTGGACCCTAAACCGTCCCCGTCCCCTAACCCTAACCGTAGCCCGAACCCTAACCCTAACCCTTCCCCGAAGCCTGACCCTCACCCGTCCCCTAATCCTAACCCGTACGCTATCATTAACCCGCGCCCTCACACGCACGCTCCACCTAAAACGTTGCCGTACCCTCACCTGGACCCGAAACCGTCCCCGTCCCCTAACCCTAACCCTAGCCCGAACCCTAACCCTAACACTTCCCCGAAGCCTGACCCTCACCCGTCCCCTAATCCTAACCCGTACGCTAACACTAACCCGCGCCCTCACACGCACGCTCCCCCTAAAGCGTTGCCGTACCCTCACCTGGACCCTAAACCGTCCCCGTCCCCTAACCCTAACCCTAGCCCGAACCCTAACCCTAACCCTTCCCCGAAGCCTGACCCTCACCCGTCCCCTAATCCTAACCCGTACGCTAACACTAACCCGCGCCCTCACACGCACGCTCCCCCTAAAGCGTTGCCGTACCCTCACCTGGACCCTAAACCGTCCCCGTCCCCTAACCCTAACCCTAGCCCGAACCCTAACCCTAACCCTTCCCCGAAGCCTGACCCTCACCCGTCCCCTAATCCTAACCCGTACGCTAACACTAACGCGTGCCCTCACACGCACGCTCCCCCTAAAGCGTTGCCGTACCCTCACCTGGACCCGAAACCGTCCCCGTCCCCTAACCCTAACCCTAGCCCGAACCCTAACCCTAACCCTTCCCCGAAGCCTGACCCTCACCCGTCCCCTAATCCTAACCCGTACGCTAACACTAACCCGCGCCCTCACACGCACGCTCCCCCTAAAGCGTTGCCGTACCCTCACCTGAACCCTAAACCGTAACCGTCCCCTAACCCTAACCCTAGCCCGAACCCTAACCCTAACCCTTCCCCGAAGCCTGACCCTCACCCATCCCCTAATCCTAACCCGTACTCTAACACTAACCCGCGCCCTCACACGCACGCTCCCCCTAAAGCGTTGCCGTACCCTCACCTGGACCCGAAACCGTCCCCGTCCCCTAACCCTAACCCTAGCCCGAACCCTAACCCTAACCCTTCCCCGAAGCCTGACCCTCACCCGTCCCCTAATCCTAACCCGTACGCTAACAGTAACCCGGGCACTCACACGTACGCTCCCCCTAAAGCGTTGCCGTACCCTCACCTGGACCCTAAACCGTCCCCGTCCCCTAACCCTAACCCTAGCCCGAACCCTAACCCTAACCCTTCCCCGAAGCCTGACCCTCAACCGTCCCCTAATCCTAACCCGTACGCTAACAGTAACCCGCGCCCTCACACGTACGCTCCCCCTAAAGCGTTGCCGTACCCTCACCTGGACCCTAAACCGTCCCCGTCCCTTAACCCCTACCCTAGCCCGAACCCTAACCCTAAACCTTCCCCGAAGCCTGACCCTCACCCGTCCCCTAATCCTAACCCGTACGCTAACACTAACCCGCGCCCTCACACGCACGCTCCCCCTAAAGCGTTGCCGTACCCTCACCTGGACCCTAAACCTTCCCCATCCCCTAACCCTAACCCTAGCCCGAACCCTAACCCTAACCCTTCCCCGTAGCCTGACCCTCACCCGTCCCCTAATCCTAACCCGTACGCTAACACTAACCCGCTCCCTCACACGCACGCTCCCCCTAAAGCGTTGCCGTACCCTCACCTGGACCCTAAACCGTCCCCGTCCCCTAACCCTAACCCTAGCCCGAACCCTAACCCTAACCCTTCCCCGAAGCCTGACCCTCACCCGTCCCCTAATCCTAAGCCGTACGCTACCACTAACCCGCGCCCTCACACGCACGCTCCCCCTAAAGCGTTGCCGTACCCTCACCTGGACCCTAAACCGTCCCCATCCCCTAACCCTAACCCTAGCCCGAACCCTAACCCTAACCCTTCCCCGAAGCCTGACCCTCACCCGTCCCCTAATCCTAACCCGTACGCTAACACTAACCCGCGCCCTCACACGCACGCTCCCCCTAAAACGTTGCCGTACCCTCACCTGGACCCTAAACCGTCCCCGTCCCCTAACCCTAACCCTAGCCCGAACCCTAACCCTAACCCTTCCCCGAAGCCTGACCCTCACCCGTCCCCTAATCCTAACCCGTACGCTAACACTAACCCGTGCCCTCACACGCACGCTCCCCCTAAAGCGTTGCCGTACCCTCACCTGGACCCTAAACCGTCCCCGTCCCCTAACACTAACCCTAGCCCGAACCCTAACCCTAACCCTTCCCCGAAGCCTGACCCTCACCCGTCCCCTAATCCTAACCCGTACGCTATCATTAACCCGCGCCCTCACACGCACGCTCCCCCTAAAACGTTGCCGTACCCTCACCTGGACCCGAAACCGTCCCCATCCCCTAACCCTAACCCTAGCCCGAACCCTAACCCTAACCCTTCCCCGAAGCCTGACCCTCACCCGTCCCCTAATCCTAACCCGTACGCTAACACTAACCCGCGCCCTCACACGCACGCTCCCCCTAAAGCGTTGCCGTACCCTCACCTGGACCCTAAACCGTCCCCGTCCCCTAACCCTAACCCTAGCCCGAACCCTAACCCTAACCCTTCCCCGAAGCCTGACCCTCACCCGTCCCCTAATCCTAACCCGTACGCTAACACTAACCCGCGCCCTCACACGCACGCTTCCCCTAAAGCGTTGCCGTACCCTCACCTGGACCCTAAACCGTCCCCGTCCCCTAACCCTAACCCTAGCCCAAACCCTAACCCTAACCCTTCCCCGAAGCCTGACCCTCACCCGTCCCCTAATCCTAAGACGTACGCTAACACTAACCCGCGCCCTCACACGCACGCTCCCCCTAAAGCGTTGCCGTACCCTCACCTGGACCCTAAACCGTCCCCGTCCCCTAACCCTAACCCTAGCCCGAACCCTAACCCTAACCCTTCCCCGAAGCCTGACCCTCACCCGTCCCCTAATCCTAAGCCGCACGCTAACACTAACGCGCGCCCTCACACGCACGCTCACCCTAAAGCGTTGCTGTACCCTCACTTGGACCCTAAACCGTCCCCGTCCCCTAACCCTAACCCTAGCCCGAACCCTAACCCTAACCCTTCCCCGAAGCCTGACAATCACCCGTCCCCTAATCCTAATCCGTACGCTAACACTAACCCGCGCCCTCACATGCACGCTCCCCCTAAAGCGTTGCCGTACCCTCACCTGGACCCTAAACCGTCCCCGTCCCCTAACCCTAACCCTAGCCCGAACCCTAACCCTAACCCTTCCCAGAAGCCTGACAATCACCCGTCCCCTAATCCTAACCCGTACGCTAACACTAACCCGCGCCCTCACACGCACGCTCCCCCTAAAACGTTGCCGTACCCTCACCTGGACCCTAAACCGTCCCCGTCCCCTAACCCTAACCCTAGCCCGAACCCTAACCCTAACCCTTCCCAGAAGCCTGACCCTCACCCGTCCCCTAATCCTAACCCGTACGCTAACACTAACCCGCGCCCTCACACGCACGCTCCCCCTAAAGCGTTGCCGTACCCTCACCTGGACCCTAAACCGTCCCCGTCCCCTAACCCTAACCGTAGCCCGAACCCTAACCCTAACCCTTCCCCGAAGCCTGACCCTCACCCGTCCCCTAATCCTAACCCGTACGCTATCATTAACCCGCGCCCTCACACGCACGCTCCACCTAAAACGTTGCCGTACCCTCACCTGGACCCGAAACCGTCCCCGTCCCCTAACCCTAACCCTAGCCCGAACCCTAACCCTAACACTTCCCCGAAGCCTGACCCTCACCCGTCCCCTAATCCTAACCCGTACGCTAACACTAACCCGCGCCCTCACACGCACGCTCCCCCTAAAGCGTTGCCGTACCCTCACCTGGACCCTAAACCGTACCCGTCCCCTAACCCTAACCCTAGCCCGAACCCTAACCCTAACCCTTCCCCGAAGCCTGACCCTCACCGGTCCCCTAATCCTAACCCGTACGCTAACACTAACCCGCGCCCTCACACGCACGCTCCCCCTAAAGCGTTGCCGTACCCTCACCTGAACCCTAAACCGTAACCGTCCCCTAACCATAACCCTAGCCCGAACCCTAACCCTAACCCTTCCCCGAAGCCTGACCCTCAACCATCCCCTAATCCTAACCCGTACTCTAACACTAACCCGCGCCCTCACACGCACGCTCCCCCTAAAGCGTTGCCGTACCCTCACCTGGACCCGAAACCGTCCCCGTCCCCTAACCCTAACCCTAGCCCGAACCCTAACCCTAACCCTTCCCCGAAGCCTGACCCTCACCCGTCCCCTAATCCTAACCCGTACGCTAACAGTAACCCGGGCACTCACACCTACGCTCCCCCTAAAGCGTTGCCGTACCCTCACCTGGACCCTAAACCGTCCCCGTCCCCTAACCCTAACCCTAGCCCGAACCCTAACCCTAACCCTTCCCCGAAGCCTGACCCTCAACCGTCCCCTAATCCTAACCCGTACGCTAACAGTAACCCACGCCCTCACACGTACGCTCCCCCTAAAGCGTTGCCGTACCCTCACCTGGACCCTAAACCGTCCCTGTCCCTTAACCCCTACCCTAGCCCGAACCCTAACCCTAAACCTTCCCCGAAGCCTGACCCTCACCCGTCCCCTAATCCTAACCCGTACGCTAACACTAACCCGCGCCCTCACACGCACGCTCCCCCTAAAGCGTTGCCGTACCCTCACCTGGACCCTAAACCTTCCCCATCCCCTAACCCTAACCCTAGCCCGAACCCTAACCCTAACCCTTCCCCGAAGCCTGACCCTCACCCGTCCCCTAATCCTAACCCGTACGCTAACACTAACCCGCGCCCTCACACGCACGCTCCCCCTAAAGCGTTGCCGTACCCTCACCTGGACCCTAAACCGTCCCCGTCCCCTAACCCTAACCCTAGCCCGAACCCTAACCCTAACCCTTCCCCGAAGCCTGACCCTCACCCGTCCCCTAATCCTAACCCGTACGCTAACACTAACACGCGCCCTCACACGCACACTCCCCCTAAAGCGTTGCCGTACCCTCACCTGGACCCTAAACCGTCCCCATCCCCTAACCCTAACCCTAGCCCGAACCCTAACCCTAACCCTTCCCCGAAGCCTGACCCTCACCCGTCCCCTAATCCTAACCCGTACGCTAACACTAACCCGCGCCCTCACACGCATGCTCCCCCTAAAACGTTGCCGTACCCTCACCTGGACCCTAAACCGTCCCCGTCCCCTAACTCTAACCCTAGCCCGAACCCTAACCCTAACCCTTCCCAGAAGCCTGACCCTCACCCGTCCCCTAATCCTAACCCGTACGCTAACACTAACCCGTGCCCTCACACGCACGCTCCCCCTAAAGCGTTGCCGTACCCTCACCTGGACCCTAAACCGTCCCCGTCCCCTAACACTAACCCTAGCCCGAACCCTAACCCTAACCCTTCCCCGAAGCCTGACCCTCACCCGTCCCCTAATCCTAACCCGTACGCTATCATTAACCCGCGCCCTCACACGCACGCTCCCCCTAAAACGTTGCCGTACCCTCACCTGGACCCGAAACCGTCCCCGTCCCCTAACCCTAACCCTAGCCCGAACCCTAACCCTAACCCTTCCCCGAAGCCTGACCCTCACCCGTCCCCTAATCCTAACCCGTACGCTAACACTAACCCGCGCCCTCACACGCACGCTCCCCCTAAAGCGTTGCCGTACCCTCACCTGGACCCTAAACCGTCCCCGTCCCCTAACCCTAACCCTAGCCCGAACCCTAACCCTAACCCTTCCCCGAAGCCTGACCCTCACCCGTCCCCTAATCCTAACACGTACGCTAACACTAACCCGCGCCCTCACACGCACGCTCCCCCTAAAGCGTTGCCGTACCCTCACCTGGACCCTAAACCGTCCCCGTCCCCTAACCCTAACCCTAGCCCAAACCCTAACCCTAACCCTTCCCCGAAGCCTGACCCTCACCCGTCCCCTAATCCTAAGACGTACGCTAACACTAACCCGCGCCCTCACACGCACGCTCCCCCTAAAGCGTTGCCGTACCCTCACCTGGACCCTAAACCGTCCCCGTCCCCTAACCCTAACCCTAGCCCGAACCCTAACCCTAACCCTTCCCCGAAGCCTGACCCTCACCCGTCCCCTAATCCTAAGCCGCACGCTAACACTAATGCGCGCCCTCACACGCACGCTCCCCCTAAAGCGTTGCCGTACCCTCACTTGGACCCTAAACCATCCCCATCCCCTAACCCTAACCCTAGCCCGAACCCTAACCCTAACCCTTCCCCGAAGCCTGACCCTCACCCGTCCCCTAATCCTAACCCGTACGCTAACACTAACCCGCGCCCTCACACGCACGCTCCCCCTAAAGCGTTGCCGTACCCTCACCTGGACCCTAAACCGTCCCCGTACCCTAACCCTAACCCTAGCCCGAACCCTAACCCTAACCCTTCCCCGAAGCCTGACCCTCACCCGTCCCCTAATCCTAACCCGTACGCTAACACTAACACGCGCCCTCACACGCACGCTCCCCCTAAAGCGTTGCCGTACCCTCACCTGGACCCTAAACCGTCCCCATCCCCTAACCCTAACCCTAGCCCGAACCCTAACCCTAACCCTTCCCCGAAGCCTGACCCTCACCCGTCCCCTAATCCTAACCCGTACGCTAACACTAACCCGCGCCCTCACACGCACGCTCCCCCTAAAACGTTGCCGTACCCTCACCTGGACCCTAAACCGTCCCCGTCCCCTAACCCTAACCCTAGCCCGAACCCTAACCCTAACCCTTCCCAGAAGCCTGACCCTCACCCGTCCCCTAATCCTAACCCGTACGCTAACACTAACCCGCGCCCTCACACGCACGCTCCCCCTAAAGCGTTGCCGTACCCTCACCTGGACCCTAAACCGTCCCCGTCCCCTAACCCTAACCCTAGCCCGAACCCTAACCCTAACCCTTCCCCGAAGCCTGACCCTCACCCGTCCCCTAATCCTAACCCGTACGCTATCATTAACCTGCGCCCTCACACGCACGCTCCACCTAAAACGTTGCCGTACCCTCACCTGGACCCGAAACCGTCCCCGTCCCCTAACCCTAACCCTAGCCCGAACCCTAACCCTAACACTTCCCCGAAGCCTGACCCTCACCCGTCCCCTAATCCTAACCCGTACGCTAACACTAACCCGCGCCCTCACACGCACGCTCCCCCTAAAGCGTTGCCGTACCCTCACCTGGACCCTAAACCGTCCCCGTCCCCTAACCCTAACCCTAGCCCGAACCCTAACCCTAACCCTTCCCCGAAGCCTGACCCTCACCCGTCCCCTAATCCTAACCCGTACGCTAACACTAACCCGCGCCCTCACACGCACGCTCCCCCTAAAGCGTTGCCGTACCCTCACCTGGACCCTAAACCGTCCCCATCACCTAACCCTAACCCTAGCCCGAACCCTAACCCTAACCCTTCCCCGAAGCCTGAACCTCACCCGTCCCCTAATCCTAACCCGTACGCTAACACTAACCCGCGCCCTCACACGCACGCTCCCCCTAAAGCGTTGCCGTACCCTCACCTGGACCCTAAACCCTCCCCGTCCCCTAACCCTAACCCTAGCCCGAACCCTAACCCTAACCCTTCTCCGAAGCCTGAACCTCACCCGTCCCCTAATCCTAACCCGTACGCTAACACTAACCCGCGCCCTCACACGCACGCTCCCCCTAAAGCGTTGCCGTACCCTCACCTGGACCCTAAACCGTCGCCGTCCCCTAACCCTAACCCTAGCCCGAACCCTAACCCTAACCCTTCCCCGAAGCCTGACCCTCACCCGTCCCCTAATCCTAAGCCGCACGCTAACACTAACGCGCGCCCTCACACGCACGCTCCCCCTAAAGCGTTGCCGTACCCTCACCTGGACCCTAAACCTTCCCCATCCCCTAACCCTAACCCTAGCCCGAACCCTAACCCTAACCCTTCCCCGAAGCCTGACCCTCACTCGTCCCCTAATCCTAACCCGAACGCTAACACTAACCCGCGCCCTCACACGCACGCTCCCCCTAAAGCGTTGCCGTACCCTCACCTGGACCCTAAACCGTCCCCGTCCCCTAACCCTAACCCTAGCCCGAACCCTAACCCTAACCCTTCCCCGAAGCCTGACCCTCACCCGTCCCCTAATCCTAAGCCGTACGCTAACACTAACGCGCGCCCTCACACGCACGCTCCCCCTAAAGCGTTGCCGTACCCTGTCCTGGACCCTAAACCGTCCCCGTCCCCTAACCCTAACCCTAGCCCGAACCCTAACCCTAACCCTTCCCCGAAGCCTGACCCTCACCCGTCCCCTAATCCTAACCCGTACGATAACACTAACGCGTGCCCTCACACGCACGCTCCCCCTAAAGCGTTGCCGTACCCTCACCTGGACCCGAAACCGTCCCCGTCCCCTAACCCTAACCCTAGCCCGAACCCTAACCCTAACCCTTCCCCGAAGCCTGACCCTCACCCGTCCCCTAATCCTAACCCGTACGCTAACACTAACCCGCGCCCTCACACGCACGCTCCCCCTAAAGCGTTGCCGTACCCTCACCTGGACCCTAAACCGTCCCCGTCCCCTAACCCTAACCCTAGCCCGAACCCTAACCCTAACACTTCCCCGAAGCCTGACCCTCACCCGTCCCCTAATCCTAACCCGTACGCTAACACTAACCCGTGCCCTCACACGCACGCTCCCCCTAAAGTGTTGCCGTACCCTCACCTGGACCCTAAACCGTCCCCGTCCCCTAACCCTAACCGTAGCCCGAACCCTAACCCTAACCCTTCCCCGAAGCCTGACCCTCACCCGTCCCCTAATCCTAAGCCGTACCCTAACACTAACCCGCGCCCTCACACGCACGCTCCCCTTAAGGGTTGCCGTACCCTCACCTGAACCCTAAACCGTAACCGTCCCCTAACCTTAACCCTAGCCCGAACCCTAACCCTAACCCTTCCCCGAAGCCTGACCCTCACCCGTCCCCTAATTCTAACCCGTACGCTAACACTAACCCGCGCCCTCACACGCACGCTCCCCCTAAAGCGTTGCCGTACCCTCACCTGGACCCTAAACCGTCCCCGTCCCCTAACCCTAACCCTAGCCCGAACCCTAACCCTAACCCTTCCCCGAAGCCTGACCCTCACCCGTCCCCTAATCCTAACCCGTACGCTAACACTAACCCGCGCCCTCACACGCACGCTCCCCCTAAAGCATTGCCGTACCCTCACCTGGACCCTAAACCTTCCCCGTCCCCTAACCCTAACCGTAGCCCGAACCCTAACCCTAACCCTTCCCCGAAGCCTGACCCTCACCCGTCCCCTAATCCTAAGCCGTACGCTAACACTAACCCGCGCCCTCACACGCACGCTCCCCCTAAAGCGTTGCCGTACCCTCACCTGAACCCTAAACCGTCCCCGTCCCCTAATCCTAACCCTAGCCCGAACCCTAACCCTAACCCTTCCCCGAAGCCTGACCCTCACCCGTCCCCTAATCCTAACCCGTACGCTAACACTAACCCGCGCCCTCACACGCACGCTCCCCCTAAAGCGTTGCCGTACCCTCACCTGGACCCTAAACCGTCTCCGTCCCCTAACCCTAACCCTAGCCCGAACCCTAACCCTAACCCTTCCCCGAAGCCTGACCCTCACCCGTCCCCTAATCCTAACCCGTACGCTAACACTAACCTGCGCCCTCACATGCACGCTCCCCCTAAAGCGTTGCCGTACCCTCACCTGGACCCTAAACCGTCCCCGTCCCCTAACCCTAACCCTAGCCCGAACCCTAACCCTAACCCTTCCCAGAAGCCTGACCCTCACCCGTCCCCTAATCCTAAGCCGTACGCTAACACTAACACGCGCCCTCACACGCACGCTCCCCCTAAAGCGTTGCCGTACCCTCACCTGGACCCTAAACCGTCCCCGTCCCTTAACCCAAACCCTAGCCCGAACCCTGACCCTAACCCTTCCCCGAAGCCTGACCCTCACCCGTCCCCTAATCCTAAGCCGCACGCTAACACTAACGCGCGCCCTCACACGCACGCTCCCCCTAAAGCGTTGCTGTACCCTCACTTGGACCCTAAACCGTCCCCGTCCCCTAACCCTAACCCTAGCCCGAACCCTAACCCTAACCCTTCCCCGAAGCCTGACCCTCACCCGTCCCCTAATCCTAACCCGTACGCTAACACTAACACGCGCCCTCACACGCACGCTCCCCCTAAAGCGTTGCTGTACCCTCACCTGGACCCTAAACCTTCCCCGTCCCCTAACCCTAACCGTAGCCCGAACCCTAACCCTAACCCTTCCCCGAAGCCTGACCCTCACCCGTCCCGTAATCCTAAGCCGTACGCTAACACTAACCCACGCCCTCACACGCACGCTCCCCCTAAAGCGTTGCCGTACCCTCACCTGGACCCTAAACCGTCCCCGTCCCCTAACCCTAACCCTAGCCCGAACCCTAACCCTAACCCTTCCCCGAAGCCGGACCCTCACCCGTCCCCTAATCCTAACCCGTACGCTAACACTAACCCGCGCCCTCACACGCACACTCCCCCTAAAGCGTTGCCGTACCCTCACCTGGACCCTAAACTGTCCCCGTCCCCTAACCCTAACCCTAGCCCGAACCCTAACCCTAACCCTTCCCCGAAGCCTGACCCTCACCCGTCCCCTAATCCTAACCCGTACGCTAACACTAACCCGCGCCCTCACACGCACGCTCCCCCTAAAGCGTTGCCGTACCCTCACCTGGACCCTAAACCGTCCCCGTACCCTTACTCTAACCCTAGCCCGAACCCTAACCCTAACCCTTCCCCGAAGCCTGACCCTCACCCGTCCCCTAATCCTAAGCCGTACGCTACCACTAACCCGCGCCCTCACACGCATGCTCCCCCTAAAGCGTTGCCGTACCCTCATCTGGACCCTAAACCGTCCCCGTCCCCTAACCCTAACCCTAGCCCGAACCCTAACCCTAACCCTTCCCCGAAGCCTGACCCTCACCCGTCCCCTAAACCTAAGCCGTACGGTAACACTAACGCGCGCCCTCACACGCACGCTCCCCCTAAAGCGTTGCCGTACCCTCTCCTGGACCCTAAACCGTCCCCGTCCCCTAACCCTAACCCTAGCCCGAACCCTAACCCTAACCCTTCCCCGAAGCCTGACCCTCACCCGTCCCCTAATCCTAACCCGTACGCTAACACTAACGCGTGCCCTCACACGCACGCTCCCCCTAAAGCGTTGCCGTACCCTCACCTGGACCCGAAACCGTCCCCGTCCCCTAACCCTAACCCTAGCCCGAACCCTAACCCTAACCCTTCCCCGAAGCCTGACCCTCACCCGTCCCCTAATCCTAACCCGTACGCTAACACTAACCCGCGCCCTCACACGCACGCTCCCCCTAAAGCGTTGCCGTACCCTCACCTGGACCCTAAACCGTCCCCGTCCCCTAACCCTAACCCTAGCCCGAACCCTAACCCTAACCCTTCCCCGAAGCCTGATCCTCACCCGTCCCCTAATCCTAACCCGTACGCTAACACTAACCCGTGCCCTCACACGCACGCTCCCCCTAAAGTGTTGCCGTACCCTCACCTGGACCCTAAACCGTCCCCGTCCCCTAACCCTAACCGTAGCCCGAACCCTAACCCTAACCCTTCCCCGAAGCCTGACCCTCACCCGTCCCCTAATCCTAAGCCGTACGCTAACACTAACCCGCGCCCTCACACGCACGCTCCCCCTAAAGCGTTGCCGTACCCTCACCTGAACCCTAAACCGTAACCGTCCCCTAACCTTAACCCTAGCCCGAACCCTAACCCTAACCCTTCCCCGAAGCCTGACCCTCACCCGTCCCCTAATTCTAACCCGTACGCTAACACTAACCCGCGCCCTCACACGCACGCTCCCCCTAAAGCGTTGCCGTACCCTCACCTGGACCCGAAACCGTCCCCGTCCCCTAACCCTATCCCTAGCCCGAACCCTAACCCTAACCCTTCCCCGAAGCCTGACCCTCACCCGTCCCCTAATCCTAACCCGTACGCTAACACTAACCCGCGCCCTCACACGCACGCTCCCCTTAAATCGTTGCCGTTCCCTTACCTGGACCCTAAACCTTCCCCATCCCCTAACCCTAACCCTAGCCCGAACCCTAAACCTAACCATTCCCCGAAGCCTGACCCTCACCCGTCCCCTAATCCTAACCCGTACGCTAACACTAACCCGCGCCCTCACACGCACGCTCCCCCTAAAGCGTTGCCGTACCCTCACCTGGACCCTAAACCGTCCCCATCCCCTAACCCTAACCCTAGCCCGAACCCTAACCCTAACCCTTCCCCGAAGCCTGACCCTCACCCGTCCCCTAATCCTAACCCGTACGCTAACACTAACCCGCGCCCTCACACGCACGCTCCCCCTAAAGCGTTGCCGTACCCTCACCTGGACCCTAAACCGTCCCCGTACCCTTACTCTAACCCTAGCCCGAACCCTAACCCTAACCCTTCCCCGAAGCCTGACCCTCACCCGTCCCCTAATCCTAAGCCGTACGCTACCACTAACCCACGCCCTCACACGCACGCTCCCCCTAAAGCGTTGCCGTACCCTCACCTGGACCCTAAACCGTCCCCGTCCCCTAACCCTAACCCTAGCCCGAACCCTAACCCTAACTCTTCCCCGAAGCCTGACCCTCACCTGTCTCCTAATCCTAACCCGTACGCTAACACTAACCCGCGCCCTCACACGCACGCTCCCCCTAAAGCATTGCCGTACCCTCACCTGGACCCTAAACCGTCCCCGTCCCCTAACCCTAACCCTAGCCCGAACCCTAACCCTAACCCTTCCCCGAAGCCTGACCCTCACCCGTCCCCTAATCCTAAGCCGTACGCTAACACTAACGCGCGCCCTCACACGCACGCTCCCCCTAAAGCGTTGCCGAACCCTCACCTGGACCCTAAACCGTCCCTGTCCCCTAACCCTAACCCTAGCCCGAACCCTAACCATAACCCTTCCCCGAAGCCTGACCCTCAACCGTCCCCTAATCCTAAGCCGAATGCTAACACTAACCCACGCCCTCACACGTACGCTCCCCCTAAAGCGTTGCCTTACCCTCACCTGGACCCTAAACCGTCCCCGTCCCCTAACCCTAAACCTAGCCCGAACCCTAACCCTAACCCTTCCCCGAAGCCTGACCCTCACCCGTCCCCTAATCCTAAGCCGTTCGCTAACACTAACCCGCACCCTCACACGCACGCTCCCCCTAAAGCGTTGCCGTACCCTCACCTGGAACCTAAACCGTCCCCGTCCCCTAACCCTAACCCTAGCCCGAACCCTAACCCTAACCCTTCCCAGAAGCCTGACCCTCACCCGTCCCCTAATCCTAACCCGTACGCTAACACTAACCCACGCCCTCACATGCACGCTCCCCCTAAAGCGTTGCCGTACCCTCACCTGGACCCTAAACCGTCCCCGTCCCCTAACCCTAACCCTAGCCCGAACCCTAACCCTAACCCTTCCCAGAAGCCTGACCCTCACCCGTCCCCTAATCCTAACCCGTACGCTAACACTAACCCGCGCCCTCACACGCACGCTCCCCCTAAAGCGTTGCCGTACCCTCACCTGGACCCTAAACCGTCCCCGTCCCCTAACCCTAACCCTAGCCCGAACCCTAACCCTAACCCTTCCCCGAAGCCTGACCCTCACCCGTCCCCTAATCCTAACCCGTACGCTAACACTAACCCGCGCCCTCACACGCACGCTCCCCCTAAAGCGTTGCCGTACCCTCACCTGGACCCTAAACCGTCCCCGTCCCCTAACCCTAACCCTAGCCCGAACCCTAACCCTAACCCTTCCCCGAAGCCTGAACCTCACCCGTCCCCTAATCCTAACCCGTACGCTAACACTAACCCGCGCCCTCACACACACGCTCCCCCTAAAGCGTTGCCGTACCCTCACCTGGACCCTAAACCCTCCCCGTCCCCTAACCCTAACCCTAGCCCGAACCCTAACCCTAACCCTTCCCCGAAGCCTGACCCTCACCCGTCCCCTAATCCTAACCCGTACGCTAACACTAACCCGCGCCCTCACACGCACGCTCCCCCTAAAGCGTTGCCGTACCCTCACCTGGACCCTAAACCGTCCCCGTCCCCTAACCCTAACCCTAGCCCGAACCCTAACCCTAACCATTCCCCGAAGCCTGACCCTCACCCGTCCCCTAATCCTAACCCGTACGCTAACACTAACCCACGCCCTCACACGCACGCTCCCCCTAAAGCGTTGCCGTACCCTCACCTGGACCCTAAACCGTCCCCGTCCCCTAACCCTAACCCTAGCCCGAACCCTAACCCTAACCCTTCCCCGAAGCCTGAACCTCACCCGTCCCCTAATCCTAACCCGTACGCTAACACTAACCCGCGCCCTCACACGCACGCTCCCCCTAAAGCGTTGCCGTACCCTCACCTGGACCCTAAACCCTCCCCGTCCCCTAACCCTAACCCTAGCCCGAACCCTAACCCTAACCCTTCTCCGAAGCCTGAACCTCACCCGTCCCCTAATCCTAACCCGTACGCTAACACTAACCCGCGCCCTCACACGCACGCTCCCCCTAAAGCGTTGCCGTACCCTCACCTGGACCCTAAACCGTCGCCGTCCCCTAACCCTAACCCTAGCCCGAACCCTAACCCTAACCCTTCCCCGAAGCCTGACCCTCACCCGTCCCCTAATCCTAAGCCGCACGCTAACACTAACGCGCGCCCTCACACGCACGCTCCCCCTAAAGCGTTGCCGTACCCTCACCTGGACCCTAAACCTTCCCCATCCCCTAACCCTAACCCTAGCCCGAACCCTAACCCTAACCCTTCCCCGAAGCCTGACCCTCACTCGTCCCCTAATCCTAACCCGTACGCTAACACTAACCCGCGCCCTCACACGCACGCTCCCCCTAAAGCGTTGCCGTACCCTCACCTGGACCCTAAACCGTCCCCGTCCCCTAACCCTAACCCTAGCCCGAACCCTAACCCTAACCCTTCCCCGAAGCCTGACCCTCACCCGTCCCCTAATCCTAAGCCGTACGCTAACACTAACGCGCGCCCTCACACGCACGCTCCCCTAAAGCGTTGCCGTACCCTCTCCTGGACCCTAAACCGTCCCCGTCCCCTAACCCTAACCCTAGCCCGAACCCTAAACCTAACCCTTCCCCGAAGCCTGACCCTCACCCGTCCCCTAATCCTAACCCGTACGCTAACACTAACGCGTGCCCTCACACTCACGCTCCCCCTAAAGCGTTGCCGTACCCTCACCTGGACCCGAAACCGTCCCCGTCCCCTAACACTAACCCTAGCCCGAACCCTAACCCTAACCCTTCCCCGAAGCCTGACCCTCACCCGTCCCCTAATCCTAACCCGTACGCTAACACTAACCCGCGCCCTCACACGCACGCTCCCCCTAAAGCGTTGCCGTACCCTCACCTGGACCCTAAACCGTCCCCGTCCCCTAACCCTAACCCTAGCCCGAACCCTAACCCTAACCCTTCCCCGAAGCCTGATCCTCACCCGTCCCCTAATCCTAACCCGTACGCTAACACTAACCCGTGCCCTCACACGCACGCTCCCCCTAAAGTGTTGCCGTACCCTCACCTGGACCCTAAACCGTCCCCGTCCCCTAACCCTAACCGTAGCCCGAACCCTAACCCTAACCCTTCCCCGAAGCCTGACCCTCACCCGTCCCCTAATCCTAAGCCGTACGCTAACACTAACCCGCGCCCTCACACGCACGCTCCCCCTAAAGAGTTGCCATACCCTCACCTGAACCCTAAACCGTAACCGTCCCCTAACCTTAACCCTAGCCCGAACCCTAACCCTAACCCTTCCCCGAAGCCTGACCCTCACCCGTCCCCTAATTCTAACCCGTACGCTAACACTAACCCACGCCCTCACACGCACGCTCCCCCTAAAGCGTTGCCGTACCCTTACCTGGACCCTAAACCGTCCCCGTCCCCTAACCCTAACCCTAGCCCGAACCCTAACCCTAACCCTTCCCCGAAGCCTGAACCTCACCCGTCCCCTAATCCTAACCCGTACGCTAACACTAACCCGCGCCCTCACACGCACGCTCCCCCTAAAGCGTTGCCGTACCCTCACCTGGACCCTAAACCGTCCCCGTCCCCTAACCCTAACCGTAGCCCGAACCCTAACCCTAACCCTTCCCCGAAGCCTGACCCTCACCCGTCCCCTAATCTTAACCCGTACGCTAACACTAACCCACGCCCTCACACGCACGCTCCCCCTAAAGCGTTGCCGTACCCTCACCTGGACCCTAAACCATCCCCGTCCCCTAACCCTAACCCTAGCCCGAACCCTAACCCTAACCCTTCCCCGAAGCCTGACCCTCACCCGTCCCCTAATCCTAACCCGTACGCTAACACTAACCCGCGCCCTCACACGCACGCTCCCCCTAAAGCGTTGCCGTACCCTCACCTGGACCCTAAACCGTCCCCGTCCCCTAAACCTAACCCTAGCCCGAACCCTAACCCTAACCCTTCCCCGAAGCCTGACCCTCACCCGTCCCCTAATCCTAACCCGTATGCTAACACTAACCCGCGCCCTCACACGCACGCTCCCCCTAAAGCGTTGCCGTACCCTCACCTGGACCCTAAACCGTCCCCGTCCCCTAACCCTAACCCTAGCCCGAACCCTAACCCTTCCCCGAAGCCTGATCCTCACCCGTCCCCTAATCCTAACCCGTACGCTAACACTAACCCGCGCCCTCACACGCACGCTCCCCCTAAAGCGTTGCCGTACCCTCACCTGGACCCGAAACCGTCCCCGTCCCCTAACCCTAACCCTAGCCCGAACCCTAACCCTAACCCTTCCCCGAAGCCTGACCCTCACCCGTCCCCTAATCCTAACCCGTACGCTAACACTAACCCGCGCCCTCACACACACGCTCCCCTTAAATCGTTGCCGTTCCCTCACCTGGACCCTAAACCTTCCCCATCCCCTAACCCTAACCCTAGCCCGAACCCTAACCCTAACCCTTCCCCGAAGCCTGACCCTCACCCGTCCCCTAATCCTAACCCGTACGCTAACACTAACCCGCGCCCTCACACGCACGCTCCCCCTAAAACGTTGCTGTACCCTCACCTGGACCCTAAACCTTCCCCGTCCCCTAACCCTAACCGTAGCCCGAACCCTAACCCTAACCCTTCCCCGAAGCCTGACCCTCACCCGTCCCCTAATCCTAAGCCGTACGCTAACACTAACCCGCGCCCTCACACGCACGCTCCCCCTAAAGCGTTGCCGTACCCTCACCTGGACCCTAAACCGTCCCCGTCCCCTAACCCTAACCCTAGCCCGAACCCTAACCCTAACCCTTCCCCGAAGCCGGACCCTCACCCGTCCCCTAATCCTAACCCGTACGCTAACACTAACCCGCGCCCTCACATGCACACTCCCCCTAAAGCGTTGCCGTACCCTCACCTGGACCCTAAACTGTCCCCGTCCCCTAACCCTAACCCTAGCCCGAACCCTAACCCTAACCCTTCCCCGAAGCCTGACCCTCACCCGTCCCCTAATCCTAACCCGTACGCTAACACTAACCCGTGCCCTCACACGCACGCTCCCCCTAAAGCGTTGCCGTACCCTCACCTGGACCCTAAACCGTCCCCGTACCCTTACTCTAACCCTAGCCCGAACCCTAACCCTAACCCTTCCCCGAAGCCTGACACTCACCCGTCCCCTAATCCTAAGCCGTACGCTACCATTAACCCGCGCCCTCACACGCACGCTCCCCCTAAAGCGTTGCCGTACCCTCACCTGGACCCTAAACCGTCCCCGTCCCCTAACCCTAACCCTAGCCCGAACCCTAACCCTAACTCTTCCCCGAAGCCTGACCCTCACCCGTCTCCTAATCCTAACCCGTACGCTAACACTAACCCGCGCCCTCACACGCACGCTACCCCTAAAGCGTTGCCGTACCCTCACCTGGACCCTAAACCGTCCCCGTCCCCTAACCCTAACCCTAGCCCGAACCCTAACCCTAACCCTTCCCCGAAGCCTGACCCTCACCCGTCCCCTAATCCTAACCCGTACGCTAACACTAACCCGCGCCCTCACACGCACGCTCCCCCTAAAGCGTTGCCGTACCCTCACCTGGACCCGAAACCATCCCCGTCCCCTAACCCTAACCCTAGCCCGAACCCTAACCCTAACCCTTCCCCGAAGCCTGACCCTCACCCGTCCCCTAATCCTAAGGCGGACGCTAACACTAACCCGCGCCCTCACACGCACGCTCCCCCTAAAGCGTTGCCGTACCCTCACCTGGACCCTAAACCGTCCCCGTCCCCTAACCCTAACCCTAGCCCGAACCCTAACCCTAACCCTTCCCCGAAGCCTGACCCTCACCCGTCCCCTAATCCTAAGCCGTACGCTAACACTAACGCGCGCCCTCACACGCATGCTCCCCCTAAAGCGTTGCCGTACCCTCACCTGGACCCTAAACCGTACCCGTCCCCTAACCCTAACCCTAGCCCGAACCCTAACCATAACCCTTCCCCGAAGCCTGACCCTCACCCGTCCCCTAATCCTAAGCCGAATGCTAACACTAACCCACGCCCTCACACGCACGCTCCCCCTAAAGCGTTGCCGTACCCTCACCTGGACCCTAAACCGTCCCCGTCCCCTAACCCTAGCCCGAACCCTAACCCTAACCCTTCCCCGAAGCCTGACCCTCACCCGTCCCCTAATCCTAAGCCGTTCGCTAACACTAACCCACACCCTCACACGCACGCTCCCCCTAAAGCGTTGCCGTACCCTCACCTGGAACCTAAACCGTCCCCGTCCCCTAACCTTAACCCTAGCCCGAACCCTAACCCTAACCCTTCCCAGAAGCCTGACCCTCACCCGTCCCCTAATCCTAACCCGTACGCTAACACTAACCCGCGCCCTCACATGCACGCTCCCCCTAAAGCGTTGCCGTACCCTCACCTGGACCCTAAACCGTCCCCGTCCCCTAACCCTAACCCTAGCCCGAACCCTAACCCTAACCCTTCCCCGAAGCCTGACCCTCACCCGTCCCCTAATCTTAACCCGTACGCTAACACTAACCAACGCCCTCACACGCACGCTCCCCCTAAAGCGTTGCCGTACCCTCACCTGGACCCTAAACCGTCCCCGTCCCCTAACCCTAACCCTAGCCCGAACCCTAACCATAACCCTTCCCCGAAGCCTGACCCTCAACCGTCCCCTAATCCTAAACCGAATGCTAACACTAACCCACGCCCTCACACGCACGCTCCCCCTAAAGCGTTGCCGTACCCTCACCTGGACCCTAAACCGTCCCCGTCCCCTAACCCTAAACCTAGCCCGAACCCTAACCCTAACCCTTCCCCGAAGCCTGACCCTCACCCGTCCCCTAATCCTAAGCCGTTCGCTAACACTAACCCGCACCCTCACACGCACGCTCCCCCTAAAGCGTTGCCGTACCCTCACCTGGAACCTAAACCGTCCCCGTCCCCTAACCCTAACCCTAGCCCGAACCCTAACCCTAACCCTTCCCAGAAGCCTGACCCTCACCCGTCCCCTAATCCTAACCCATACGCTAACACTAACCCACGCCCTCACATGCACGCTCCCCCTAAAGCGTTGCCGTACCCTCACCTGGACCCTAAACCGCCCCGTCCCCTAACCCTAACCCTAGCCCGAACCCTAACCCTAACCCTTCCCAGAAGCCTGACCCTCACCCGTCCCCTAATCCTAACCCGTACGCTAACACTAACCCGCGCCCTCACACGCACGCTCCCCCTAAAGCGTTGCCGTACCCTCACCTGGAACCTAAACCGTCCCCGTCCCCTAACCCTAACCCTAGCCCGAACCCTAACCCTAACCCTTCCCCGAAGCCTGACCCTCACCCGTCCCCTAATCCTAACCCGTACGCTATCATTAACCCGCGCCCTCACACGCACGCTCCACCTAAAACGTTGCCGTACCCTCACCTGGACCAGAAACCGTCCCCGTCCCCTAACCCTAACCCTAGCCCGAACCCTAACCCTAACCCTTCCCCGAAGCCTGACCCTCACCCGTCCCCTAATCCTAACCCGTACGCTAACACTAACCCGCGCCCTCACACGCACGCTCCCCCTAAAGCGTTGCCGTACCCTCACCTGGACCCTAAACCGTCCCCGTCCCCTAACCCTAACCTTAGCCCGAACCCTAACCCTACCCCTTCCCCGAAGCCTGACCCTCACCCGTCCCCTAATCCTAACCCGTACGCTAACACTAACCCGCGCCCTCACACGCACGCTCCCCCTAAAGCGTTGCCGTACCCTCACCTGGACCCTAAACCGTCCCCGTCCCCTAACCCTAACCCTAGCCCGAACCCTAACCCTAACCCTTCCCCGAAGCCTGAACCTCACCCGTCCCCTAATCCTAACCCGTACGCTAACACTAACCCACGCCCTCACACGCACGCTCCCCCTAAAGCGTTGCCGTACCCTCACCTGGACCCTAAACCCTCCCCGTCCCCTAACCCTAACCCTAGCCCGAACCCTAACCCTAACCCTTCTCCGAAGCCTGAACCTCACCCGTCCCCTAATCCTAACCCGTACGCTAACACTAACCCGCGCCCTCACACGCACGCTCCCCCTAAAGCGTTGTCGTACCCTCACCTGGACCCTAAACCGTCGCCGTCCCCTAACCCTAACCCTAGCCCGAACCCTAACCCTAACACTTCCCCGAAGCCTGACCCTTACCCGTCCCCTAATCCTAAGCCGCACGCTAACACTAACGCGCGCCCTCACACGCACGCTCCCCCTAAAGCGTTGCCGTACCCTCACCTGGACCCTAAACCTTCCCCATCCCCTAACCCTAACCCTACCCCGAACCCTAACCCTAACCCTTCCCCGAAGCCTGACCCTCACCCGTCCCCTAATCCTAAGCCGTACGCTAACACTAACCCGCGCCCTCACACGCACGCTCCCCCTAAAGCGTTGCCGTACCCTCACCTGGACCCTAAACCGTCCCCGTCCCCTAACCCTAACCGTAGCCCGAACCCTAACCCTAACCCTTCCCCGAAGCCTGACCCTCACCCGTCCCCTAATCCTAACCCGTACGCTAACACTAACCCGCGCCCTCACACGCACGCTCCCCCTAAAGCGTTGCCGTACCCTCACCTGAACCCTAAACCGTAACCGTCCCCTAACCTTAACCCTAGCCCGAACCCTAACCCTAACCCTTCCCCGAAGCCTGACCCTCACCCGTCCCCTAATTCTAACCCGTACGCTAACACTAACCCACGCCCTCACACGCACGCTCCCCCTAAAGCGTTGCCGTACCCTCACCTGGACCCTAAACCGTCCCCGTCCCCTAACCCTAACCCTAGCCCGAACCCTAACCCTAACCCTTCCCCGAAGCCTGACCCTCACCCGTCCCCTAATCCTAACCCGTACGCTAACACTAACCCGCGCCCTCACACGCACGCTCCCCCTAAAGCGTTGCCGTACCCTCACCTGGACCCTAAACCTTCCCCGTCCCCTAACCCTAACCGTAGCCCGAACCCTAACCCTAACCCTTCCCCGAAGCCTGACCCTCACCCGTCCCCTAATCCTAAGCCGTACGCTAACACTAACCCGCGCCCTCACACGCACGCTCCCCCTAAAGCGTTGCCGTACCCTCACCTGAACCCTAAACCGTCCCCGTCCCCTAACCCTAACCCTAGCCCGAACCCTAACCCTAACCCTTCCCCGAAGCCTGACCCTCACCCGTCCCCTAATCCTAACCCGTACGCTAACACTAACCCGCGCCCTCACACGCACGCTCCCCCTAAAGCGTTGCCGTACCCTCACCTGGACCCTAAACCGTCCCCGTCCCCTAACCCTAACCCTAGCCCGAACCCTAACCCTAACCCTTCCCCGAAGCCTGACCCTCACCCGTCCCCTAATCCTAACCCGTACGCTAACACTAACCCGCGCCCTCACATGCACGCTCCCCCTAAAGCGTTGCCGTACTCTCTCCTGGACCCTAAACCGTCCCCGTCCCCTAACCCTAACCCTAGCCCGAACCCTAACCCTAACCCTTCCCAGAAGCCTGACCCTCACCCGTCCCATAATCCTAAGCCGTACGCTAACACTAACGCGCGCCCTCACACGCACGCTCCCCCTAAAGCGTTGCCGTACCCTCACCTGGACCCTAAACCGTCCCCGTCCCTTAACCCTAACCCTAGCCCGAACCCTGACCCTAACCCTTCCCCGAAGCCTGACCCTCACCCGTCCCCTAATCCTAAGCCATACGCTAACATTAACGCGCGCCCTCACACGCACGCTCCCCCTAAAGCGTTGCCGTACCCTCACCTGGACCCTAAACCGTCCCCGTCCCCTAACCCTAACCCTAGCCCGAACCCTAACCCTAACCCTTCCCAGAAGCCTGACCCTCACTCGTCCCCTAATCCTAACCCGTACGCTAACACTAACCCGCCCCCTCACACGCACGGTCCCCCTAAAGCGTTGCCGTACCCTCACCTGGACCCTAAACCGTCCCCGTCCCCTAACCCTAATCCTAGCCCGAACCCTAACCCTAACCCTTCCCCGAAGCCTGACCCTCACCCGTCCCCTAATCCTAACCCGTACGTTAACACTAACCCGCGCCCTCACATGCACGCTCCACCTAAAGCGTTGCCGTACCCTCACCTGGACCCGAAACCGTCCCCGTCCCCTAACCCTAACCCTAGCCCGAACCCTAACCCTAACCCTTCCCCGAAGCCTGACCCTCACCCGTCCCCTAATCCTAACCCGTACGCTAACACTAACCCACGCCCTCACACGCACGCTCCCCCTAAAGCGTTGCCGTACCCTCACCTGGACCCTAAACCGTCCCCGTCCCCTAACCCTAACCCTAGCCCGAACCCTAACCCTAACCCTTCCCCGAAGCCTGACCCTCACCCGTCCCCTAATCCTAACCCGTACGCTAACACTAACCCGCGCCCTCACACGCACGCTCCCCCTAAAGCGTTGCCGTACCCTCACCTGGACCCTAAACCGTCCCCGTCCCCTAATCCTAACCCTAGCCCGAACCCTAACCCTAACCCTTCCCCGAAGCCTGACCCTCACCCGTCCCCTAATCCTAACCCGTACGCTAACACTAACCCATGCCCTCACACGCACGCTCCCCCTAAAGCGTTGCCGTACCCTCACCTGGACCCTAAACCGTCCCCGTCCCCTAACCCTAACCCTAGCCCGAACCCTAACCCTTCCCCGAAGCCTGATCCTCACCCGTCCCCTAATCCTAACCCGTACGCTAACACTAACCCGCGCCCTCACACGCACGCTCCCCCTAAAGCGTTGCCGTACCCTCACCTGGACCCGAAACCGTCCCCGTCCCCTAACCCTATCCCTAGCCTGAACCCTAACCCTAACCCTTCCCCGAAGCCTGACCCTCACCCGTCCCCTAATCCTAACCCGTACGCTAACACTAACCCGCGCCCTCACACGCACGCTCCCCTTAAATCGTTGCCGTTCCCTCACCTGGACCCTAAACCTTCCCCATCCCCTAACCCTAACCCTAGCCCGAACCCTAACCCTAACCATTCCCCGAAGCCTGACCCTCACCCGTCCCCTAATCCTAACCCGTACGCTAACACTAACCCGCGCCCTCACACACACGCTCCCCCTAAAGCGTTGCCGTACCCTCACCTGGACCCTAAACCGTCCCCATCCCCTAACCCTAACCCTAGCCCGAACCCTAACCCTAACCCTTCCCCGAAGCCTGACCCTCACCCGTCCCCTAATCCTAACCCGTACGCTAACACTAACACGCGCCCTCACACGCACGCTACCCCTAAAGCGTTGCTGTACCCTCACCTGGACCCTAAACCTTCCCCGTCCCCTAACCCTAACCGTAGCCCGAACCCTAACCCTAACCCTTCCCCGAAGCCTGACCCTCACCCGTCCCGTAATCCTAAGCCGTACGCTAACACTAACCTGCGCCCTCACACGCACGCTCCCCCTAAAGCGTTGCTGTACCCTCACCTGGACCCTAAACCGTCCCCGTCCCCTAACCCTAACCCTAGCCCGAACCCTAACCCTAACCCTTCCCCGAAGCCGGACCCTCACCCGTCCCCTAATCCTAACCCGTACGCTAACACTAACCCGCGCCCTCACACGCACACTCCCCCTAAAGCGTTGCCGTACCCTCACCTGGACCCTAAACTGTCCCCGTCCCCTAACCCTAACCCTAGCCCGAAACCTAACCCTAACCCTTCCCCGAAGCCTGACCCTCACCCGTCCCCTAATCCTAACCCGTACGCTAACACTAACCCGCGCCCTCACATGCACGCTCCCCCTAAAGCGTTGCCGTACCCTCACCTGGACCCTAAACCGTCCCCGTCCCCTAACCCTAACCCTAGCCCGAACCCTAACCCTAACCCTTCCCCGAAGCCTGACCCTCACCCGTCCCCTAATCTTAACCCGTACGCTAACACTAACCAACGCCCTCACACGCACGCTCCCCCTAAAGCGTTGCCGTACCCTCACCTGGACCCTAAACCGTCCCCGTCCCCTAACCCTAACCCTAGCCCGAACCCTAACCATAACCCTTCCCCGAAGCCTGACCCTCAACCGTCCCCTAATCCTAAACCGAATGCTAACACTAACCCACGCCCTCACACGCACGCTCCCCCTAAAGCGTTGCCGTACCCTCACCTGGACCCTAAACCGTCCCCGTCCCCTAACCCTAAACCTAGCCCGAACCCTAACCCTAACCCTTCCCCGAAGCCTGACCCTCACCCGTCCCCTAATCCTAAGCCGTTCGCTAACACTAACCCGCACCCTCACACGCACGCTCCCCCTAAAGCGTTGCCGTACCCTCACCTGGAACCTAAACCGTCCCCGTCCCCTAACCCTAACCCTAGCCCGAACCCTAACCCTAACCCTTCCCAGAAGCCTGACCCTCACCCGTCCCCTAATCCTAACCCATACGCTAACACTAACCCACGCCCTCACATGCACGCTCCCCCTAAAGCGTTGCCGTACCCTCACCTGGACCCTAAACCGTCCCCGTCCCCTAACCCTAACCCTAGCCCGAACCCTAACCCTAACCCTTCCCAGAAGCCTGACCCTCACCCGTCCCCTAATCCTAACCCGTACGCTAACACTAACCCGCGCCCTCACACGCACGCTCCCCCTAAAGCGTTGCCATACCCTCACCTGGAACCTAAACCGTCCCCGTCCCCTAACCCTAACCCTAGCCCGAACCCTAACCCTAACCCTTCCCCGAAGCCTGACCCTCACCCGTCCCCTAATCCTAACCCGTACGCTATCATTAACCCGCGCCCTCACACGCACGCTCCACCTAAAACGTTGCCGTACCCTCACCTGGACCAGAAACCGTCCCCGTCCCCTAACCCTAACCCTAGCCCGAACCCTAACCCTAACCCTTCCCCGAAGCCTGACCCTCACCCGTCCCCTAATCCTAACCCGTACGCTAACACTAACCCGCGCCCTCACACGCACGCTCCCCCTAAAGCGTTGCCGTACCCTCACCTGGACCCTAAACCGTCCCCGTCCCCTAACCCTAACCCTAGCCCGAACCCTAACCCTAACCCTTCCCCGAAGCCTGACCCTCACCCGTCCCCTAATCCTAACCCGTACGCTAACACTAACCCGCGCCCTCACACGCACGCTCCCCCTAAAGCGTTGCCGTACCCTCACCTGGACCCTAAACCGTCCCCGTCCCCTAACCCTAACCCTAGCCCGAACCCTAACCCTAACCCTTCCCCGAAGCCTGAACCTCACCCGTCCCCTAATCCTAACCCGTACGCTAACACTAACCCGCGCCCTCACACGCACGCTCCCCCTAAAGCGTTGCCGTACCCTCACCTGGACCCGAAACCGTCCCCGTCCCCTAACCCTAACCCTAGCCCGAACCCTAACCCTAACCCTTCCCCGAAGCCTGACCCTCACCCGTCCCCTAATCCTAACCCGTACGCTAACACTAACCCGCGCCCTCACACGCACGCTCCCCCTAAAGCGTTGCCGTACCCTCACCTGGACCCTAAACCGTCCCCGTCCCCTAACCCTAACCCTAGCCCGAACCCTAACCCTAACCCTTCCCCGAAGCCTGACCCTCACCCGTCCCCTAATCCTAAGCCGTACGCTAACACTAACCCGCGCCCTCACACGCACGCTCCCCCTAAAGCGTTGCCGTACCCTCACCTGAACCCTAAACCGTCCCCGTCCCCTAACCCTAACCCTAGCCCGAACCCTAACCCTAACCCTTCCCCGAAGCCTGACCCTCACCCGTCCCCTAATCCTAACCCGTACGCTAACACTAACCCGCGCCCTCACACGCACGCTCCCCCTAAAGCGTTGCCGTACCCTCACCTGGACCCTAAACCGTCCCCGTCCCCTAACCCTAACCCTAGCCCGAACCCTAACCCTAACCCTTCCCCGAAGCCTGACCCTCACCCGTCCCCTAATCCTAACCCGTACGCTAACACTAACCCGCGCCCTCACATGCACGCTCCCCCTAAAGCGTTGCCGTACTCTCTCCTGGACCCTAAACCGTCCCCGTCCCCTAACCCTAACCCTAGCCCGAACCCTAACCCTAACCCTTCCCAGAAGCCTGACCCTCACCCGTCCCATAATCCTAAGCCGTACGCTAACACTAACGCGCGCCCTCACACGCACGCTCCCCCTAAAGCGTTGCCGTACCCTCACCTGGACCCTAAACCGTCCCCGTCCCTTAACCCTAACCCTAGCCCGAACCCTGACCCTAACCCTTCCCCGAAGCCTGACCCTCACCCGTCCCCTAATCCTAACCCGTACGCTAACACTAACCCGCGCCCTCACACGCACGCTCCCCCTAAAGCGTTGCCGTACCCTCACCTGGACCCTAAACCCTCCCCGTCCCCTAACCCTAACCCTAGCCCGAACCCTAACCCTAACCCTTCTCCGAAGCCTGAACCTCACCCGTCCCCTAATCCTAACCCGTACGCTAACACTAACCCGCGCCCTCACACGCACGCTCCCCCTAAAGCGTTGCCGTACCCTCACCTGGACCCTAAACCGTCGCCGTCCCCTAACCCTAACCCTAGCCCGAACCCTAACCCTAACCCTTCCCCGAAGCCTGACCCTCACCCGTCCCCTAATCCTAAGCCGCACGCTAACACTAACGCGCGCCCTCACACGCACGCTCCCCCTAAAGCGTTGCCGTACCCTCACCTGGACCCTAAACCTTCCCCATCCCCTAACCCTAACCCTAGCCCGAACCCTAACCCTAACCCTTCCCCGAAGCCTGACCCTCACTCGTCCCCTAATCCTAACCCGTACGCTAACACTAACCCGCGCCCTCACACGCACGCTCCCCCTAAAGCGTTGCCGTACCCTCACCTGGACCCTAAACCGTCCCCGTCCCCTAACCCTAACCCTAGCCCGAACCCTAACCCTAACCCTTCCCCGAAGCCTGACCCTCACCCGTCCCCTAATCCTAAGCCGTACGCTAACACTAACGCGCGCCCTCACACGCACGCTCCCCTAAAGCGTTGCCGTACCCTCTCCTGGACCCTAAACCGTCCCCGTCCCCTAACCCTAACCCTAGCCCGAACCCTAAACCTAACCCTTCCCCGAAGCCTGACCCTCACCCGTCCCCTAATCCTAACCCGTACGCTAACACTAACGCGTGCCCTCACACTCACGCTCCCCCTAAAGCGTTGCCGTACCCTCACCTGGACCCGAAACCGTCCCCGTCCCCTAACACTAACCCTAGCCCGAACCCTAACCCTAACCCTTCCCCGAAGCCTGACCCTCACCCGTCCCCTAATCCTAACCCGTACGCTAACACTAACCCGCGCCCTCACACGCACGCTCCCCCTAAAGCGTTGCCGTACCCTCACCTGGACCCTAAACCGTCCCCGTCCCCTAACCCTAACCCTAGCCCGAACCCTAACCCTAACCCTTCCCCGAAGCCTGATCCTCACCCGTCCCCTAATCCTAACCCGTACGCTAACACTAACCCGTGCCCTCACACGCACGCTCCCCCTAAAGTGTTGCCGTACCCTCACCTGGACCCTAAACCGTCCCCGTCCCCTAACCCTAACCGTAGCCCGAACCCTAACCCTAACCCTTCCCCGAAGCCTGACCCTCACCCGTCCCCTAATCCTAAGCCGTACGCTAACACTAACCCGCGCCCTCACACGCACGCTCCCCCTAAAGAGTTGCCATACCCTCACCTGAACCCTAAACCGTAACCGTCCCCTAACCTTAACCCTAGCCCGAACCCTAACCCTAACCCTTCCCCGAAGCCTGACCCTCACCCGTCCCCTAATTCTAACCCGTACGCTAACACTAACCCACGCCCTCACACGCACGCTCCCCCTAAAGCGTTGCCGTACCCTTACCTGGACCCTAAACCGTCCCCGTCCCCTAACCCTAACCCTAGCCCGAACCCTAACCCTAACCCTTCCCCGAAGCCTGAACCTCACCCGTCCCCTAATCCTAACCCGTACGCTAACACTAACCCGCGCCCTCACACGCACGCTCCCCCTAAAGCGTTGCCGTACCCTCACCTGGACCCTAAACCGTCCCCGTCCCCTAACCCTAACCGTAGCCCGAACCCTAACCCTAACCCTTCCCCGAAGCCTGACCCTCACCCGTCCCCTAATCTTAACCCGTACGCTAACACTAACCCACGCCCTCACACGCACGCTCCCCCTAAAGCGTTGCCGTACCCTCACCTGGACCCTAAACCATCCCCGTCCCCTAACCCTAACCCTAGCCCGAACCCTAACCCTAACCCTTCCCCGAAGCCTGACCCTCACCCGTCCCCTAATCCTAACCCGTACGCTAACACTAACCCGCGCCCTCACACGCACGCTCCCCCTAAAGCGTTGCCGTACCCTCACCTGGACCCTAAACCGTCCCCGTCCCCTAAACCTAACCCTAGCCCGAACCCTAACCCTAACCCTTCCCCGAAGCCTGACCCTCACCCGTCCCCTAATCCTAACCCGTATGCTAACACTAACCCGCGCCCTCACACGCACGCTCCCCCTAAAGCGTTGCCGTACCCTCACCTGGACCCTAAACCGTCCCCGTCCCCTAACCCTAACCCTAGCCCGAACCCTAACCCTTCCCCGAAGCCTGATCCTCACCCGTCCCCTAATCCTAACCCGTACGCTAACACTAACCCGCGCCCTCACACGCACGCTCCCCCTAAAGCGTTGCCGTACCCTCACCTGGACCCGAAACCGTCCCCGTCCCCTAACCCTAACCCTAGCCCGAACCCTAACCCTAACCCTTCCCCGAAGCCTGACCCTCACCCGTCCCCTAATCCTAACCCGTACGCTAACACTAACCCGCGCCCTCACACACACGCTCCCCTTAAATCGTTGCCGTTCCCTCACCTGGACCCTAAACCTTCCCCATCCCCTAACCCTAACCCTAGCCCGAACCCTAACCCTAACCCTTCCCCGAAGCCTGACCCTCACCCGTCCCCTAATCCTAACCCGTACGCTAACACTAACCCGCGCCCTCACACGCACGCTCCCCCTAAAACGTTGCTGTACCCTCACCTGGACCCTAAACCTTCCCCGTCCCCTAACCCTAACCGTAGCCCGAACCCTAACCCTAACCCTTCCCCGAAGCCTGACCCTCACCCGTCCCCTAATCCTAAGCCGTACGCTAACACTAACCCGCGCCCTCACACGCACGCTCCCCCTAAAGCGTTGCCGTACCCTCACCTGGACCCTAAACCGTCCCCGTCCCCTAACCCTAACCCTAGCCCGAACCCTAACCCTAACCCTTCCCCGAAGCCGGACCCTCACCCGTCCCCTAATCCTAACCCGTACGCTAACACTAACCCGCGCCCTCACATGCACACTCCCCCTAAAGCGTTGCCGTACCCTCACCTGGACCCTAAACTGTCCCCGTCCCCTAACCCTAACCCTAGCCCGAACCCTAACCCTAACCCTTCCCCGAAGCCTGACCCTCACCCGTCCCCTAATCCTAACCCGTACGCTAACACTAACCCGTGCCCTCACACGCACGCTCCCCCTAAAGCGTTGCCGTACCCTCACCTGGACCCTAAACCGTCCCCGTACCCTTACTCTAACCCTAGCCCGAACCCTAACCCTAACCCTTCCCCGAAGCCTGACACTCACCCGTCCCCTAATCCTAAGCCGTACGCTACCATTAACCCGCGCCCTCACACGCACGCTCCCCCTAAAGCGTTGCCGTACCCTCACCTGGACCCTAAACCGTCCCCGTCCCCTAACCCTAACCCTAGCCCGAACCCTAACCCTAACTCTTCCCCGAAGCCTGACCCTCACCCGTCTCCTAATCCTAACCCGTACGCTAACACTAACCCGCGCCCTCACACGCACGCTACCCCTAAAGCGTTGCCGTACCCTCACCTGGACCCTAAACCGTCCCCGTCCCCTAACCCTAACCCTAGCCCGAACCCTAACCCTAACCCTTCCCCGAAGCCTGACCCTCACCCGTCCCCTAATCCTAACCCGTACGCTAACACTAACCCGCGCCCTCACACGCACGCTCCCCCTAAAGCGTTGCCGTACCCTCACCTGGACCCGAAACCATCCCCGTCCCCTAACCCTAACCCTAGCCCGAACCCTAACCCTAACCCTTCCCCGAAGCCTGACCCTCACCCGTCCCCTAATCCTAAGGCGGACGCTAACACTAACCCGCGCCCTCACACGCACGCTCCCCCTAAAGCGTTGCCGTACCCTCACCTGGACCCTAAACCGTCCCCGTCCCCTAACCCTAACCCTAGCCCGAACCCTAACCCTAACCCTTCCCCGAAGCCTGACCCTCACCCGTCCCCTAATCCTAAGCCGTACGCTAACACTAACGCGCGCCCTCACACGCATGCTCCCCCTAAAGCGTTGCCGTACCCTCACCTGGACCCTAAACCGTACCCGTCCCCTAACCCTAACCCTAGCCCGAACCCTAACCATAACCCTTCCCCGAAGCCTGACCCTCACCCGTCCCCTAATCCTAAGCCGAATGCTAACACTAACCCACGCCCTCACACGCACGCTCCCCCTAAAGCGTTGCCGTACCCTCACCTGGACCCTAAACCGTCCCCGTCCCCTAACCCTAGCCCGAACCCTAACCCTAACCCTTCCCCGAAGCCTGACCCTCACCCGTCCCCTAATCCTAAGCCGTTCGCTAACACTAACCCACACCCTCACACGCACGCTCCCCCTAAAGCGTTGCCGTACCCTCACCTGGAACCTAAACCGTCCCCGTCCCCTAACCTTAACCCTAGCCCGAACCCTAACCCTAACCCTTCCCAGAAGCCTGACCCTCACCCGTCCCCTAATCCTAACCCGTACGCTAACACTAACCCGCGCCCTCACATGCACGCTCCCCCTAAAGCGTTGCCGTACCCTCACCTGGACCCTAAACCGTCCCCGTCCCCTAACCCTAACCGTAGCCCGAACCCTAACCCTAACCCTTCCCCGAAGCCTGACCCTCACCCGTCCCCTAATCTTAACCCGTACGCTAACACTAACCCACGCCCTCACACGCACGCTCCCCCTAAAGCGTTGCCGTACCCTCACCTGGACCCTAAACCATCCCCGTCCCCTAACCCTAACCCTAGCCCGAACCCTAACCCTAACCCTTCCCCGAAGCCTGACCCTCACCCGTCCCCTAATCCTAACCCGTACGCTAACACTAACCCGCGCCCTCACACGCACGCTCCCCCTAAAGCGTTGCCGTACCCTCACCTGGACCCTAAACCGTCCCCGTCCCCTAAACCTAACCCTAGCCCGAACCCTAACCCTAACCCTTCCCCGAAGCCTGACCCTCACCCGTCCCCTAATCCTAACCCGTATGCTAACACTAACCCGCGCCCTCACACGCACGCTCCCCCTAAAGCGTTGCCGTACCCTCACCTGGACCCTAAACCGTCCCCGTCCCCTAACCCTAACCCTAGCCCGAACCCTAACCCTTCCCCGAAGCCTGATCCTCACCCGTCCCCTAATCCTAACCCGTACGCTAACACTAACCCGCGCCCTCACACGCACGCTCCCCCTAAAGCGTTGCCGTACCCTCACCTGGACCCGAAACCGTCCCCGTCCCCTAACCCTAACCCTAGCCCGAACCCTAACCCTAACCCTTCCCCGAAGCCTGACCCTCACCCGTCCCCTAATCCTAACCCGTACGCTAACACTAACCCGCGCCCTCACACACACGCTCCCCTTAAATCGTTGCCGTTCCCTCACCTGGACCCTAAACCTTCCCCATCCCCTAACCCTAACCCTAGCCCGAACCCTAACCCTAACCCTTCCCCGAAGCCTGACCCTCACCCGTCCCCTAATCCTAACCCGTACGCTAACACTAACCCGCGCCCTCACACGCACGCTCCCCCTAAAACGTTGCTGTACCCTCACCTGGACCCTAAACCTTCCCCGTCCCCTAACCCTAACCGTAGCCCGAACCCTAACCCTAACCCTTCCCCGAAGCCTGACCCTCACCCGTCCCCTAATCCTAAGCCGTACGCTAACACTAACCCGCGCCCTCACACGCACGCTCCCCCTAAAGCGTTGCCGTACCCTCACCTGGACCCTAAACCGTCCCCGTCCCCTAACCCTAACCCTAGCCCGAACCCTAACCCTAACCCTTCCCCGAAGCCGGACCCTCACCCGTCCCCTAATCCTAACCCGTACGCTAACACTAACCCGCGCCCTCACATGCACACTCCCCCTAAAGCGTTGCCGTACCCTCACCTGGACCCTAAACTGTCCCCGTCCCCTAACCCTAACCCTAGCCCGAACCCTAACCCTAACCCTTCCCCGAAGCCTGACCCTCACCCGTCCCCTAATCCTAACCCGTACGCTAACACTAACCCGTGCCCTCACACGCACGCTCCCCCTAAAGCGTTGCCGTACCCTCACCTGGACCCTAAACCGTCCCCGTACCCTTACTCTAACCCTAGCCCGAACCCTAACCCTAACCCTTCCCCGAAGCCTGACACTCACCCGTCCCCTAATCCTAAGCCGTACGCTACCATTAACCCGCGCCCTCACACGCACGCTCCCCCTAAAGCGTTGCCGTACCCTCACCTGGACCCTAAACCGTCCCCGTCCCCTAACCCTAACCCTAGCCCGAACCCTAACCCTAACTCTTCCCCGAAGCCTGACCCTCACCCGTCTCCTAATCCTAACCCGTACGCTAACACTAACCCGCGCCCTCACACGCACGCTACCCCTAAAGCGTTGCCGTACCCTCACCTGGACCCTAAACCGTCCCCGTCCCCTAACCCTAACCCTAGCCCGAACCCTAACCCTAACCCTTCCCCGAAGCCTGACCCTCACCCGTCCCCTAATCCTAACCCGTACGCTAACACTAACCCGCGCCCTCACACGCACGCTCCCCCTAAAGCGTTGCCGTACCCTCACCTGGACCCGAAACCATCCCCGTCCCCTAACCCTAACCCTAGCCCGAACCCTAACCCTAACCCTTCCCCGAAGCCTGACCCTCACCCGTCCCCTAATCCTAAGGCGGACGCTAACACTAACCCGCGCCCTCACACGCACGCTCCCCCTAAAGCGTTGCCGTACCCTCACCTGGACCCTAAACCGTCCCCGTCCCCTAACCCTAACCCTAGCCCGAACCCTAACCCTAACCCTTCCCCGAAGCCTGACCCTCACCCGTCCCCTAATCCTAAGCCGTACGCTAACACTAACGCGCGCCCTCACACGCATGCTCCCCCTAAAGCGTTGCCGTACCCTCACCTGGACCCTAAACCGTACCCGTCCCCTAACCCTAACCCTAGCCCGAACCCTAACCATAACCCTTCCCCGAAGCCTGACCCTCACCCGTCCCCTAATCCTAAGCCGAATGCTAACACTAACCCACGCCCTCACACGCACGCTCCCCCTAAAGCGTTGCCGTACCCTCACCTGGACCCTAAACCGTCCCCGTCCCCTAACCCTAGCCCGAACCCTAACCCTAACCCTTCCCCGAAGCCTGACCCTCACCCGTCCCCTAATCCTAAGCCGTTCGCTAACACTAACCCACACCCTCACACGCACGCTCCCCCTAAAGCGTTGCCGTACCCTCACCTGGAACCTAAACCGTCCCCGTCCCCTAACCTTAACCCTAGCCCGAACCCTAACCCTAACCCTTCCCAGAAGCCTGACCCTCACCCGTCCCCTAATCCTAACCCGTACGCTAACACTAACCCGCGCCCTCACATGCACGCTCCCCCTAAAGCGTTGCCGTACCCTCACCTGGACCCTAAACCGTCCCCGTCCCCTAACCCTAACCCTAGCCCGAACCCTAACCCTAACCCTTCCCCGAAGCCTGACCCTCACCCGTCCCCTAATCTTAACCCGTACGCTAACACTAACCAACGCCCTCACACGCACGCTCCCCCTAAAGCGTTGCCGTACCCTCACCTGGACCCTAAACCGTCCCCGTCCCCTAACCCTAACCCTAGCCCGAACCCTAACCATAACCCTTCCCCGAAGCCTGACCCTCAACCGTCCCCTAATCCTAAACCGAATGCTAACACTAACCCACGCCCTCACACGCACGCTCCCCCTAAAGCGTTGCCGTACCCTCACCTGGACCCTAAACCGTCCCCGTCCCCTAACCCTAAACCTAGCCCGAACCCTAACCCTAACCCTTCCCCGAAGCCTGACCCTCACCCGTCCCCTAATCCTAAGCCGTTCGCTAACACTAACCCGCACCCTCACACGCACGCTCCCCCTAAAGCGTTGCCGTACCCTCACCTGGAACCTAAACCGTCCCCGTCCCCTAACCCTAACCCTAGCCCGAACCCTAACCCTAACCCTTCCCAGAAGCCTGACCCTCACCCGTCCCCTAATCCTAACCCATACGCTAACACTAACCCACGCCCTCACATGCACGCTCCCCCTAAAGCGTTGCCGTACCCTCACCTGGACCCTAAACCGCCCCGTCCCCTAACCCTAACCCTAGCCCGAACCCTAACCCTAACCCTTCCCAGAAGCCTGACCCTCACCCGTCCCCTAATCCTAACCCGTACGCTAACACTAACCCGCGCCCTCACACGCACGCTCCCCCTAAAGCGTTGCCGTACCCTCACCTGGAACCTAAACCGTCCCCGTCCCCTAACCCTAACCCTAGCCCGAACCCTAACCCTAACCCTTCCCCGAAGCCTGACCCTCACCCGTCCCCTAATCCTAACCCGTACGCTATCATTAACCCGCGCCCTCACACGCACGCTCCACCTAAAACGTTGCCGTACCCTCACCTGGACCAGAAACCGTCCCCGTCCCCTAACCCTAACCCTAGCCCGAACCCTAACCCTAACCCTTCCCCGAAGCCTGACCCTCACCCGTCCCCTAATCCTAACCCGTACGCTAACACTAACCCGCGCCCTCACACGCACGCTCCCCCTAAAGCGTTGCCGTACCCTCACCTGGACCCTAAACCGTCCCCGTCCCCTAACCCTAACCTTAGCCCGAACCCTAACCCTACCCCTTCCCCGAAGCCTGACCCTCACCCGTCCCCTAATCCTAACCCGTACGCTAACACTAACCCGCGCCCTCACACGCACGCTCCCCCTAAAGCGTTGCCGTACCCTCACCTGGACCCTAAACCGTCCCCGTCCCCTAACCCTAACCCTAGCCCGAACCCTAACCCTAACCCTTCCCCGAAGCCTGAACCTCACCCGTCCCCTAATCCTAACCCGTACGCTAACACTAACCCACGCCCTCACACGCACGCTCCCCCTAAAGCGTTGCCGTACCCTCACCTGGACCCTAAACCCTCCCCGTCCCCTAACCCTAACCCTAGCCCGAACCCTAACCCTAACCCTTCTCCGAAGCCTGAACCTCACCCGTCCCCTAATCCTAACCCGTACGCTAACACTAACCCGCGCCCTCACACGCACGCTCCCCCTAAAGCGTTGTCGTACCCTCACCTGGACCCTAAACCGTCGCCGTCCCCTAACCCTAACCCTAGCCCGAACCCTAACCCTAACACTTCCCCGAAGCCTGACCCTTACCCGTCCCCTAATCCTAAGCCGCACGCTAACACTAACGCGCGCCCTCACACGCACGCTCCCCCTAAAGCGTTGCCGTACCCTCACCTGGACCCTAAACCTTCCCCATCCCCTAACCCTAACCCTACCCCGAACCCTAACCCTAACCCTTCCCCGAAGCCTGACCCTCACCCGTCCCCTAATCCTAAGCCGTACGCTAACACTAACCCGCGCCCTCACACGCACGCTCCCCCTAAAGCGTTGCCGTACCCTCACCTGGACCCTAAACCGTCCCCGTCCCCTAACCCTAACCGTAGCCCGAACCCTAACCCTAACCCTTCCCCGAAGCCTGACCCTCACCCGTCCCCTAATCCTAACCCGTACGCTAACACTAACCCGCGCCCTCACACGCACGCTCCCCCTAAAGCGTTGCCGTACCCTCACCTGAACCCTAAACCGTAACCGTCCCCTAACCTTAACCCTAGCCCGAACCCTAACCCTAACCCTTCCCCGAAGCCTGACCCTCACCCGTCCCCTAATTCTAACCCGTACGCTAACACTAACCCACGCCCTCACACGCACGCTCCCCCTAAAGCGTTGCCGTACCCTCACCTGGACCCTAAACCGTCCCCGTCCCCTAACCCTAACCCTAGCCCGAACCCTAACCCTAACCCTTCCCCGAAGCCTGACCCTCACCCGTCCCCTAATCCTAACCCGTACGCTAACACTAACCCGCGCCCTCACACGCACGCTCCCCCTAAAGCGTTGCCGTACCCTCACCTGGACCCTAAACCTTCCCCGTCCCCTAACCCTAACCGTAGCCCGAACCCTAACCCTAACCCTTCCCCGAAGCCTGACCCTCACCCGTCCCCTAATCCTAAGCCGTACGCTAACACTAACCCGCGCCCTCACACGCACGCTCCCCCTAAAGCGTTGCCGTACCCTCACCTGAACCCTAAACCGTCCCCGTCCCCTAACCCTAACCCTAGCCCGAACCCTAACCCTAACCCTTCCCCGAAGCCTGACCCTCACCCGTCCCCTAATCCTAACCCGTACGCTAACACTAACCCGCGCCCTCACACGCACGCTCCCCCTAAAGCGTTGCCGTACCCTCACCTGGACCCTAAACCGTCCCCGTCCCCTAACCCTAACCCTAGCCCGAACCCTAACCCTAACCCTTCCCCGAAGCCTGACCCTCACCCGTCCCCTAATCCTAACCCGTACGCTAACACTAACCCGCGCCCTCACATGCACGCTCCCCCTAAAGCGTTGCCGTACTCTCTCCTGGACCCTAAACCGTCCCCGTCCCCTAACCCTAACCCTAGCCCGAACCCTAACCCTAACCCTTCCCAGAAGCCTGACCCTCACCCGTCCCATAATCCTAAGCCGTACGCTAACACTAACGCGCGCCCTCACACGCACGCTCCCCCTAAAGCGTTGCCGTACCCTCAGCTGGACCCTAAACCGTCCCCGTCCCTTAACCCTAACCCTAGCCCGAACCCTGACCCTAACCCTTCCCCGAAGCCTGACCCTCACCCGTCCCCTAATCCTAAGCCATACGCTAACATTAACGCGCGCCCTCACACGCACGCTCCCCCTAAAGCGTTGCCGTACCCTCACCTGGACCCTAAACCGTCCCCGTCCCCTAACCCTAACCCTAGCCCGAACCCTAACCCTAACCCTTCCCAGAAGCCTGACCCTCACTCGTCCCCTAATCCTAACCCGTACGCTAACACTAACCCGCCCCCTCACACGCACGGTCCCCCTAAAGCGTTGCCGTACCCTCACCTGGACCCTAAACCGTCCCCGTCCCCTAACCCTAATCCTAGCCCGAACCCTAACCCTAACCCTTCCCCGAAGCCTGACCCTCACCCGTCCCCTAATCCTAACCCGTACGTTAACACTAACCCGCGCCCTCACATGCACGCTCCACCTAAAGCGTTGCCGTACCCTCACCTGGACCCGAAACCGTCCCCGTCCCCTAACCCTAACCCTAGCCCGAACCCTAACCCTAACCCTTCCCCGAAGCCTGACCCTCACCCGTCCCCTAATCCTAACCCGTACGCTAACACTAACCCACGCCCTCACACGCACGCTCCCCCTAAAGCGTTGCCGTACCCTCACCTGGACCCTAAACCGTCCCCGTCCCCTAACCCTAACCCTAGCCCGAACCCTAACCCTAACCCTTCCCCGAAGCCTGACCCTCACCCGTCCCCTAATCCTAACCCGTACGCTAACACTAACCCGCGCCCTCACACGCACGCTCCCCCTAAAGCGTTGCCGTACCCTCACCTGGACCCTAAACCGTCCCCGTCCCCTAATCCTAACCCTAGCCCGAACCCTAACCCTAACCCTTCCCCGAAGCCTGACCCTCACCCGTCCCCTAATCCTAACCCGTACGCTAACACTAACCCATGCCCTCACACGCACGCTCCCCCTAAAGCGTTGCCGTACCCTCACCTGGACCCTAAACCGTCCCCGTCCCCTAACCCTAACCCTAGCCCGAACCCTAACCCTTCCCCGAAGCCTGATCCTCACCCGTCCCCTAATCCTAACCCGTACGCTAACACTAACCCGCGCCCTCACACGCACGCTCCCCCTAAAGCGTTGCCGTACCCTCACCTGGACCCGAAACCGTCCCCGTCCCCTAACCCTATCCCTAGCCTGAACCCTAACCCTAACCCTTCCCCGAAGCCTGACCCTCACCCGTCCCCTAATCCTAACCCGTACGCTAACACTAACCCGCGCCCTCACACGCACGCTCCCCTTAAATCGTTGCCGTTCCCTCACCTGGACCCTAAACCTTCCCCATCCCCTAACCCTAACCCTAGCCCGAACCCTAACCCTAACCATTCCCCGAAGCCTGACCCTCACCCGTCCCCTAATCCTAACCCGTACGCTAACACTAACCCGCGCCCTCACACACACGCTCCCCCTAAAGCGTTGCCGTACCCTCACCTGGACCCTAAACCGTCCCCATCCCCTAACCCTAACCCTAGCCCGAACCCTAACCCTAACCCTTCCCCGAAGCCTGACCCTCACCCGTCCCCTAATCCTAACCCGTACGCTAACACTAACACGCGCCCTCACACGCACGCTACCCCTAAAGCGTTGCTGTACCCTCACCTGGACCCTAAACCTTCCCCGTCCCCTAACCCTAACCGTAGCCCGAACCCTAACCCTAACCCTTCCCCGAAGCCTGACCCTCACCCGTCCCGTAATCCTAAGCCGTACGCTAACACTAACCTGCGCCCTCACACGCACGCTCCCCCTAAAGCGTTGCTGTACCCTCACCTGGACCCTAAACCGTCCCCGTCCCCTAACCCTAACCCTAGCCCGAACCCTAACCCTAACCCTTCCCCGAAGCCGGACCCTCACCCGTCCCCTAATCCTAACCCGTACGCTAACACTAACCCGCGCCCTCACACGCACACTCCCCCTAAAGCGTTGCCGTACCCTCACCTGGACCCTAAACTGTCCCCGTCCCCTAACCCTAACCCTAGCCCGAAACCTAACCCTAACCCTTCCCCGAAGCCTGACCCTCACCCGTCCCCTAATCCTAACCCGTACGCTAACACTAACCCGCGCCCTCACATGCACGCTCCCCCTAAAGCGTTGCCGTACCCTCACCTGGACCCTAAACCGTCCCCGTCCCCTAACCCTAACCCTAGCCCGAACCCTAACCCTAACCCTTCCCCGAAGCCTGACCCTCACCCGTCCCCTAATCTTAACCCGTACGCTAACACTAACCAACGCCCTCACACGCACGCTCCCCCTAAAGCGTTGCCGTACCCTCACCTGGACCCTAAACCGTCCCCGTCCCCTAACCCTAACCCTAGCCCGAACCCTAACCATAACCCTTCCCCGAAGCCTGACCCTCAACCGTCCCCTAATCCTAAACCGAATGCTAACACTAACCCACGCCCTCACACGCACGCTCCCCCTAAAGCGTTGCCGTACCCTCACCTGGACCCTAAACCGTCCCCGTCCCCTAACCCTAAACCTAGCCCGAACCCTAACCCTAACCCTTCCCCGAAGCCTGACCCTCACCCGTCCCCTAATCCTAAGCCGTTCGCTAACACTAACCCGCACCCTCACACGCACGCTCCCCCTAAAGCGTTGCCGTACCCTCACCTGGAACCTAAACCGTCCCCGTCCCCTAACCCTAACCCTAGCCCGAACCCTAACCCTAACCCTTCCCAGAAGCCTGACCCTCACCCGTCCCCTAATCCTAACCCATACGCTAACACTAACCCACGCCCTCACATGCACGCTCCCCCTAAAGCGTTGCCGTACCCTCACCTGGACCCTAAACCGTCCCCGTCCCCTAACCCTAACCCTAGCCCGAACCCTAACCCTAACCCTTCCCAGAAGCCTGACCCTCACCCGTCCCCTAATCCTAACCCGTACGCTAACACTAACCCGCGCCCTCACACGCACGCTCCCCCTAAAGCGTTGCCATACCCTCACCTGGAACCTAAACCGTCCCCGTCCCCTAACCCTAACCCTAGCCCGAACCCTAACCCTAACCCTTCCCCGAAGCCTGACCCTCACCCGTCCCCTAATCCTAACCCGTACGCTATCATTAACCCGCGCCCTCACACGCACGCTCCACCTAAAACGTTGCCGTACCCTCACCTGGACCAGAAACCGTCCCCGTCCCCTAACCCTAACCCTAGCCCGAACCCTAACCCTAACCCTTCCCCGAAGCCTGACCCTCACCCGTCCCCTAATCCTAACCCGTACGCTAACACTAACCCGCGCCCTCACACGCACGCTCCCCCTAAAGCGTTGCCGTACCCTCACCTGGACCCTAAACCGTCCCCGTCCCCTAACCCTAACCCTAGCCCGAACCCTAACCCTAACCCTTCCCCGAAGCCTGACCCTCACCCGTCCCCTAATCCTAACCCGTACGCTAACACTAACCCGCGCCCTCACACGCACGCTCCCCCTAAAGCGTTGCCGTACCCTCACCTGGACCCTAAACCGTCCCCGTCCCCTAACCCTAACCCTAGCCCGAACCCTAACCCTAACCCTTCCCCGAAGCCTGAACCTCACCCGTCCCCTAATCCTAACCCGTACGCTAACACTAACCCGCGCCCTCACACGCACGCTCCCCCTAAAGCGTTGCCGTACCCTCACCTGGACCCGAAACCGTCCCCGTCCCCTAACCCTAACCCTAGCCCGAACCCTAACCCTAACCCTTCCCCGAAGCCTGACCCTCACCCGTCCCCTAATCCTAACCCGTACGCTAACACTAACCCGCGCCCTCACACGCACGCTCCCCCTAAAGCGTTGCCGTACCCTCACCTGGACCCTAAACCGTCCCCGTCCCCTAACCCTAACCCTAGCCCGAACCCTAACCCTAACCCTTCCCCGAAGCCTGACCCTCACCCGTCCCCTAATCCTAAGCCGTACGCTAACACTAACCCGCGCCCTCACACGCACGCTCCCCCTAAAGCGTTGCCGTACCCTCACCTGAACCCTAAACCGTCCCCGTCCCCTAACCCTAACCCTAGCCCGAACCCTAACCCTAACCCTTCCCCGAAGCCTGACCCTCACCCGTCCCCTAATCCTAACCCGTACGCTAACACTAACCCGCGCCCTCACACGCACGCTCCCCCTAAAGCGTTGCCGTACCCTCACCTGGACCCTAAACCGTCCCCGTCCCCTAACCCTAACCCTAGCCCGAACCCTAACCCTAACCCTTCCCCGAAGCCTGACCCTCACCCGTCCCCTAATCCTAACCCGTACGCTAACAGTAACCCGCGCCCTCACATGCACGCTCCCCCTAAAGCGTTGCCGTACTCTCTCCTGGACCCTAAACCGTCCCCGTCCCCTAACCCTAACCCTAGCCCGAACCCTAACCCTAACCCTTCCCAGAAGCCTGACCCTCACCCGTCCCATAATCCTAAGCCGTACGCTAACACTAACGCGCGCCCTCACACGCACGCTCCCCCTAAAGCGTTGCCGTACCCTCACCTGGACCCTAAACCGTCCCCGTCCCTTAACCCTAACCCTAGCCCGAACCCTGACCCTAACCCTTCCCCGAAGCCTGACCCTCACCCGTCCCCTAATCCTAAGCCATACGCTAACATTAACGCGCGCCCTCACACGCACGCTCCCCCTAAAGCGTTGCCGTACCCTCACCTGGACCCTAAACCGTCCCCGTCCCCTAACCCTAACCCTAGCCCGAACCCTAACCCTAACCCTTCCCAGAAGCCTGACCCTCACTCGTCCCCTAATCCTAACCCGTACGCTAACACTAACCCGCCCCCTCACACGCACGGTCCCCCTAAAGCGTTGCCGTACCCTCACCTGGACCCTAAACCGTCCCCGTCCCCTAACCCTAATCCTAGCCCGAACCCTAACCCTAACCCTTCCCCGAAGCCTGACCCTCACCCGTCCCCTAATCCTAACCCGTACGTTAACACTAACCCGCGCCCTCACATGCACGCTCCACCTAAAGCGTTGCCGTACCCTCACCTGGACCCGAAACCGTCCCCGTCCCCTAACCCTAACCCTAGCCCGAACCCTAACCCTAACCCTTCCCCGAAGCCTGACCCTCACCCGTCCCCTAATCCTAACCCGTACGCTAACACTAACCCACGCCCTCACACGCACGCTCCCCCTAAAGCGTTGCCGTACCCTCACCTGGACCCTAAACCGTCCCCGTCCCCTAACCCTAACCCTAGCCCGAACCCTAACCCTAACCCTTCCCCGAAGCCTGACCCTCACCCGTCCCCTAATCCTAACCCGTACGCTAACACTAACCCGCGCCCTCACACGCACGCTCCCCCTAAAGCGTTGCCGTACCCTCACCTGGACCCTAAACCGTCCCCGTCCCCTAATCCTAACCCTAGCCCGAACCCTAACCCTAACCCTTCCCCGAAGCCTGACCCTCACCCGTCCCCTAATCCTAACCCGTACGCTAACACTAACCCATGCCCTCACACGCACGCTCCCCCTAAAGCGTTGCCGTACCCTCACCTGGACCCTAAACCGTCCCCGTCCCCTAACCCTAACCCTAGCCCGAACCCTAACCCTTCCCCGAAGCCTGATCCTCACCCGTCCCCTAATCCTAACCCGTACGCTAACACTAACCCGCGCCCTCACACGCACGCTCCCCCTAAAGCGTTGCCGTACCCTCACCTGGACCCGAAACCGTCCCCGTCCCCTAACCCTATCCCTAGCCTGAACCCTAACCCTAACCCTTCCCCGAAGCCTGACCCTCACCCGTCCCCTAATCCTAACCCGTACGCTAACACTAACCCGCGCCCTCACACGCACGCTCCCCTTAAATCGTTGCCGTTCCCTCACCTGGACCCTAAACCTTCCCCATCCCCTAACCCTAACCCTAGCCCGAACCCTAACCCTAACCATTCCCCGAAGCCTGACCCTCACCCGTCCCCTAATCCTAACCCGTACGCTAACACTAACCCGCGCCCTCACACACACGCTCCCCCTAAAGCGTTGCCGTACCCTCACCTGGACCCTAAACCGTCCCCATCCCCTAACCCTAACCCTAGCCCGAACCCTAACCCTAACCCTTCCCCGAAGCCTGACCCTCACCCGTCCCCTAATCCTAACCCGTACGCTAACACTAACACGCGCCCTCACACGCACGCTACCCCTAAAGCGTTGCTGTACCCTCACCTGGACCCTAAACCTTCCCCGTCCCCTAACCCTAACCGTAGCCCGAACCCTAACCCTAACCCTTCCCCGAAGCCTGACCCTCACCCGTCCCGTAATCCTAAGCCGTACGCTAACACTAACCTGCGCCCTCACACGCACGCTCCCCCTAAAGCGTTGCTGTACCCTCACCTGGACCCTAAACCGTCCCCGTCCCCTAACCCTAACCCTAGCCCGAACCCTAACCCTAACCCTTCCCCGAAGCCGGACCCTCACCCGTCCCCTAATCCTAACCCGTACGCTAACACTAACCCGCGCCCTCACACGCACACTCCCCCTAAAGCGTTGCCGTACCCTCACCTGGACCCTAAACTGTCTCCGTCCCCTAACCCTAACCCTAGCCCGAAACCTAACCCTAACCCTTCCCCGAAGCCTGACCCTCACCCGTCCCCTAATCCTAACCCGTACGCTAACACTAACCCGCGCCCTCACATGCACGCTCCCCCTAAAGCGTTGCCGTACCCTCACCTGGACCCTAAACCGTCCCCGTCCCCTAACCCTAACCCTAGCCCGAACCCTAACCCTAACCCTTCCCCGAAGCCTGACCCTCACCCGTCCCCTAATCTTAACCCATACGCTAACACTAACCAACGCCCTCACACGCACGCTCCCCCTAAAGCGTTGCCGTACCCTCACCTGGACCCTAAACCGTCCCCGTCCCCTAACCCTAACCCTAGCCCGAACCCTAACCATAACCCTTCCCCGAAGCCTGACCCTCAACCGTCCCCTAATCCTAAACCGAATGCTAACACTAACCCACGCCCTCACACGCACGCTCCCCCTAAAGCGTTGCCGTACCCTCACCTGGACCCTAAACCGTCCCCGTCCCCTAACCCTAAACCTAGCCCGAACCCTAACCCTAACCCTTCCCCGAAGCCTGACCCTCACCCGTCCCCTAATCCTAAGCCGTTCGCTAACACTAACCCGCACCCTCACACGCACGCTCCCCCTAAAGCGTTGCCGTACCCTCACCTGGAACCTAAACCGTCCCCGTCCCCTAACCCTAACCCTAGCCCGAACCCTAACCCTAACCCTTCCCAGAAGCCTGACCCTCACCCGTCCCCTAATCCTAACCCATACGCTAACACTAACCCACGCCCTCACATGCACGCTCCCCCTAAAGCGTTGCCGTACCCTCACCTGGACCCTAAACCGTCCCCGTCCCCTAACCCTAACCCTAGCCCGAACCCTAACCCTAACCCTTCCCAGAAGCCTGACCCTCACCCGTCCCCTAATCCTAACCCGTACGCTAACACTAACCCGCGCCCTCACACGCACGCTCCCCCTAAAGCGTTGCCATACCCTCACCTGGAACCTAAACCGTCCCCGTCCCCTAACCCTAACCCTAGCCCGAACCCTAACCCTAACCCTTCCCCGAAGCCTGACCCTCACCCGTCCCCTAATCCTAACCCGTACGCTATCATTAACCCGCGCCCTCACACGCACGCTCCACCTAAAACGTTGCCGTACCCTCACCTGGACCAGAAACCGTCCCCGTCCCCTAACCCTAACCCTAGCCCGAACCCTAACCCTAACCCTTCCCCGAAGCCTGACCCTCACCCGTCCCCTAATCCTAACCCGTACGCTAACACTAACCCGCGCCCTCACACGCACGCTCCCCCTAAAGCGTTGCCGTACCCTCACCTGGACCCTAAACCGTCCCCGTCCCCTAACCCTAACCCTAGCCCGAACCCTAACCCTAACCCTTCCCCGAAGCCTGACCCTCACCCGTCCCCTAATCCTAACCCGTACGCTAACACTAACCCGCGCCCTCACACGCACGCTCCCCCTAAAGCGTTGCCGTACCCTCACCTGGACCCTAAACCGTCCCCGTCCCCTAACCCTAACCCTAGCCCGAACCCTAACCCTAACCCTTCCCCGAAGCCTGAACCTCACCCGTCCCCTAATCCTAACCCGTACGCTAACACTAACCCGCGCCCTCACACGCACGCTCCCCCTAAAGCGTTGCCGTACCCTCACCTGGACCCGAAACCGTCCCCGTCCCCTAACCCTAACCCTAGCCCGAACCCTAACCCTAACCCTTCCCCGAAGCCTGACCCTCACCCGTCCCCTAATCCTAACCCGTACGCTAACACTAACCCGCGCCCTCACACGCACGCTCCCCCTAAAGCGTTGCCGTACCCTCACCTGGACCCTAAACCGTCCCCGTCCCCTAACCCTAACCCTAGCCCGAACCCTAACCCTAACCCTTCCCCGAAGCCTGATCCTCACCCGTCCCCTAATCCTAACCCGTACGCTAACACTAACCCGTGCCCTCACACGCACGCTCCCCCTAAAGTGTTGCCGTACCCTCACCTGGACCCTAAACCGTCCCCGTCCCCTAACCCTAACCGTAGCCCGAACCCTAACCCTAACCCTTCCCCGAAGCCTGACCCTCACCCGTCCCCTAATCCTAACCCGTACGCTAACACTAACCCGCGCCCTCACACGCACGCTCCCCCTAAAGCGTTGCCGTACCCTCACCTGAACCCTAAACCGTAACCGTCCCCTAACCTTAACCCTACCCCGAACGCTAACCCTAACCCTTCCCCGAAGCCTGACCCTCACCCGTCCCCTAATTCTAACCCGTACGCTAACACTAACCCACGCCCTCACACGCACGCTCCCCCTAAAGCGTTGCCGTACCCTCACCTGGACCCTAAACCGTCCCCGTCCCCTAACCCTAACCCTAGCCCGAACCCTAACCCTAACCCTTCCCCGAAGCCTGACCCTCACCCGTCCCCTAATCCTAACCCGTACGCTAACACTAACCCGCGCCCTCACACGCACGCTCCCCCTAAAGCGTTGCCGTACCCTCACCTGGACCCTAAACCTTCCCCGTCCCCTAACCCTAACCGTAGCCCGAACCCTAACCCTAACCCTTCCCCGAAGCCTGACCCTCACCCGTCCCCTAATCCTAAGCCGTACGCTAACACTAACCCGCGCCCTCACACGCACGCTCCCCCTAAAGCGTTGCCGTACCCTCACCTGAACCCTAAACCGTCCCCGTCCCCTAACCCTAACCCTAGCCCGAACCCTAACCCTAACCCTTCCCCGAAGCCTGACCCTCACCCGTCCCCTAATCCTAACCCGTTCGCTAACACTAACCCGCGCCCTCACACGCACGCTCCCCCTAAAGCGTTGCCGTACCCTCACCTGGACCCTAAACCGTCCCCGTCCCCTAACCCTAACCCTAGCCCGAACCCTAACCCTAACCCTTCCCCGAAGCCTGACCCTCACCCGTCCCCTAATCCTAACCCGTACGCTAACACTAACCCGCGCCCTCACATGCACGCTCCCCCTAAAGCGTTGCCGTACCCTCACCTGGACCCTAAACCGTCCCCGTCCCCTAACCCTAACCCTAGCCCGAACCCTAACCCTAACCCTTCCCAGAAGCCTGACCCTCACCCGTCCCATAATCCTAAGCCGTACGCTAACACTAACGCGCGCCCTCACACGCACGCTCCCCCTAAAGCGTTGCCGTACCCTCACCTGGACCCTAAACCGTCCCCGTCCCTTAACCCTAACCCTAGCCCGAACCCTGACCCTAACCCTTCCCCGAAGCCTGACCCTCACCCGTCCCCTAATCCTAAGCCATACGCTAACATTAACGCGCGCCCTCACACGCACGCTCCCCCTAAAGCGTTGCCGTACCCTCACCTGGACCCCAAACCGTCCCCGTCCCCTAACCCTAACCCTAGCCCGAACCCTAACCCTAACCCTTCCCAGAAGCCTCACCCTCACCCGTCCCCTAATCCTAACCCGTACGCTAACACTAACCCGCCCCCTCACACACACGGTCCCCCTAAAGCGTTGCCGTACCCTCACCTGGACCCTAAACCGTCCCCGTCCCCTAACCCTAACCCTAGCCCGAACCCTAACCCTAACCCTTCCCCGAAGCCTGACCCTCACCCGTCCCCTAATCCTAACCCGTACGTTAACACTAACCCGCGCCCTCACACGCACGCTCCACCAAAAGCGTTGCCGTACCCTCACCTGGACCCGAAACCGTCCCCGTCCCCTAACCCTAACCCTAGCCCGAACCCTAACCCTAACCCTTCCCCGAAGCCTGACCCTCACCCGTCCCCTAATCCTAACCCGTACGCTAACACTAACCCACGCCCTCACACGCACGCTCCCCCTAAAGCGTTGCCGTACCCTCACCTGGATCCTAAACCGTCCCCGTCCCCTAACCCTAACCCTAGCCCGAACCCTAACCCTAACCCTTCCCCGAAGCCTGACCCTCACCCGTCCCCTAATCCTAACCCGTACGCTAACACTAACCCGCGCCCTCACACGCACGCTCCCCCTAAAGCGTTGCCGTACCCTCACCTGGACCCTAAACCGTCCCCGTCCCCTAACCCTAACCCTAGCCCGAACCCTAACCCTAACCCTTCCCCGAAGCCTGACCCTCACCCGTCCCCTAATCCTAACCCGTACGCTAACACTAACCCACGCCCTCACACGCACGCTCCCCCTAAAGCGTTGCCGTACCCTCACCTGGACCCTAAACCGTCCCCGTCCCCTAACCCTAACCCTAGCCCGAACCCTAACCCTTCCCCGAAGCCTGATCCTCACCCGTCCCCTAATCCTAACCCGTACGCTAACACTAACCCGCGCCCTCACACGCACGCTCCCCCTAAAGCGTTGCCGTACCCTCACCTGGACCCGAAACCGTCCCCGTCCCCTAACCCTATCCCTAGCCCGAACCCTAACCCTAACCCTTCCCCGAAGCCTGACCCTCACCCGTCCCCTAATCCTAACCCGTACGCTAACACTAACCCGCGCCCTCACACGCACGCTCCCCTTAAATCGTTGACGTTCCCTCACCTGGACCCTAAACCTTCCCCATCCCCTAACCCTAACCCTAGCCCGAACCCTAACCCTAACCGTTCCACGAAGCCTGACCCTCACCCGTCCCCTAATCCTAACCCGTACGCTAACACTAACCCGCGCCCTCACACGCACGCTCCCCCTAAAGCGTTGCCGTACCCTCACCTGGACCCTAAACCGTCCCCATCCCCTAACCCTAACCCTAGCCCGAACCCTAACCCTAACCCTTCCCCGAAGCCTGACCCTCACCCGTCCCCTAATCCTAACCCGTACGCTAACACTAACACGCGCCCTCACACGCACGCTCCCCCTAAAGCGTTGCTGTACCCTCACCTGGACCCTAAACCTTCCCCGTCCCCTAACCCTAACCGTAGCCCGAACCCTAACCCTAACCCTTCCCCGAAGCCTGACCCTCACCCGTCCCGTAATCCTAAGCCGTACGCTAACACTAACCCGCGCAATCACACGCACGCTCCCCCTAAAGCGTTGCCGTACCCTCACCTGGACCCTAAACCGTCCCCGTCCCCTAACCCTAACCCTAGCCCGAACCCTAACCCTAACCCTTCCCCGAAGCCGGACCCTCACCCGTCCCCTAATCCTAACCCGTACGCTAACACTAACCCGCGCCCTCACACGCACACTCCCCCTAAAGCGTTGCCGTACCCTCACCTGGACCCTAAACTGTCCCCGTCCCCTAACCCTAACCCTAGCCCGAACCCTAACCCTAACCCTTCCCCGAAGCCTGACCCTCACCCGTCCCCTAATCCTAACCCGTACGCTAACACTAACCCGCGCCCTCACACGCACGCTCCCCCTAAAGCGTTGCCGTACCCTCACCTGGACCCTAAACCGTCCCCGTACCCTTACTCTAACCCTAGCCCGAACCCTAACCCTAACCCTTCCCCGAAGCCTGACCCTCACCCGTCCCCTAATCCTAAGCCGTACGCTACCACTAACCCGCGCCCTCACACGCACGCTCCCCCTAAAGCGTTGCCGTACCCTCACCTGGACCCTAAACCGTCCCCGTCCCCTAACCCTAACCCTAGCCCGAACCCTAACCCTAACTCTTCCCCGAAGCCTGACCCTCACCCGTCTCCTAATCCTAACCCGTACGCTAACACTAACCCGCACCCTCACACGCACGCTCCCCCTAAAGCGTTGCCGTACCCTCACCTGGACCCTAAACCGTCCCCGTCCCCTAACCCTAACCCTAGCCCGAACCCTAACCCTAACCCTTCCCCGAAGCCTGACCCTCACCCGTCCCCTAATCCTAAGCCGGACGCTAACACTAACCCGCGCCCTCACACGCACGCTCCCCCTAAAGCGTTGCCGTACCCTCACCTGGACCCTAAACCGTCCCCGTCCCCTAACCCTAACCCTAGCCCGAACCCTAACCCTAACCCTTCCCCGAAGCCTGAACCTCACCCGTCCCATAATCCTAACCCGTACGCTAACACTAACCCGCGCCCTCACACGCACGCTCCCCCTAAAGCGTTGCCGTACCCTCACCTGGACCCTAAACCCTCCCCGTCCCCTAACCCTAACCCTAGCCCGAACCCTAACCCTAACCCTTCTCCGAAGCCTGAACCTCACCCGTCCCCTAATCCTAAACCGTACGCTAACACTAACGCGCGCCCTCACACGCATGCTCCCCCTAAAGCGTTGCCGTACCCTCATCTGGACCCTAAACCGTCCCCGTCCCCTAACCCTAACCCTAGCCCGAACCCTAACCCTAACCCTTCCCCGAAGCCTGACCCTCACCCGTCCCCTAAACCTAAGCCGTACGCTAACACTAACGCGCGCCCTCACACGCACGCTCCCCCTAAAGCGTTGCCGTACCCTCTCCTGGACCCTAAACCGTCCCCGTCCCCTAACCCTAACCCTAGCCCGAACCCTAACCCTAACCCTTCCCCGAAGCCTGACCCTCACCCGTCCCCTAATCCTAACCCGTACGCTAACACTAACGCGTGCCCTCACACGCACGCTCCCCCTAAAGCGTTGCCGTACCCTCACCTGGACCCGAAACCGTCCCCGTCCCCTAACCCTAACCCTAGCCCGAACCCTAACCCTAACCCTTCCCCGAAGCCTGACCCTCACCCGTCCCCTAATCCTAACCCGTACGCTAACACTAACCCGCGCCCTCACACGCACGCTCCCCCTAAAGCGTTGCCGTACCCTCACCTGGACCCTAAACCGTCCCCGTCCCCTAACCATAACCCTAGCCCGAACCCTAACCCTAACCCTTCCCCGAAGCCTGATCCTCACCCGTCCCCTAATCCTAACCCGTACGCTAACACTAACCCGTGCCCTCACATGCACGCTCCCCCTAAAGTGTTGCCGTACCCTCACCTGGACCCTAAACCGTCCCCGTCCCCTAACCCTAACCGTAGCCCGAACCCTAACCCTAACCCTTCCCCGAAGCCTGACCCTCACCCGTCCCCTAATCCTAAGCCGTACGCTAACACTAACCCGCGCCCTCACACGCACGCTCCCCCTAAAGCGTTGCCGTACCCTCACCTGAACCCTAAACCATAACCGTCCCCTAACCTTAACCCTAGCCCGAACCCTAACCCTAACCCTTCCCCGAAGCCTGACCCTCACCCGTCCCCTAATTCTAACCCGTACGCTAACACTAACCCGCGCCCTCACACGCACGCTCCCCCTAAAGCGTTGCCGTACCCTCACCTGGACCCGAAACCGTCCCCGTCCCCTAACCCTATCCCTAGCCCGAACCCTAACCCTAACCCTTCCCCGAAGCCTGACCCTCACCCGTCCCCTAATCCTAACCCGTACGCTAACACTAACCCGCGCCCTCACACGCACGCTCCCCTTAAATCGTTGCCGTTCCCTTACCTGGACCCTAAACCTTCCCCATCCCCTAACCCTAACCCTAGCCCGAACCCTAACCCTAACCATTCCCCGAAGCCTGACCCTCACCCGTCCCCTAATCCTAACCCGTACGCTAACACTAACCCGCGCCCTCACACGCACGCTCCCCCTAAAGCGTTGCCGTACCCTCACCTGGACCCTAAACCGTCCCCGTCCCCTAACCCTAACCCTAGCCCGAACCCTAACCCTAACCCTTCCCCGAAGCCTGACCCTCACCCGTCCCCTAATCCTAACCCGTACGCTAACACTAACACGCGCCCTCACACGCACGCTCCCCCTAAAGCGTTGCTGTACCCTCACCTGGACCCTAAACCTTCCCCGTCCCCTAACCCTAACCGTAGCCCGAACCCTAACCCTAACCCTTCCCCGAAGCCTGACCCTCACCCGTCCCGTAATCCTAAGCCGTACGCTAACACTAACCCGCGCCCTCACACGCACGCTCCCCCTAAAGCGTTGCCGTACCCTCACCTGGACCCTAAACCGTCCCCGTCCCCTAACCCTAACCCTAGCCCGAACCCTAACCCTAACCCTTCCCCGAAGCCTGACCCTCACCCGTCCCCTAATCCTAACCCGTACGCTAACACTAACCCGCGCCCTCACACGCACGCTCCCCCTAAAGCGTTGCCGTACCCTCACCTGGACCCTAAACCGTCCCCGTACCCTTACTCTAACCCTAGCCCGAACCCTAACCCTAACCCTTCCCCGAAGCCTGACCCTCACCCGTCCCCTAATCCTAAGCCGCACGCTAACACTAACGCGCGCCCTCACACGCACGCTCCCCCTAAAGCGTTGCCGTACCCTCACCTGGACCCTAAACCTTCCCCATCCCCTAACCCTAACCCTAGCCCGAACCCTAACCCTAACACTTCCCCGAAGCCTGACCCTCACTCGTCCCCTAATCCTAACCCGTACGCTAACACTAACCCGCGCCCTCACACGCACGCTCCCCCTAAAGCGTTGCCGTACCCTCACCTGGACCCTAAACCGTCCCCGTCCCCTAACCCTAACCCTAGCCCGAACCCTAACCCTAACCCTTCCCCGAAGCCTGACCCTCACCCGTCCCCTAATCCTAAGCCGTACGCTAACACTAACGCGCGCCCTCACACGCACGCTCCCCCTAAAGCGTTGCCGTACCCTCTCCTGGACCCTAAACCGTCCCCGTCCCCTAACCCTAACCCTAGCCCGAACCCTAACCCTAACCCTTCCCCGAAGCCTGACCCTCACCCGTCCCCTAATCCTAACCCGTACGCTAACACTAACGCGTGCCCTCACATGCACGCTCCCCCTAAAGCGTTGCCGTACCCTCACCTGGACCCGAAACCGTCCCCGTCCCCTAACACTAACCCTAGCCCGAACCCTAACCCTAACCCTTACCCGAAGCCTGACCCTCACCCGTCCCCTAATCCTAACCCGTACGCTAACACTAACCCGCGCCCTCACACGCACGCTCCCCCTAAAGCGTTGCCGTACCCTCACCTGGACCCTAAACCATCCCCGTCCCCTAACCCTAACCCTAGCCCGAACCCTAACCCTAACCCTTCCCCGAAGCCTGATACTCACCCTTCCCCTAATCCTAACCCGTACGCTAACACTAACCCGTGCCCTCACACGCACGCTCCCCCTAAAGTGTTGCCGTACCCTCACCTGGACCCTAAACCGTCCCCGTCCCCTAACCCTAACCGTAGCCCGAACCCTAACCCTAACCCTTCCCCGAAGCCTGACCCTCACCCGTCCCCTAATCCTAAGCCGTACGCTAACACTAACCCGCGCCCTCACACGCATGCTCCCCCTAAAGCGTTGCCATACCCTCACCTGAACCCTAAACCGTAACCGTACCCTAACCTTAACCCTAGCCCCAACCCTAACCCTAACCCTTCCCCGAAGCCTGACCCTCACCCGTCCCCTAATTCTAACCCGTACGCTAACACTAACCCGCGCCCTCACACGCACGCTCCCCCTAAAGCGTTGCCGTACCCTCACCTGGACCCTAAACCGTCCCCGTCCCCAAACCCTAACCCTAGCCCGAACCCTAACCCTAACCCTTCCCCGAAGCCTGACCCTCACCCGTCCCCTAATCCTAACCCGTACGCTAACACTAACCCGCGCCCTCACATGCACGCTCCCCCTAAAGCGTTGCCGTACCCTCACCTGGACCCTAAACCGTCCCCGTCCCCTAACCCTAACCCTAGCCCGAACCCTAACCCTAACCCTTCCCCGAAGCCTGACCCTCACCCGTCCCCTAATCCTAAGCCGTACGCTAACACTAACCCGCGCCCTCACACGCACGCTCCCCCTAAAGCGTTGCCGTACCCTCACCTGGACCCTAAACCGTCCCCGTCCCCTAACCCTAACCCTAGCCCGAACCCTAACCCTAACCCTTCCCCGAAGCCTGACCCTCACCCGTCCCCTAATCCTAACCCGTACGCTAACACTAACCCGCGCCCTCACATGCACGCTCCCCCTAAAGCGTTGCCGTACCCTCACCTGGACCCTAAACCGTCCCCGTCCCCTAACCCTAACCCTAGCCCGAACCCTAACCCTAACCCTTCCCCGAAGCCTGACCCTCACCCGTCCCCTAATCCTAACCCGTACGCTAACACTAACACGCGCCCTCACACGCACGCTCCCCCTAAAGCGTTGCTGTACCCTCACCTGGACCCTAAACCTTCCCCGTCCCCTAACCCTAACCGTAGCCCGAACCCTAACCCTAACCCTTCCCCGAAGCCTGACCCTCACCCGTCCCGTAATCCTAAGCCGTACGCTAACACTAACCCGCGCCCTCACACGCACGCTCCCCCTAAAGCGTTGCCGTACCCTCACCTGGACCCTAAACCGTCCCCGTCCCCTAACCCTAACCCTAGCCCGAACCCTAACCCTAACCCTTCCCCGAAGCCGGACCCTCACCCGTCCCCTAATCCTAACCCGTACGCTAACACTAACCCGCGCCCTCACACGCACACTCCCCCTAAAGCGTTGCCGTACCCTCACCTGGACCCTAAACTGTCCCCGTCCCCTAACCCTAACCCTAGCCCGAACCCTAACCCTAACCCTTCCCCGAAGCCTGACCCTCACCCGTCCCCTAATCCTAACCCGTACGCTAACACTAACCCGCGCCCTCACACGCACGCTCCCCCTAAAGCGTTGCCGTACCCTCACCTGGACCCTAAACCGTCCCCGTACCCTTACTCTAACCCTAGCCCGAACCCTAACCCTAACCCTTCCCCGAAGCCTGACCCTCACCCGTCCCCTAATCCTAAGCCGCACGCTAACACTAACGCGCGCCCTCACACGCACGCTCCCCCTAAAGCGTTGCCGTACCCTCACCTGGACCCTAAACCTTCCCCATCCCCTAACCCTAACCCTAGCCCGAACCCTAACCCTAACACTTCCCCGAAGCCTGACCCTCACTCGTCCCCTAATCCTAACCCGTACGCTAACACTAACCCGCGCCCTCACACGCACGCTCCCCCTAAAGCGTTGCCGTACCCTCACCTGGACCCTAAACCGTCCCCGTCCCCTAACCCTAACCCTAGCCCGAACCCTAACCCTAACCCTTCCCCGAAGCCTGACCCTCACCCGTCCCCTAATCCTAAGCCGTACGCTAACACTAACGCGCGCCCTCACACGCACGCTCCCCCTAAAGCGTTGCCGTACCCTCTCCTGGACCCTAAACCGTCCCCGTCCCCTAACCCTAACCCTAGCCCGAACCCTAACCCTAACCCTTCCCCGAAGCCTGACCCTCACCCGTCCCCTAATCCTAACCCGTACGCTAACACTAACGCGTGCCCTCACATGCACGCTCCCCCTAAAGCGTTGCCGTACCCTCACCTGGACCCGAAACCGTCCCCGTCCCCTAACACTAACCCTAGCCGGAACCCTAACCCTAACCCTTACCCGAAGCCTGACCCTCACCCGTCCCCTAATCCTAACCCGTACGCTAACACTAACCCGCGCCCTCACACGCACGCTCCCCCTAAAGCGTTGCCGTACCCTCACCTGGACCCTAAACCATCCCCGTCCCCTAACCCTAACCCTAGCCCGAACCCTAACCCTAACCCTTCCCCGAAGCCTGATCCTCACCCTTCCCCTAATCCTAACCCGTACGCTAACACTAACCCGTGCCCTCACACGCACGCTCCCCCTAAAGTGTTGCCGTACCCTCACCTGGACCCTAAACCGTCCCCGTCCCCTAACCCTAACCGTAGCCCGAACCCTAACCCTAACCCTTCCCCGAAGCCTGACCCTCACCCGTCCCCTAATCCTAAGCCGTACGCTAACACTAACCCGCGCCCTCACACGCATGCTCCCCCTAAAGCGTTGCCATACCCTCACCTGAACCCTAAACCGTAACCGTACCCTAACCTTAACCCTAGCCCGAACCCTAACCCTAACCCTTCCCCGAAGCCTGACCCTCACCCGTCCCCTAATTCTAACCCGTACGCTAACACTAACCCGCGCCCTCACACGCACGCTCCCCCTAAAGCGTTGCCGTACCCTCACCTGGACCCTAAACCGTCCCCGTCCCCAAACCCTAACCCTAGCCCGAACCCTAACCCTAACCCTTCCCCGAAGCCTGACCCTCACCCGTCCCCTAATCCTAACCCGTACGCTAACACTAACCCGCGCCCTCACATGCACGCTCCCCCTAAAGCGTTGCCGTACCCTCACCTGGACCCTAAACCGTCCCCGTCCCCTAACCCTAACCCTAGCCCGAACCCTAACCCTAACCCTTCCCCGAAGCCTGACCCTCACCCGTCCCCTAATCCTAAGCCGTACGCTAACACTAACCCGCGCCCTCACACGCACGCTCCCCCTAAAGCGTTGCCGTACCCTCACCTGGACCCTAAACCGTCCCCGTCCCCTAACCCTAACCCTAGCCCGAACCCTAACCCTAACCCTTCCCCGAAGCCTGACCCTCACCCGTCCCCTAATCCTAACCCGTACGCTAACACTAACCCGCGCCCTCACATGCACGCTCCCCCTAAAGCGTTGCCGTACCCTCACCTGGACCCTAAACCGTCCCCGTCCCCTAACCCTAACCCTAGCCCGAACCCTAACCCTAACCCTTCCCAGAAGCCTGACCCTCAACCGTCCCATAATCCTAAGCCGTACGCTAACACTAACGCGCGCCCTCACACGCACGCCCCCCCTAAAGCGTTGCCGTACCCTCACCTGGACCCTAAACCGTCCCCGTCCCTTAACCCTAACCCTAGCCCGAACCCTGACCCTAACCCTTCCCCGAAGCCTGACCCTCACCCGTCCCCTAATCCTAAGCCATACGCTAACATTAACGCGCGCCCTCACACGCACGCTCCCCCTAAAGCGTTGCCGTACCCTCACCTGGACCCTAAACCGTCCCCGTCCCCTAACCCTAACCCTAGCCCGAACCCTAACCCTAACCCTTCCCCGAAGCCTGACCCTCACCCGTCCCCTAATCTTAACCCGTACGCTAACACTAACCCACGCCCTCACACGCACGCTCCCCCTAAAGCGTTGCCGTACCCTCACCTGGACCCTAAACCGTCCCCGTCCCCTAACCCTAACCCTAGCCCGAACCCTAACCCTAACCCTTCCCCGAAGCCTGACCCTCACCCGTCCCCTAATCCTAATCCGTACGCTAACACTAACCCGCGCCCTCACACGCACGCTCCCCCTAAAGCGTTGCCGTACCCTCACCTGGACCCTAAACCGTCCCCGTCCCCTAAACCTAACCCTAGCCCGAACCCTAACCCTAACCCTTCCCCGAAGCCTGACCCTCACCCGTCCCCTAATCCTAACCCGTACGCTAACACTAACCCGCGCCCTCACACGCACGCTCCCCCTAAAGCGTTGCCGTACCCTCACCTGGACCCTAAACCGTCCCCGTCCCCTAACCCTAACCCTAGCCCGAACCCTAACCCTTCCCCGAAGCCTGATCCTCACCCGTCCCCTAATCCTAACCCGTACGCTAACACTAACCCGCGCCCTCACACGCACGCTCCCCCTAAAGCGTTGCCGTACCCTCACCTGGACCCGAAACCGTCCCCGTCCCCTAACCCTAACCCTAGCCCGAACCCTAACCCTAACCCTTCCCCGAAGCCTGACCCTCACCCGTCCCCTAATCCTAACCCGTACGCTAACACTAACCCGCGCCCTCACACACACGCTCCCCCTAAATCGTTGCCGTTCCCTCACCTGGACCCTAAACCTTCCCCATCCCCTAACCCTAACCCTAGCCCGAACCCTAACCCTAACCATTCCCCGAAGCCTGACCCTCACCCGTCCCCTAATCCTAACCCGTACGCTAACACTAACCCGCGCCCTCACACGCACGCTCCCCCTAAAGCGTTGCCGTACCCTCACCTGGACCCTAAACCGTCCCCATCCCCTAACCCAAACCCTAGCCCGAACCCTAACCCTAACCCTTCCCCGAAGCCTGACCCTCACCCGTCCCCTAATCCTAACCCGTACGCTAACACTAACCCGCGCCCTCACACGCACGCTCCCCCTAAAGCGTTGCTGTACCCTCACCTGGACCCTAAACCTTCCCCGTCCCCTAACCCTAACCGTAGCCCGAACCCTAACCCTAACCCTTCCCCGAAGCCTGACCCTCACCCGTCCCCTAATCCTAAGCCGTACGCTAACACTAACCCGCGCCCTCACACGCACGCTCCCCCTAAAGCGTTGCCGTACCCTCACCTGGACCCTAAACCGTCCCCGTCCCCTAACCCTAACCCTAGCCCGAACCCTAACCCTAACCCTTCCCCGAAGCCGGACCCTCACCCGTCCCCTAATCCTAACCCGTACGCTAACACTAACCCGCGCCCTCACACGCACGCTACCCCTAAAGCGTTGCCGTACCCTCACCTGGACCCTAAACCGTCCCCGTCCCCTAACCCTAACCCTAGCCCGAACCCTAACCCTAACCCTTCCCCGAAGCCTGACCCTCACCCGTCCCCTAATCCTAACCCGTACGCTAACACTAACCCGCGCCCTCACACGCACGCTCCCCCTAAAGCGTTGCCGTACCCTCACCTGGACCCGAAACCATCCCCGTCCCCTAACCCTAACCCTAGACCGAACCCTAACCCTAACCCTTCCCCGAAGCCTGACCCTCACCCGTCCCCTAATCCTAAGCCGGACGCTAACACTAACCCGCGCCCTCACACGCACGCTCCCCCTAAAGCGTTGCCGTACCCTCACCTGGACCCTAAACCGTCCCCGTCCCCTAACCCTAACCCTAGCCCGAACCCTAACCCTAACCCTTCCCCGAAGCCTGACCCTCACCCGTCCCCTAATCCTAAGCCGTACGCTAACACTAACGCGCGCCCTCACACGCATGCTCCCCCTAAAGCGTTGCCGTACCCTCACCTGGACCCTAAACCGTCCCCGTCCCCTAACCCTAACCCTAGCCCGAACCCTAACCATAACCCTTCCCCGAAGCCTGACCCTCACCCGTCCCCTAATCCTAAGCCGAATGCTAACACTAACCCACGCCCTCACACTCACGCTCCCCCTAAAGCGTTGCCGTACCCTCACCTGGACCCTAAACCGTCCCCGTCCCCTAACCCTAACCCTAGCCCGAACCCTAACCCTAACCCTTCCCCGAAGCCTGACCCTCACCCGTCCCCTAATCCTAAGCCGTTCGCTAACACTAACCCACACCCTCACACGCACGCTCCCCCTAAAGCGTTGCCGTACCCTCACCTGGAACCTAAACCGTCCCCGTCCCCTAACCTTAACCCTAGCCCGAACCCTAACCCTAACCCTTCCCAGAAGCCTGACCCTCACCCGTCCCCTAATCCTAACCCGTACGCTAACACTAACCCGCGCCCTCACATGCACGCTCCCCCTAAAGCGTTGCCGTACCCTCACCTGGACCCTAAACCGTCCCCGTCCCCTAACCCTAACCCTAGCCCGAACCCTAACCCTAACCCTTCCCCGAAGCCTGACCCTCACCCGTCCCCTAATCTTAACCCGTACGCTAACACTAACCAACGCCCTCACACGCACGCTCCCCCTAAAGCGTTGCCGTACCCTCACCTGGACCCTAAACCGTCCCCGTCCCCTAACCCTAACCCTAGCCCGAACCCTAACCATAACCCTTCCCCGAAGCCTGACACTCAACCGTCCCCTAATCCTAAACCGAATGCTAACACTAACCCACGCCCTCACACGCACGCTCCCCCTAAAACGTTGCCGTACCCTCACCTGGACCCTAAACCGTCCCCGTCCCCTAACCCTAAACCTAGCCCGAACCCTAACCCTAACCCTTCCCCGAAGCCTGACACTCACCCGTCCCCTAATCCTAAGCCGTTCGCTAACACTAACCCGCACCCTCACACGCACGCTCCCCCTAAAGCGTTGCCGTACCCTCACCTGGAACCTAAACCGTCCCCGTCCCCTAACCCTAACCCTAGCCCGAACCCTAACCCTAACCCTTCCCAGAAGCCTGACCCTCACCCGTCCCCTAATCCTAACCCGTACGCTAACACTAACCCACGCCCTCACATGCACGCTCCCCCTAAAGCGTTGCCGTACCCTCACCTGGACCCTAAACCGTCCCCGTCCCCTAACCCTAACCCTAGCCCGAACCCTAACCCTAACCCTTCCCAGAAGCCTGACCCTCACCCGTCCCCTAATCCTAACCCGTACGCTAACACTAACCCGCGCCCTCACACGCACGCTCCCCCTAAAGCGTTGCCGTACCCTCACCTGGAACCTAAACCGTCCCCGTCCCCTAACCCTAACCCTAGCCCGAACCCTAACCCTAACCCTTCCCCGAAGCCTGACCCTCACCCGTCCCCTAATCCTAACCCGTACGCTATCATTAACCCGCGCCCTCACACGCACGCTCCACCTAAAACGTTGCCGTACCCTCACCTGGACCAGAAACCGTCCCCGTCCCCTAACCCTAACCCTAGCCCGAACCCTAACCCTAACCCTTCCCCGAAGCCTGACCCTCACCCGTCCCCTAATCCTAACCCGTACGCTAACACTAACCCGTGCCCTCACACGCACGCTCCCCCTAAAGCGTTGCCGTACCCTCACCTGGACCCTAAACCGTCCCCGTCCCCTAACCCTAACCCTAGCCCGAACCCTAACCCTAACCCTTTCCCGAAGCCTGACCCTCACCCGTCCCCTAATCCTAAGCCGCACGCTAACACTAACGCGCGCCCTCACACGCACGCTCCCCCTAAAGCGTTGCCGTACCCTCACCTGGACCCTAAACCTTCCCCATCCCCTAACCCTAACCCTACCCCGAACCCTAACCCTAACCCTTCCCCGAAGCCTGACCCTCACTCGTCCCCTAATCCTAACCCGTACGCTAACACTAACCCGCGCCCTCACACGCACGCTCCCCCTAAAGCGTTGCCGTACCCTCACCTGGACCCTAAACCGTCCCCGTCCCCTAACCCTAACCCTAGCCCGAACCCTAACCCTAACCCTTCCCCGAAGCCTGACCCTCACCCGTCCCCTAATCCTAAGCCGTACGCTAACACTAACGCGCGCCCTCACACGCACGCTCCCCCTAAAGCGTTGCCGTACCCTCTCCTGGACCCTAAACTGTCCCCGTCCCCTAACCCTAACCCTAGCCCGAACCCTAACCCTAACCCTTCCCCGAAGCCTGACCCTCACCCGTCCCCTAATCCTAACCCGTACGCTAACACTAACGCGTGCCCTCACACGCACGCTCCCCCTAAAGCGTTGCCGTACCCTCACCTGGACCCGAAACCGTCCCCGTCCCCTAACCCTAACCCTAGCCCGAACCCTAACCCTAACCCTTCCCCGAAGCCTGACCCTCACCCGTCCCCTAATCCTAACCCGTACGCTAACACTAACACGCGCCCTCACACGCACGCTCCCCCTAAAGCGTTGCCGTACCCTCACCTGGACCCTAAACCGTCCCCGTCCCCTAACCCTAACCCTAGCCCGAACCCTAACCCTAACCCTTCCCCGAAGCCTGATCCTCACCCGTCCCCTAATCCTAACCCGTACGCTAACACTAACCCGTGCCCTCACACGCACGCTCCCCCTAAAGTGTTGCCGTACCCTCACCTGGACCCTAAACCGTCCCCGTCCCCTAACCCTAACCGTAGCCCGAACCCTAACCCTAACCCTTCCCCGAAGCCTGACCCTCACCCGTCCCCTAATCCTAACCTGTACGCTAACACTAACCCGCGCCCTCACACGCACGCTCCCCCTAAAGCGTTGCCGTACCCTCACCTGAACCCTAAACCGTAACCGTCCCCTAACCTTAACCCTAGCCCGAACCCTAACCCTAACCCTTCCCTGAAGCCTGACCCTCACCCGTCCCCTAATTCTAACCCGTACGCTAACACTAACCCACGCCCTCACACGCACGCTCCCCCTAAAGCGTTGCCGTACCCTCACCTGGACCCTAAACCGTCCCCGTCCCCTAACCCTAACCCTAGCCCGAACCCTAACCCTAACCCTTCCCCGAAGCCTGACCCTCACCCGTCCCCTAATCCTAACCCGTACGCTAACACTAACCCGCGCCCTCACACGCACGCTCCCCCTAAAGCGTTGCCGTACCCTCACCTGACCCTAAACCTTCCCCGTCCCCTAACCCTAACCGTAGCCCGAACCCTAACCCTAACCCTTCCCCCGAAGCCTGACCCTCACCCGTCCCCTAATCCTAAGCCGTACGCTAACACTAACCCGCGCCCTCACACGCACGCTCCCCCTAAAGCGTTGCCGTACCCTCACCTGAACCCTAAACCGTCCCCGTCCCCTAACCCTAACCCTAGCCCGAACCCTAACCCTAACCCTTCCCCGAAGCCTGACCCTCACCCGTCCCCTAATCCTAACCCGTACGCTAACACTAACCCGCGCCCTCACACGCACGCTCCCCCTAAAGCGTTGCCGTACCCTCACCTGGACCCTAAACCGTCCCCGTCCCCTAACCCTAACCCTAGCCCGAACCCTAACCCTAACCCTTCCCCGAAGCCTGACCCTCACCCGTCCCCTAATCCTAACCCGTACGCTAACACTAACCCGCGCCCTCACATGCACGCTCCCCCCTAAAGCGTTGCCGTACCCTCACCTGGACCCTAAACCGTCCCCGTCCCCTAACCCTAACCCTAGCCCGAACCCTAACCCTAACCCTTCCCAGAAGCCTGACCCTCACCCGTCCCATAATCCTAAGCCGTACGCTAACACTAACGCGCGCCCCTCACACGCACGCTCCCCCCTAAAGCGTTGCCGTACCCTCACCTGGACCCTAAACCGTCCCCGTCCCTTAACCCTAACCCTAGCCCGAACCCTGACCCTAACCCTTCCCCGAAGCCTGACCCTCACCCGTCCCCTAATCCTAAGCCATACGCTAACATTAACGCGCGCCCTCACACGCACGCTCCCCCTAAAGCGTTGCCGTACCCTCACCTGGACCCTAAACCGTCCCCGTCCCATAACCCTAACCCTAGCCCGAACCCTAACCCTAACCCTTCCCCGAAGCCTGACCCTCACCCGTCCCCTAATCCTAACCCGTACGCTAACACTAACCCGCGCCCTCACACGCACGGTCCCCCTAAAGCGTTGCCGTACCCTCACCTGGACCCTAAACCGTCCCCGTCCCCTAACCCTAACCCTAGCCCGAACCCTAACCCTAACCCTTCCCCGAAGCCTGACCCTCACCCGTCCCCTAATCCTAACCCGTACGCTAACACTAACCCGCGCCCTCACACGCACGCTCCACCTAAAGCGTTGCCGTACCCTCACCTGGACCCGAAACCGTCCCCGTCCCCTAACCCTAACCCTAGCCCGAACCCTAACCCTAACCCTTCCCCGAAGCCTGACCCTCACCCGTCCCCTAATCTTAACCCGTACGCTAACACTAACCCACGCCCTCACACGCACGCTCCCCCTAAAGCGTTGCCGTACCCTCACCTGGATCCTAAACCGTCCCCGTCCCCTAACCCTAACCCTAGCCCGAACCCTAACCCTAACCCTTCCCCGAAGCCTGACCCTCACCCGTCCCCTAATCCTAACCCGTACGCTAACACTAACCCGCGCCCTCACACGCACGCTCCCCCTAAAGCGTTGCCGTACCCTCACCTGGACCCTAAACCGTCCCCGTCCCCTAAACCTAACCCTAGCCCGAACCCTAACCCTAACCCTTCCCCGAAGCCTGACCCTCACCCGTCCCCTAATCCTAACCCGTACGCTAACACTAACCCGCGCCCTCACACGCACGCTCCCCCTAAAGCGTTGCCGTACCCTCACCTGGACCCTAAACCGTCCCCGTCGCCTAAACCTAACCCTAGCCCGAACCCTAACACTTCCCCGAAGCCTGATCCTCACCCGTCCCCTAATCCTAACCCGTACGCTAACACTAACCCGCGCCCTCACACGCATGCTCCCCCTAAAGCGTTGCCGTACCCTCACCTGGACCCGAAACCGTCCCCGTCCCCTAACCCTAACCCTAGCCCGAACCCTAACCCTAACCCTTCCCCGAAGCCTGACCCTCACCCGTCCCCTAATCCTAACCCGTACGCTAACACTAACCCGCGCCCTCACACGCACGCTCCCCTTAAATCGTTGCCGTTCCCTCACCTGGACCCTAAACCTTCCCCATCCCCTAACCCTAACCCTAGCCCGAACCCTAACCCTAACCATTCCCCGAAGCCTGACCCTCACCCGTCCCCTAATCCTAACCCGTACGCTAACACTAACCCGCGCCCTCACACGCACGCTCCCCCTAAAGCGTTGCCGTACCCTCACCTGGACCCTAAACCGTCCCCATCCCCTAACCCTAACCCTAGCCCGAACCCTAACCCTAACCCTTCCCCGAAGCCTGACCCTCACCCGTCCCCTAATCCTAACCCGTACGCTAACACTAACACGCGCCCTCACACGCACGCTCCCCCTAAAGCGTTGCTGTACCCTCACCTGGACCCTAAACCTTCCCCGTCCCCTAACCTAACCGTAGCCCGAACCCTAACCCTAACCCTTCCCCGAAGCCTGACCCTCACCCGTCCCATAATCCTAAGCCGTACGCTAACACTAACCCACGCCCTCACACGCACGCTCCCCCTAAAGCGTTGCCGTACCCTCACCTGGACCCTAAACCGTCCCCGTCCCCTAACCCTAACCCTAGCCCGAACCCTAACCCTAACCCTTCCCCGAAGCCGGACCCTCACCCGTCCCCTAATCCTAACCCGTACGCTAACACTAACCCGCGCCCTCACACGCACACTCCCCCTAAAGCGTTGCCGTACCCTCACCTGGACCCTAAACTGTCCCCGTCCCCTAACCCTAACCCTAGCCCGAACCCTAACCCTAACCCTTCCCCGAAGCCTGACCCTCACCCGTCCCCTAATCCTAACCCGTACGCTAACACTAACCCGCGCCCTCACATGCACGCTCCCCCTAAAGCGTTGCCGTACCCTCACCTGGACCCTAAACCGTCCCCGTACCCTTACTCTAACCCTAGCCCGAACCCTAACCCTAACCCTTCCCCGAAGCCTGACCCTCACCCGTCCCCTAATCCTAACCCGTACGCTAACACTAACCCGCGCCCTCACACGCACGCTCCCCCTAAAGCGTTGCCGTACCCTCACCTGGACCCGAAACCATCCCCGTCCCCTAACCCTAACCCTAGCCCGAACCCTAACCCTAACCCTTCCCCGAAGCCTGACCCTCACCCGTCCCCTAATCCTAAGCCGGACGCTAACACTAAACCGCGCCCTCACACGCACGCTCCCCCTAAAGCGTTGCCGTACCCTCACCTGGACCCTAAACCGTCCCCGTCCCCTAACCCTAACCCTAGCCCGAACCCTAACCCTAACCCTTCCCCGAAGCCTGACCCTCACCCGTCCCCTAATCCTAACCCGTACGCTAACACTAACGCGCGCCCTCACACGCATGCTCCCCCTAAAGCGTTGCCGTACCCTCACCTGGACCCTAAACCGTCCCCGTCCCCTAACCCTAACCCTAGCCCGAACCCTAACCATAACCCTTCCCCGAAGCCTGACCCTCACCCGTCCCCTAATCCTAAGCCGAATGCTAACACTAACCCACGCCCTCACACGCACGCTCCCCCTAAAGCGTTGCCGTACCCTCACCTGGACCCTAAACCGTCCCCGTCCCCTAACCCTAACCCTAGTCCGAACCCTAACCCTAACCCTTCCCCGAAGCCTGACCCTCACCCGTCCCCTAATCCTAAGCCGTACGCTAACACTAACGCGCGCCCTCACACGCATGCTCCCCCTAAAGCGTTGCCGTTCCCTCACCTGGACCCTAAACCGTCCCCGTCCCCTAACCCTAACCCTAGCCCGAACCCTAACCATAACCCTTCCCCGAAGCCTGACCCTCACCCGTCCCCTAATCCTAACCCGTACGCTAACACTAACACGCGCCCTCACACGCACGCTCCCCTTAAAGCGTTGCTGTACCCTCACCTGGACCCTAAACCTTCCCCGTCCCCTAACCCTAACCGTAGCCCGAACCCTAACCCTAACCCTTCCCCGAAGCCTGACCCTCACCCACCCCTAATCCTAAGCCGTACGCTAACACTAACCCGCGCCCTCACACGCACGCTCCCCCTAAAGCGTTGCCGTACCCTCACCTGGACCCTAAACCGTCCCCGTCCCCTAACCCTAACCCTAGCCCGAACCCTAAGCCTAACCCTTCCCCGAAGCCTGACCCTCACCCGTCCCCTAATCCTAACCCGTACGCTAACACTAACCCGCGCCCTCACACGCACGCTCCCCCTAAAGCGTTGCCGTACCCTCACCTGGACCCGAAACCGTCCCCGTCCCCTAACCCTAACCCTAGCCCGAACCCTAACCCTAACCCTTCCCCGAAGCCTGACCCTCACCCGTCCCCTAATCCTAAGCCGTACGCTACCACTAACCCGCGCCCTCACACGCACGCTTCCCCTAAAGCGTTGCCGTACCCTCACCTGGACCCTAAACCGTCCCCGTCCCCTAACCCTAACCCTAGCCCGAACCCTAACCCTAACTCTTCCCCGAAGCCTGACCCTCACCCGTCTCCTAATCCTAACCCGTACGCTAACACTAACCCGCGCCCTCACACGCACGCTCCCCCTAAAGCGTTGCCGTACCCTCACCTGGACCCGAAACCGTCCCCGTCCCCTAACCCTAACCCTAGCCCGAACCCTAACCCTAACCCTTCCCCGAAGCCTGACCCTCACCCGTCCCCTAATCCTAAGCTGGACGCTAACACTAACCCGCGCCCTCACACGCACGCTCCCCCTAAAGCGTTGCCGTACCCTCACCTGGACCCTAAACCGTCCCCGTCCCCTAACCCTAACCCTAGCCCGAATCCTAACCATAAACCTTCCCCGAAGCCTGACCCTCACCCGTCCCCTAATCCTAAGCCGAACGCTAACACTAACCCACGCCCTCACACGCACGCTCCCCCTAAAGCGTTGCCGTACCCTCACCTGGACCCGAAACCGTCCCCGTCCCCTAACCCTAACCCTAGCCCGAACCCTAACCCTAACCCTTCCCCGAAGCCTGACCCTCACCCGTCCCCTAATCCTAAGCCGTTCGCTAACACTAACCCGCACCCTCACACACACGCTCCCCCTAAAGCGTTGCCGTACCCTCACCTGGAACCTAAACCGTCCCCGTCCCCTAACCCTAACCCTAGCCCGAACCCTAACCCTAACCCTTCCCAGAAGCCTGACCCTCACCCGTCCCCTAATCCTAACCCGTACGCTAACACTAACCCGCGCCCTCACATGCACGCTCCCCCTAAAGCGTTGCCGTACCCTCACCTGGACCCTAAACCGTCCCTGTCCCCTAACCCTAACCCTAGCCCGAACACTAACCCTAACAATTTCCCGAAGCCTGACCCTCACCCGTCCCCTAATCCTAAGCCGTACGCTAACACTAACCCGCGCCATCACATGCACGCTCCCCCTAAAGCGTTGCCGTACCCTCACCTGGAACCTAAACCGTCCCCGTCCCCTAACCCTAACCCTAGCCCGAACCCTAACCCTAACCCTTCCCCGAAGCCTGACCCTTAACCGTCCCCTAATCCTAACCCGTACGCTAACACTAACCCGCGCCCTCACACGCACGCTCCCCCTAAAGCGTTGCCGTACCCTCACCTGGACCCTAAACCATCCCCGTCCCCTAACCCTAACCCTAGCCCGAACCCTAACCCTAACCCTTCCCCGAAGCCTGACCCTCACCCGTCCCCTAATCCTAACCCGTACGCTAACACTAACCCGCGCCCTCACACGCACGCTCCCCCTAAAGCGTTCCCGTACCCTCACCTGGACCCGAAACCGTCCCCGACCCCTAACCCTAACCCTAGCCCGAACCCTAACCCTAACCCTTCCCCGAAGCCTGACCCTCACCCGTTCCCTAATCCTAACCCGTTCGCTAACACTAACCCGCGCCCTCACACGTACGCTCCCCCTAAAGCGTTGCCGTACCCTCACCTGGACCCTAAACCGTCCCCGTCCCCTAACCCTAACCCTAGCCCGAACCCTAACCCTAACCATTCCCCGATGCCTGACCCTCACCCGTCCCCTAATTCTAACCCGTACGCTAACACTAACCCGCGTCCTCACACGCACGCTCCCCCTAAAGCGTTGCCGTACCCTCACCTGGACCCTAAACCGTCCCCGTCCCTTAACCCTTACCCTAGCCCGAACCCTAACCCTAACCCTTCCCCGAAGCCTGACCCTCACCCGTCCCCTAATCCTAACCCGTACGCTAACACTAACCCGCGCCCTCACACGCACGCTCCCCCTAAAGCGTTGCCGTACCCTCACCTGGACCCTAAACCGTCCCTGTCCCCTAACCCTAACCGTAGCCCGAAACCTAACCCTAACCCTTTCCCGAAGCCAGACCCTCACCCGTCCCCTAATCCTAAGCCGTACGCTAACACTAACCCGCGCCCTCACACGCACGCTCCCCCTAAAGCGTTGCCATACCCTCACCTGGACCCTAAACCGTCCCCGTCCCCTAACCCTAACCCTAGCCCGAACCCTAACCCTAACCCTTCCCCGAAGCCTGACCCTCACCCGTCCCCTAATCCTAACCCGTACGCTAACACTAACCCGCGCCCTCACACGCACGCTCCCCCTAAAGCGTTGCCGTACCCTCACCTGGACCCTAAACCATCCCCGTCCCCTAACCCTAACCCTAGCCCGAACCCTAACCCTAACCCTTCCCCGAAGCGTGACCCTCACCCGTCCCCTAATCCTAACCCGTACGCTAACACTAACCCGCGCCCTCACACGCACGCTCCCCCTAAAGCGTTGCCGTACCCTCACCTGGACCCGAAACCGTCCCCGTCCCCTAACCCTAACCCTAGCCCGAACCCTAACCCTAACCCTTCCCCGAAGCCTGACCCTCACCCGTCCCCTAATCCTAAGCCGTACGCTAACACTAACCCGCACCCTCACACGCACGCTCCCCCTAAAGCGTTGCCGTACCCTCACCTGGACCAGAAACCGTCCCCGTCCCCTAACCCTAACCCTAGCCCGAACCCTAATCCTAACCCTTCCCCGAAGCCTGAACCTCACCCGTCCCCTAATCCTAACCCGTACGCTAACACTAACCCGCGCCCTCACACGTACGCTCCCCCTAAAGCGTTGCCGTACCCTCACCTGGACCCTAAACCGTCCCCGTTCCCTAACCCTAACCCTAGCCCGAACCCTAACCCTAACCCTTCCCAGAAGCCTGACCCTCACACGTCCCCTAATCCTAACCCGTACGCTAACACTAACCCGCGCCCTCACACGCACGCTCCCCGTAAAGCGTTGCCGTACCCTCACCTGGACCCGAAATCGTCCCCGTCCCCTAACCCTAACCCTAGCCCGAACCCTGACCCTAACCCTTCCCCGAAGCCTGACCCTCACCCGTCCCCTAATCCTAAGCCATACGCTAACACTAACCCACGCCCTCACACGCACGCTCCCCCTAAAGCGTTACCGTACCCTCACCTGGACCCTAAACCGTCCCCGTCCCCTAACCCTAACCCTAGCCCGAACCCTAAACCTAACCCTTCCCCGAAGCCTGACCCTCACCCGTCCCCTAATCCTAAGCCATACGCTAACACTAACGCGCGCCCTCACACGCACGCTCCCCCTAAAGCGTTGCCGTACCCTCACCTGGACCCTAAACCGTCCCCGTCCCCTAACCCTAACCCTAGCCCGCACCCTAACTCTAACCCTTCCCCGAAGCCTGACCCTCACCCGTCCCCTAATCCTAACCCGTACGCTAACACTAACCCGCGCCCTCACACGCACGCTCCCCCTAAAGCGTTGCCGTACCCTCACCTGGATCCGAAACCGTCCCCGTCCCCTAACCCTAACCCTAGCCCGAACCCTAACCCTAACCCTTCCCCGAAGCCTGACCCTCACCCGTCCCCTAATCCTAAGCCGTACGCTAACACAAACCCGCGCCCTCACACGCACGCTCCCCCTAAAGCGTTGCCGTACCCTCACCTGGACCCGAAACCGTCCCCGTCCCCTAACCCTAACCCTAGCCCGAACCCTAACCCTAACCCTTCCCCGAAGCCTGACCCTCACCCGTCCCCTAATCTTAACCCGTACGCTAACACTAACCCGCGCCCTCACACGCACGCTCCCCCTAAAGCGTTGCCGTACCCTCACCTGGACCCTAAACCGTCCCCGTCCCCTAACCCTAACCCTAGCCCGAACCATAACCCAAACCCATCCCCGAAGCCTGACCCTCACCCGTCCCCTAATCCTAACCCGTACGCTAACACTAACCCGCGCCCTCACACGCACGCTCCCCCTAAAGCGTTGCCGTACCCTCACCTGGACCCTAAACCGTCCCCGTCCCCTAACCCGAACCCTAGCCCGAACCCTAACCCTAACCCTTCCCCGAAGCCGGACCCTCACCCGTCCCCTAATCCTAACCCGTACGCTAACACTAACCCGCGCCCTCACACGCACGCTCCCCCTAAAGCGTTGCCGTACCCTCACCTGGACCCTAAACCGTCCCCGTCCCCTAACCCTAACCCTAGCCCGAACCCTAACCCTAAACCTTCCCCGAAGCCTGACCCTCACCCGTCCCCTAATCCTAACCCGTACGCTAACACTAACCCGCGCCCTCACACGCACGCTCCCCCTAAAGCGTTGCCGTACCCTCACCTGGACCCTAAACCGTCCCCGTACCCTTACTCTAACCCTAGCCCGAACCCTAACCCTAACCCTTCCCCGAAGCCTGACCCTCACCCGTCCCCTAATCCTAAGCCGTACGCTACCACTAACCCACGCCCTCACACGCACGCTCCCCCTAAAGCGTTGCCGTACCCTCACCTGGACCCTAAACCGTCCCCGTCCCCTAACCCTAACCCTAGCCCGAACCCTAACCCTAACCCTTCCCCGAAGCCTGACACTCACCCGTCTCCTAATCCTAACCCGTACGCTAACACTAACCCGCGCCCTCACACGCACGCTCCCCCTAAAGCGTTGCCGTACCCTCACCTGGACCCGAAACCGTCCCCAACCCCTAACCCTAACCCTAGCCCGAACCCTAACCCTAACCCTTCCCCGAAGCCTGACCCTCACCCGTCCCCTAATCCTAAGCCGGACGCTAACACTAACCCGCGCCCTCACACGCACGCTCCCCCTAAAGCGTTGCCGTACCCTCACCTGGACCCTAAACCGTCCCCGTCCCCTAACCCTAACCCTAGCCCGAACCCTAACCCTAACCCTTCCCCGAAGCCTGACCCTCACCCGTCCCCTAATCCTAAGCCGTACGCTAACACTAACGCGTGCCCTCACACGCACGCTCCCCCTAAAGCGTTGCCGTACCCTCACCTGGACCCTAAACCGTCCCCGTCCCCTAACCCTAACCCTAGCCCGAACCCTAACCCTAACCCTTCCCCGAAGCCTGACCCTCACCCGTCCCCTAATCCTAAGCCGAACGCTAACACTAACCCGCGCCCTCACACGCACGCTCCCCCTAAAGCGTTGCCGTACCCTCACCTGGACCCTAAACCGTCCCCGTCCCCTAACCCTAACCCTAGCCCGAACCCTAACTCTAACCCTTCCCCGAAGCCTGACCCTCACCCGTCCCCTAATCCTAAGCCGTTCGCTAACACTAACCCACACCCTCACACGCACGCTCCCCCTAAAGCGTTGCCATACCCTCACCTGGACCCTAAACCGTCCCCGTCCCCTAACCCTAACCCTAGCCCGAACCCTAACCCTAACCCTTCCCAGAAGCCTGACCCTCACCCGTCCCCTAATCCTAACCCGTACGCTAACACTAACCCGCGCCCTCACATGCACGCTCCCCCTAAAGCGTTGCCGTACCCTCACCTGGACCCTAAACCGTCCCTGTCCCCTAACCCTAACCCTAGCCCGAACCCTAACCCTAACCCTTTCCCGAAGCCTGACCCTCACCCGTCCCCTAATCCTAAGCCGTACGCTAACACTAACCCGCGCCCTCACACGCACGCTCCCCCTAAAGCGTTGCCGTACCCTCACCTGGACCCTAAACCGTCCCCGTCCCCTAACCCTAACCCTAGCCCGAACCCTAACCCTAACCCTTCCCCGAAGCCTGACCCTTACCCGACCCCTAATCCTAACCCGTACGCTAACACTAACCCGCGCCCTCACACGCACGCTCCCCCTAAAGCGTTGCCGTACCCTCACCTGGACCCTAAACCATCCCCGTCCCCTAACCCTAACCCTAGCCCGAACCCTAACCCTAACCCTTCCCCGAAGCCTGACCCTCACCCGTCCCCTAATCCTAACCCGTACGCTAACACTAACCCGCGCCCTCACACGCACGCTCCCCCTAAAGCGTTGCCGTACCCTCACCTGGACCCGAAACCGTCCCCGTCCCCTAACCCTAACCCTAGCCCGAACCCTAACCCTAACCCTTCCCCGAAGCCTGACCCTCACCCGTCCCCTAATCCTAACCCGTACGCTAACACTAACCCGCGCCCTCACACGCACGCTCCCCCTAAAGCGTTGCCGTACCCTCACCTGGACCCTAAACCATCCCCGTCCCCTAACCCTAACCCTAGCCCGAACCCTAACCCTAACCCTTCCCCGAAGCCTGACCCTCACCCGTCCCCTAATCCTAACCCGTACGCTAACACTAACCCACGCCCTCACACGCACGCTCCCCCTAAAGCGTTGCCGTACCCTCACCTGGACCCGAAACCGTCCCCGTCCCCTTACCCTAACCCTAGCCCGAACCCTAACCCTAACCCTTCCCCGAAGCCTGACCCTCACCCGTCCCCTAATCCTAAGCCGTACGCTAACACTAACCCGCACCCTCACACGCACGCTCCCCCTAAAGCGTTGCCGTACCCTCACCTGGACCCGAAACCGTCCCCGTCCCCTAACCCTAACCCTAGCCCGAACCCTAACCCTAACCCTTCCCCGAAGCCTGACCCTCACCCGTCCCCTAATCCTAACCCGTACGCTAACACTAACCCGCGCCCTCACACGTACGCTCCCCCTAAAGCGTTGCCGTACCCTCACCTGGACCCTAAACCGTCCCCGTCCCCTAACCCTAACCCTAGCCCGAACCCTAACCCTAACCCTTCCCCGAAGCCTGACCCTCACCCGTCCCCTAATCCTAACCCGTACGCTAACACTAACCCGCGCCCTCACACGTACGCTCCCCCTAAAGCGTTGCCGTACCCTCACCTGGACCCTAAACCGTCCCCGTCCCCTAACCCTAACCCTAGCCCGAACCCTAACCCTAACCCTTCCCCGAAGCCTGACCCTCACCCGTCCCCTAATCCTAACCCGTCGCTAACACTAACCCGCGCCCTCACACCCACGCTCCCCCTAAACCGTTGCCGTACCCTCACCTGGACCCTAAACCGTCCCCGTGCCCTAACCCTAACCCTAGCCCGAACCCTAACCCTAACCCTTCCCCGAAGCCTGACCGTCACCCGTCCCCTAATCCTAACCCGTACGTTAACACTAACCCGCGCCCTCACAGGCACGCTCCCCCTAAAGAGTTGCCGTACCCTAACCTGGACCCTAAACCGTCCCTGTCCCCTAACCCTAACCCTAGCCCGAACCCTAACCCTAACCCTTCCCCGAAGCCTGACCCTCACCCGTCCCCTAATCCTAACCCGTAGGGTAACACTAACCCACGCCCTCACACGCACGCTCCCCCTAAAGCGTTGCCGTACCCTCACCTGGACCCTAAACCGTCCCCGTCCCCTAACCCTAACCCTAGCCCGAACCCTAACCCTTCCCCGAAGCCTGACCCTCTCCCGTCCCCTAATCCTAACCCGTACGCTAACACTAACCCGCGCCCTCACACGCACGCTCCCCCTAAAGCGTTGCCGTACCCTCACCTGGACCCTAAACCGTCCCCGTCCCCTAACCCTAACCCTAGCCCGAACCCTAACACTAACACTTCCCCGAAGCCTGACCCTCACCCGTCCCCTAATCCTAACCCGTACGCTAACACTAACCCGCGCCCTCACACGCACGCTCCCCCTAAAGCGTTGCCGTACCCTCACCTGGACCCTAAACCGTCCCAGTCCCCTAACCCTAACCCTAGCCCGAACCCTAACCCTAACCGTTCCCCGAAGCCTGACCCTCACCCGTCCCCTAATCCTAACCCGTACGCTAACACTAACCCGCGCCCTCACACGCACGCTCCCCCTAAAGCGTTGCCGTAACCTCACCTGGACCCTAAATCGTCCCCGTCCCCTAACCCTAACCCTAGCCAGAACCCTAACCCTAACCCTTCCCCGAAGCCTGACCCTCACCTGTCCCCTAATCCTAACCCGTACGCTAACACTAACCCGCGCCCTCACACGCATGCTCCCCCTAAAGCGTTGCCGTACCCTCACCCGGACCCTAAACCGTCCCCGTCCCCTAACCCTAACCCTAGCCCGAACCCTAACCCTAACCCTTCCCCGAAGCCTGACCCTCACCCGTCCCCTAATCCTAACCCGTACGCTAACACTAACCCGCGCCCTCACACGCACGCTCCCCCTAAAGCGTTGCCGTACCCTCACCTGGACCCTAAACCGTCCCCGTCCCCTAACCCTAGCCCGAAACCTAACCCTAATCCTTCCCCGAAGCCTGACCCTCACCCGTCCCCTAATCCTTACCCGTACGCTAACACTAAATCTTACCCTACATGTACGCTATCCCTAAACTGTTGTCGTACCCTAACCTGTACCCTAAACCGTCCCCGTTCCCTAACTGTAACCCTAACCCGAAGCATTACCCTAACACTTACCCTAATCCTAAACGGTACACTAACACTGACCTGTACCCTAACACTTTCGCTCACCCTAAACCATTGTCGCATCCTAAACCATACCCGTTCCCTAATGCTAACCTTAACCCTACCCTAAACCCACTTATTGCACTATAGCTCAGGAAAATTAAAATAACAAGAAACAACCACCGCAAAGTTTAGGGCTGCTCTGTTTACAAGAGCCTCGACTACGGTACAAATTAAATATCCTTGACAGAGAGAAATGGATAAAGAAGTTTTCGTACTTACGTACAATGGAATATCACTCAATAATGAAATCAATGTCCTCAGGCCCGTACAAGCATAATGAATGGATTTAGGTACGATGATTCAAAGGAAATAAGTCACACAGAAAAAGAAACTTATCATAAGATATCACTTATAGAGGGAATGTAAACTTGGCTACACATGAACTGAATTACAAAACAGAACAGAGTCTCACATTTAGAAAACAAACTTATGCTTTCTTAAGGGGAATGGTGAGTTGGGGTGCTGCGTAAAACCAGAGATTGAAATGAGCACAGATACTATTCCATAAGCCAAATATATAATAGACAAGATATACTCCTTGCTCAACGAATTAGACTCAACACCACCTATTCACCGCAGAGGAATATATCTGACAATAAGAATATTAAAACATATGTATCTATATGTCTCTGTAAGAGAATCAAGTGTGTGTAGAGCAGTATACACAGCCGTGAAAAATCAACTAAACCCCATTATTAAAATAAATTTCAAAAACAAAGACAGTGAAGGAGAGAAAGTTCTTAAATAATTCGTTCAGGGCTTGTGATGAAACTTGGATTTACCACATCTACACCCACAGCTGGGTGAGACATAAGGCAGGACATTTGGGGCTGAGAGGATTGGTGAGGTTCGGTGAGCAAATGCAGACCCTTTGAAGTAATACTGTATGCTACCCATTCCCTGGGTCCCAACTCTCCTGGTTTAAGGGATTCTTCCTACAGCTAAAACATGCATGGGAAACCCAGAGGATTGTACACCATGTGATCGGGCAACGTTTCTAAAACCCATCTCATTTTTTGTCCCCTGGTACACGGGTTCGCCATTCCAGACGCTTTACTAAACATCTCCCCACGTGGAGAGTCAGTGCCTTAAAACTCCTGTTTGGCACAGTTAGCAATTTCTGCGGAGGTTGAACGGGAATCGGGAGAACCAATGAGAGACTAGCTGTAGGTGTTTGGACGGTCACATTTCACTCTAATTTCCCACCAGGAAGAGGAATTAACAAAAGGCTCAGCGTGCCGTGATGAAACAAGATTAGGGCCTGAAGCAATCCTGCAGTTCTGCGGCCAGCACACAAGAAAGCGAGTTGAAGAAAGGACCTCAGGGGCACTGTAATTCATAAACCTGCAGAGTTATAAATGACAGCTATCGTCCAAAAATATATTGAGGTAAGGCTGCGAAGAGGACTTGAAAGCATGGCACAATTGCAGGAAATATATTTCAGGAGGTAGATGGAAACTGCATTTAAAGCATATGAAAAGCGGCAGAACTTTGACAATGATGCACTTGGCCAAAAAGGGCATATGCGTTTTTTTCCTGAATACATGCAGGAAAAAACGCATATGCTCTTTTTGTCCAAATAAGCAAGCCTGCAACGGAGATCTGCACTACAATGAAGTCTCACTTCCCACCGGTCAAAAGGGCCATCTGAAAAAAGTGTAAAAACCAGAAAGGCAGGACAGGCCATGGAGAACTGGGAGCCTTGTTATGCTGATGGGCGGGATGTAAATTGCCAACAGCCACTCTGGAGAAGTGTATGGTGTTTCCTGAAACCTCTAAAAAACAAAGCTACAGAGCCTAGGTTGCTTCCACTTATGGTCCTATAGCTTAGGAAAATTAAAATCAACAAGACACAGCCACCCCAAAGTTTAGGGCTGCTGTGTTTACAAGAACCTCAACTATGGTACAATTTAAATATCCCAGAAAGAGGAAAAGGGATAAAGAAGTTGTGGTACTTATGTACAATGAAATATCACTCAGCAATGAAATCAATATCATCAGGCCCGTAGGAGCATAATGAGTGAATTTAGGTACGATGATTCTAAGGAAATAAGTCACACAGATAAAGAAACTTATCATAAGATATCACTTATAGAGGGAATGTAAACTTGGCTACACATGAACTGAATTACAAAACAGAACAGAGTCTCACATTTAGAAAACAAACATGTTTGCTTAAGGGGAAAGGTGAGTTGGGGTGCTGCATAAATCCAGAGATTGAAATGAGCACAGATACCGTTCCATAAGCCAAATATGTAATAGACAAGACCTACTCCTTGCTCAGCGAAGTGGACTCAACACCCCCTATTCACCGCAGAGGAATATATCTGACTAGTAAGAATCTTAAAATCTATGTATTTATATGGCTCCGTAAGAGAATCAAGTGTGTGTACAGACGCATAAACACAGCAGTGAAAATTAGCTCAACCCCATTATAAAAATAAACTTCAAAAACAAAACAGAAAGACAGTGAAAGAGAGAGAAATTCTTAAATAATTCGTTCAGGCTTGTGATGAAACCTGGATTTACCACATCTACACCCACAGCTGGGTGAGACATAAGGCTGGACACTTGGGGCTGAGAGAATTGGTGAGATTCGGTGAGCAAATGCAGGCTCTTTGAAGTAGTACTGCGTGCTACCCATTCCATGGGTCCCAACTCTCCAGGTTTAAGGGATTCTTCCTACACCTAAAACATGCGTGGGAAACCCAGAGGATGGTCCACAGTGTGATCGGGCAAGGTTTCTAAAACGCATCTCATTATTCGTCCTCTGGTACTCGGGTTCGCCATTCCAGATGCTTTAGTAACAATCTCCCCACTTGGAGAGTCAGTGCTTGTAACCTCCTGTTTGGCACACTCTGCAATTTCTGCGGAGGATGAACGGGAATAGGGAGAACCAATGAGAGACTAGCTGTAGTTGTTTGGACGGGCACATTTCACTCTAATTTCCCACCAAGAAGAAGAATTAACCAAAGGCTCAGCGTGCCACGCTGGAACCAGATTAGGGCCTGAAGCAATCCTGCCGTTTTGCGTCCAGCTCACAAAAAAGCGAGTTGGAAAAAGGAGCTCAGGGTCACTGCAATTCACAAACTTGCAGAGTTATAAAGGACAACTATCGTCCAAAAATATATTGAGGTAAGGCTGTGAAGAGGACTTGAAAGCAAGGCACAATTGCAGGAAACAGATTTCAGGAGGTAGATTGGAATTGCATTTAAAGCACATGAAAAGCGGCAGAACTTCGACAATGATGCACTTGGCCAAAAAATGCATATGCGTTTTTTCCTGAATATATCCAGGAAAAAACGCATACGGCCATTTTTGCCAACCAAGGAAGCGTGCAATGGAAATCCGCACTACAATGAAGTCTCACTTCCCACCGGTTAAATGGGCCATCTGAAAAAAGTGTAAAATCCAGAAAGGCAGGACAGGCCATGGAGAACTGGGAGCCTTGTTATGCTGATGGGCAGGATGTAAATGGCCAACAGCCACTCTGGAGAAGTGTATGGTGTTTCCTGAAACATCTAAAAAACAAAGCTACAGAGACTCGGGCACTTCCACTTATGGTCCTATAGCTTAGGGAAATTAAAATAAAAAAGACACAGCCACCCCAAAGTTTAGGGCTGCTGTGTTTACAAGAACCTCGACAACGGAACAACTTAAATATCCCAGAAAGAGAAAAATGGATAAAGAAGTTGTGGTACTTACATACAATGGAATATCACTCCGCAATGAAATCAATGTCATCAGGCCCGTAGCAGCATAATGAGTGGATTTAGGTTCGATGATTCTGAGTGAAATAAGTCACACAGAAAAAGAAACTAGTCATAAGATAACACTTATAGAGGGAATGTAAACTTGGCTACACATGAACTGAATTACAAAACAGAACAGAGTCTCACATTTAGAAAACCAACTTATGCTTGCTTAAGGGGAAAGGTGAGTTGGGGTGCTGCATAAATCCAGAGATTGAAATGAGCACAGATACCGTTCCATAAGCCAGTAATAGACAAGATATACTCCTTGTTCAACGAAGTGGACTCAACACCCCCTATTCACCGCAGAGGAATATATCTGAGTAGTAAGAATCTTAAAACCTATGTATTTATATGTCTCCATAAGAGAATCAAGTGTGCATCGAGCGGCATAAACACAGCAGTGCAAATCAGCTAAACCCCATTATAAAAATAAATTTCAAAATCAAAACACAAAGACAGTGAAAGAGAGAGAAATTCTTAAATAACTCGTTCAGGCTTGTTATGAAACCTGGATTTACCACATCTACACCCACAGCTGAGTGAGGCATAAGGCTGGACACTTGGGGCTGTGAGGATTGGTGAGGTACGGTGAGCAAATGCAGACCCTTTGAAGTAGTACTGCGTGCTACCCATTCCATGGGTCCCAACCCTCCAGGTTTAAGGGATTCTTCCTACAGCTAAAACATGCGTGGGAAACCCAGAGGATGGTCCACAGTGTGATCGGGCAAGGTTTCTAAAACGCATCTCATTATTCGTCCTCTGGTACTCGGGTTCGCCATTCCAGACGCTTTACTAACAATCTCCCCACTTGGAGAGTCAGTGCTTGTAACCTCCTGTTTGGCACATCGTTTGGCAGCGATGCACTTGGCCAAAAAGGGCGTATACGTTTTTTCCTGAGTATATTCAGGATAAAATGCATACACACTTTTTGGCCCACCAAGCAAGCGGGAAATTCAAATCTGCACTACAAAGAAGTCTCATCCTAACACGTACACTATCCCTATCCCGCTACCATACCCTAACCTGTACCTGAGACCGTACCCGTTCCCTAACCCTAACCCTTACCCTAAGCTGTACACGAACACTAACCCGTACGCTAACATGTACCCTAACAGTAACACATAGCCATACACTAAACTTTATCCTAACCCTACCCCGTATCCTAACCCTTTCCCTAAACCGTACCATAACCCGTATCCTAATCCTAACCCATCCCCTAACACTAACCCATAACCTAACCCGTACCCTAATCCTAACCCATACACTAACACGTACCCTAACCTTAACCCGTTGTCATACCCTAACCTGCAACCTAATCTGTACCCATTCCCTAACCCTAACCCTTACACTATCCCGTACCATAATCCTAACCTGTACACTAACACTAAACCGTACCCTAACACTTACCCTACTCCTAACCCGTGGTCATACCCTAAACTGTACCCCAAACCATACCCGTCCCCTAACCCTAACTCTAAACCTTACCCTAAACCGTACCCTAATCCTAACCCGTACACTAACACTAAACTGTACCCTAACACGTACCCTAACCCTAACCCTTTGTTGTTCCCTATCCTGTACCCTAAACTCTACCCCTTCCTTAACACTAAACCTAACCCTAACCCGTACCTAACACTAACCCATACACTAAACCTAACCATAACCCTGAACATAAACCGTACCTGAATCCTAACCCATACCCTAACACTAACCCATACCTTAACCCGTACCCTAACACTAAACCATAGCCATACCCTAAACTGTACCCTAACACTAACCCGTACCATAACCATAACCCTAAACCATACTCTAAGCCATACAATAATCCTAACCCGTACCCTAACCCTAAATCTTACCCTAAACCCTAATCCTTACCCTTAGCTTAATTTTGTTTTTTTGTATTTAAAAAAATATTTTCTTGGGTTAAAACAAACTAGCAGAACAACAAAATAGAGGGCTTCGCTGGTGGTGCGGTGGTTAGAATCTGCCTGCTAATGCAGGGGACACAGGTTCGAGCCCTGGTCTGGGAGGATCCCACATGCCATGGAGCAACTAGGCCCATAAGCCACAACCAGTGAGCCCTCGCATCTGGAGCCTGTGCTCTGCAACAAGAGAGGCCGCAATAGTGAGAGGCCCGCGCACCGAGATCAAGAGTGGCCCCCCACTTGCCACAACTAGAGAAAGCCCTCACACGGAAACTCAGACCCAACACAACAAAAATAAATAAATAAATAATAAACTCCTACCCCCCCCAAAAAAAAGAACAACAAAATAAAACAGAAAGTAACCTGAGTGTCCCTCAAAAAGCTAAGTCTGAAATAGTTGGTACTTCTGTTCTATGGAATGTTATGTAGCCTATAAAAAGTGTGAGAGCTAAATCTGTTTTTCTACAGTGAGAAGCATGATATTCCAGATGTATAGAACACCTGGATAAAATGAGAAATCTACACATTATGCTGGTCGTTTCAGTAAATGGGAAAGGATGGCAAGTGGTAAAATATTATCTTTTCCTTTAATTTTTTAAATTTCACTTGTTACAAAGAACTTCAATTATAATTGTACTTTAAAAAAGTAACAATGGAAATTTAAAAGAAAAAATATATATTGTGTGTTCAGTTACGTTTCATAGAATTATGAAATGCTCCACCCTCTGGCCATTACCTGAAAAAACAGCTTTAAAACCTATGCTAATTGTCACTTCATATGAACAAGTCCTGCAGGGCTGTAAAGGAAACCTGCCTTCATCATGTCTTGCGGGAGGTAAAGGCCAAAGTATTTCAAAATGTGGCACATATTTCAAGAAAACCATTTGAAGAACTAAGCTGTAATAACCGTTTGAAAAATAAAAGGACATGCCTGAAAGCTCAGTTTCAAAGGATTATGAGACACATGCAAATCCAACCACACAGAGGTATCAGCTCACACCATTCAGAATAACCATCAGGAAAGAAACTACAAACGATCAATGCTGAAGAGGTTGTGGAGAAATGCATACCCTTAATTTGAAGTGGGACGTAACCTGGTAAGAGTCACTAATGGGAACAGGGTGGAGGTGCCTTTAAAAGGTAAATATTGAGCTATTATATGATCCAGCAGGCCCACTCCTGGGCCTATAACATAAGAAGACAGAATTGGAAAGACACAGGCAGGCAAATCTGCACTGCAGCAGTATTACAATAGCCAAGACATGGAAGCAACCAAAAGTCCATCAACAGATGAGTGGACAAAGAGGAACTGTTACATGTAGAGATGGAATATTAGCTCGGGAAAAAAGTGAAACAATGCCATTTGCAGCACCATAGATGAGTCTAGAGGTAACCATGCAACTTGTAGTAAGTGAGAAAGCGAAAGACACCTAACGTATATCACTTATAGGTGTTACCTGAAAATTGATAACAATGAAGATATTTCCACAGAGAAAGGCAATCACAGATTCATTGAACAAACTTATGGTTCCCCAAATCGAAAGGTGTGAGGATTGGATACATTACGATATTGGGGTTAACATAGATATAGAAACACATGTGAAATATATAATCACCAAAGACCTACGGAATACCAAGAGAAGACTACTCAACATTGTGTCATAACCTACCTGGGAAAAGGTTCTGAAGAAGAATAGATATATGTATGTGTGTGAAAGAACCACATCTTGCACACCTAGAACAAAAAAAAAACAACATTGTAATCAAATTTGCTGCGATAAAAAATAAAAATTAAATTAAAAATATGAACAAGAAATAATGAGACATAAACTGAAAGGAATTTTTCCTGGCACATCCCATTCTAATTTTCAACCTAGAACAGGACTTCCATTAAGGCTCTGTTGCCCTGGTAACCAGATTTGGTAAAGGAGAAATGCTGCCGCCTTGTGACTGTTTCACACAACAGCAGCTTTAAACCAAGAGGTAATGGTCACTTAATATTCAAAATATGTGCAGCACTGTAAAGGACACCGGGCCTCAAAAATGTCCTGGGGTCGTAATCGACCAGAAAATTCAAAAGACGTCAACATTTCAAGAAGACAATGTCAAGAGGCATATTTTACGCACATTTTGTCTTTTCTTTTTTTTCTCTTTAAAATAAAAGGGAATTGAAAAATGCACAACATCAGCAATGAATAAAGCCATACAAATCCAATTACAGAAATGTTCACCTCACAGCCGTCAGAATGTTCTTCAGCAAAAAGTCTACAAAGAATAAATGCTGAAGGGGTTTCAGAGAACTGTGTACCCTCCAGCTGCTGGGGGGGATGTAAACTGGTAACAGCCAGTAGTGAGAACATAATGGAGGTGCGTTTAAGGGTAAAAATTGAGCTACCATGTGATCTGGTAGGTCCTTTGATGTGCCTATCACCTGAGCAGAGCAGAATGGAAAAGACACAGACTGGCAATCCTGCACTGCAGGAATATTTAACATAGCCAAGACTTGGAAGAAACCAAAATGTCCATCAACAGAAAAATGCACAAAGAGGAAGTGGTCCATGTAAACAATGGAATATAAGCCATGGAAAACAATGAAACAGTGCCGTTTGCACCACCATATAAGGACCTAGAGATAATCACTCAAATTAAAGAAAGAAAGTGAAAGACAGATATCCTATGACATCACTTCTAGGTGTTACCTAAAAGTTGATACTCATGAACTTATTTCCAAGAGAAGGAAAAGCATGGATTAAGAAAAAAAAATTATGTTTAACCAATGGAAAAGTGTAAGGAATGTGTGAATTAGGATATGAGGGTTAACAGACATGTACTAATACATATGAAATATATAATCACAAAATACCTATGGAATACCAAGAGAGGTCTAGGCAACACTCTGTAATAACCTACATGGTAAAGAATGCAAAGATAAATGACAGATACATTGATATAATGAACGAGATTCTGTACACCTAGGAGAAACAAAATATTTTTATCAAGTTTGCTCTGATAATTAATAAAAATTAAATTTATAAAACAAACAAGAAGTAAGGAGATATAAGCTCTTGGGGATGTGCTCTGGCACATTCCACTCTAATTTGCAGCCTACTAACACGATTTCCAGGAAGGCTCTGCTGCCCAAAAACCCAGAGTTGGAAATGTAGAAATTCTGCTGCCTTGTGGCCGTTTTCCGCAAGAGCGGCGTTAAGCCCACAGCTAATGTTCTCTTAACATTCACAAGGACTCAGAGCTGCAAAGGACACCTGCCCTAAACAACTGTGCTGAGGTAGGGAATGGACAATAAAATTCAAAACTGGCAAATTTTTCAAGACGATAGTATGAAGAGGTAAGTTTGACTCACTCTCTTGTTTAAAAAAAGGAAAATGGGTGAAAGCTCAACCTCAGGAATTATTAGACTCATGCAAATCTAATGTACAAAAAGGTTTCAACTCACACCAGTCGACTGACCATCAGCAAAAGGTCTACAAACAATAAATTCTGAAGGGGTTTTAGAGAACTGTGTACCCTCTAGCTGCTGGTGAGATGTAACGTGGTAAGAGCCAATAATGAGAACAGAAAGGAGCTACGATTAAAAGTAAAAGTTGAGGTACCATTCGATGCAGCAGTCACACCACTGGGCCTCTCACCTGAGAAGACCAGAATCGAGAAGACGCGGGCTGCAAAAGCTGCACTGCAGCCTTATTCACAATAGCCAAGACAGTGAAGCCACCAAAATGTCCATCAACAGATGTATGGATGAAGAAGAAGTGGTCCACGTTCACAATAGAATATTAGCCATGGAAAACAATGAAACACTGCTATTTGAGGTGCCATAGATGAGCTTGGAGATAATCACAGAATATGAGGTAAGTCAGAAAGCAAAAGACCTATATCCTATGATATCACTTATAGGCGTTATCTAATAACTAACACAAATGAACATATTTCCACAGAGAAAGACACTCACAGACTTAGAAATTAAGTATGCTTATCTAAAAGGAAAGGTGGGCAGAATGGATAAATTAAGATTAACGTTACCATACGTATACAAATACATATAATAAACATATATCAAAAAGACGGACCATATAGCAAGGGAGGTCTATGGAACACTGTAATATTTTACATGGGAAGAGGATCTGAACATGAATAGACATATATATTGTACAAATGAACCAGATTGTGTACATCTGGACAAACAATATCTAATCATTACCCCGATTAAATAAATTTTAAAAACCAAGATGTAATGAGACATAAACTTATGGGCGTTCCTCCTGGCACATTCCATTCTAACTTAAAACCTAGGACCACGACTTCCAGAAAGGCTCTGCTGCCCTAGTACCCAGATTTGGGAAAGGACAAATGCTGCCTCCTTGTGGCCGTTTCCCACAACAGCAGCTTTAAACCCAGTGCTAATGGTCACTAAATATTCACCAAACTTGCAGTTCTGTAATGACATCTGCCCTCCAAAAAAATCCTGGGGTCGAATATCCACCAAAAATTCAAAAGAGGGCAACCTTCCAAGAAGACAGCTTCAAGAGATAGATTGTACTCACACTTGATTTTTAACAGAAAGGAAAAAGGCGTGGAAAATGATGAATTTTAGGAATTTTTAAAGTCATGCAAACCCAAATTACAAAAACCTATCAGGTCACAACAGTCAGATTGGCCATTAGCAAAAATGCTGCAAACTATAAATGCTGAAGGGATTGTGGAGAAGTTCGTACCCTCGGCTCTAAGGGAGACATGGTAAGAGCCACTAATGAAAACACAATGGAGGTGCTTTGAAAAGGTAAACATTGAGCTACTAGTCAATCAGTCATACCCACTGCTGGGACTATCACCTGAGAAAATGAGAATCAAAAAGTCACAAGCTGGCAATCTTGCACTCCAGCAATATTTAATATAGCCAACACTTGGAAGCAACGAAAATGTCCCTCAACAGAGCAATGCACCAAGAAGTGGTCCATATACAAAATGGAATATTATTCCGATAAAAATATAAATTAAATTAAAAAAACAAACAAAAGTAAGGAGACATCAGCCTTTGGGGGTTTATCCGGGCACATTCCACTCTAATTTATAACCGAGGAAGACCACCGGCCGGAAGCTCTGTTTCCCTAGTACCAGCATGGGGAACAAAGAAAGGCTGCCGCAATCTGGCCGTTACCTGCAAAAGCAGCTTTAAAGCCTGTGCTAATGGTCACTTCATGTGAACAAGTACTGCAGGGCTGTAAATGAAACCTGCCCTCAAAATGTTTTGAGGGAGGTAATGGCCAATAAATTTCAAAATGTAACACATACTTTAGAAAACACTTTGAAGAGCTAAGCTGTAATCACAGTTTGAAAAATAAAAAGGACATGACTTAAAGCTCAATTTCAAAGGATTATGAGTCATATGCAAATTCAACCACAAAGAGGTATCAGCTCACACCAGTCAGAATATCCATCAGCAAGAAAACTACAAACAATAAATGCTGAAGCCATAAAAAGAAACGAAATTGAGCTATTTGTAATGAGGTGGATAGACCTAGAGTCTGTCATACACAGTGAAGTAAGTCAGAAAGAGAGAGACAAATACCGTATGCTAACACATATACCTGGAATTTAAGGGAAAAAAATGTCATGAAGAACCTAGGGGTAAAACAGGAATAAAGACAGAGATCTACTAGAGAATGGACTTGAGGATATGGGGAGGGGGAAGGGTAAGCTGTGACAAAGGGAGAGAGAGGCATGGACATATATACACTACCAAACGTAAGGTAGATAGCTAGTGGGAAGCAGCAGCATGGCACAGGGAGATCAGCTCGGTGCTTTGTGACCGCCTGGAGGGGAGGGAGGGTGGGAGGGAGGGAGACGCAAGAGGGAAGTGATATGGGAACATATGTATATGTATAACTGATTCATTTTGTTGTAAAGCACAAGCTAGCACACCATTGTAAAGCAATTATACTTCAATAAAGATATTAAAAATAAATAAATAAATAAATGCTGAAGGTGTTGTGGAGAAATGCATACCCTCAACTTTAAGTGGGATGTAACCTGGAAAGAGCCAATAATGAGCACAGAATCGTGGTGCATTTAAACGGTAAACCCCGAGATACCATATGATACAGGATGCCCACTCCTGGGCCTATAACATAAGAAGACAGAATTGTAAAGACACAGGCAGGCAAATGTGCAGTGCAGCAGTATTACAATAGCCAAGACATGGAGGCAACCAAAAAGTCCATCAACAGGTGAGTGGACAAAGAAGAACTGGTACATGTACAGATGGAATATTATCTAGGGAAAAAAATGAAACAATGCCATTTGCAGCACCGTAGATGATTCTAGAGGTAATCAGGCAAATTGTACTAAGTCAGACAGCAAAAGACACATATCCTATAATATCACTTATAGGTGTTAGCTAAAAATTGATACCAATGAAGATATTTCCACAGAGAAAGGCAATCACAGATTCATTAAACAAAGTTATGGTTCACCAAATGGAAAGGTGTGAGGACTGGATACATTAGGATATTGGGGTTAACATAGATATAGAAACACATGTGAAATATATAATCACCAAAGACCTATGGAATACCAAGAGAAGACTACTCAACATTGTGTCACAAGCTACATGAGAAAACGATCTGAAGAAGTATAGATACATGTATATGTGTAAAAGAACAACATCTTACACACCTAGAACAAACAAAACATTTTAATCAAATTTGCTCTGATAAAAAATAAACATTAAAAAAAGAACAAGAAAAAAAAGAGAGAAAAAAAGGGGAAAAAAAGAACGAGAAGTAATGAGACATACACTTAAGGGGCTTTTTGCTGGCACATTGCATTCTAATTTACAACCAGAACACGACTTCCATTAAAGCTCTGTCATCACTAATAAAGCAGCTTTATAAGCAATGTTGAAGGTAGCTTAAAAGAATTCTCACTAATTATTGACAGTAACAAGAAAACAAACAAAAGTAAAAATCTCACGGCAAAAAGTATACATAGAGTAAGGGTAGTAGATCAAACACTTATTAAACTTCTGTAAAGAATAAAAGACAACAGTAGTATTTTTTTTAAAGAGAGGGGCCAAATAAATCAGAACTGAAAGAGATGATGTTACAAGAGCCACCACAGAAATACAAAGTATCCTAAGATACACACAGGGTAACTCAGGGCTCAGACTGGACAGAGCCCACTCTCCATTCCCCTGTACATGACTTACAGGAGCCTCAGGAACTGAGGAGGGGGTCCTTGAGGAGAGGCACAAGATAGAAGATGTTAGGCATTAACATGACTGCATTCATTTTAAACGTGCCTGAACTACATTCACATGAGATGATTTTGTCCTGTTTGTACATCAGCACCTCTAGTCGGAACTGCAGATCTTTGGTTTCACCACCTCTATGACAGCATTAGCTTCACCTGCTGTGGACTGTCTCCTATAGGATTTCTAGAACCACAAAACATCGAAGCTTCACAGGACCCAGAGTCTGTGCGACTCCACTCAGAGTCTCAACTGCATTCAGAGACTCAGAGTCTCAACAGAGACTCCACTCTTGGAGGACACACACAAAGTAGTGTGCACATCAGGACCCAAGGGAAGGAGCAGTCACCCCGTAGGTGAATGATCATACCTAGCTGCTAGTTTTAGAGGGTCTCCTGCAGAGGTGGGGTGTGGCTGCAGCTCACCATGGGGACAACGACACTGACAGCAGAAGTTCTGGGAAATACTCCTTGGCGTGAACTCTCCCAGAGTCCACCATTAGCCCCACCAAGAGCAAGGTAGGCTCCAGTGCTGGGTCGCCTCAGTCCAAACAACCAACAGGGAGGGAACCCAGCCCCATGCATTAGCAGACAAGTGGATTAAACTTTTTATTAAACTTTTATTTAATCCACAGACAAGCAGATTAAAGCTCTGCCCACCAGAACAACACCCAGCTCTACCCACCACCAGTCCCTCGCATAAGGAAGCTTGCACAAGCCTCTCAGATAGACTCAATCACTGGAGAGCAGACAGCAGAAGCAAGAAGAACTACAATTCTGCAGCCTGTGGAAGGAAAACCACATTCACAGAAAGATAGAGAAAATGAAAAGGCAGAGGACTTTATACCAGATCAAGGAACAAGATAAATCCTCAGAAAAACAACGAAATGAAGTGGGGATAGGTAACCTTCCAGTAAAAGAATTCAGAATAATGATAGTGAAGATGATCCAAAACCTTAGAAAAATAATGGAGGCAAAGATCGAGAAGATGCAAGAAATGCTTAACAAAGACCTAGAAGAATTAAGGAACAAACACCTAGAAGAATTAAAGAACAAACAAACAGAGATGAACAATACAATAACTGAAATGAAAAATACACTAGAAGGAATCAGTAGCAGAATAACTGTGACAGAAGAACGGATAAGTGACCTGGAAGACAGAAAGGTGGAAATCACTGCCATGGAACAAAATAAAGAAAAAGAATGAAAATAAATGAAGACAACCTAAGAGACTTCTGGGACAACATTAAATGCAACAACATTCGCATTATAGGGGTCCCAGATGGAGAACAGAGAGAGAAAGGACTCGAGAAAATATCTGAAGAGATTATAGTTGAAAACTTCCCTAGCATGGGAAAAGAAATAGCCACCGAAGTCCACGAAGCGCAGAGAGTCCCAGGCAGGATAAACCAAAGGAGAAAAATGCCGAGACACACAGTAATCAAATTGAAAAAATTAAAGACAAAGAAAAATTATTGAAAGCAACAAGGGAAAAATGACAACATACAACGGAATTCCCATAAGGTTAACAGCTGATTTCTCAGCAGAAAATCTACAAGCCAGAAGGGAGTGGCATGATAAATTTAACGTGATGAAAGGGAAGAACCTACCACCAAGAGTACTCCACCCAGCAAGTATCTCATTCAGATTTGATGGAGAAATCAAAAGCTTTACAGACAAGCAAAAGCTAAGAGAATTCAGCACCACGAAACCAGCTCTACAACAAATGCTAAAGGAACTTCTCTAAGTGGGAAACACAAGAGAAGAAAAGGACCCACTAAGACAAACCCATAACAATTAAGAAAATAATAATAGGAACATACATATTGATAATTACCTTAAACGTGAATGGATTAAATGCTCCAACCAAATGACACAGGCTCACTGAATGGATACAAAAACAAGATCCATATATATGCTGTCTACAAGAGACCCATTTCAGACCTAGAGACACATACAGACTGAAAGTGAGAGGATGGAAAAATATATTCCATGCAAATGAAAATCAAAAGAAAGCTGGAGTAGCAATACTCATATCAGATAAAATAGATTTTAAAATAAAGAATGTTACAAGAGACAAGGAAGGACACTACATAATGATCAAGGGATCAATCCAAGATATAACAATTATAAATATATATGTACCCAACACAGGAACACCTCAATACATAAGGCAACTGCTAACAGCTATAAAAGAGGAAATCAACAGTAACACAATAATAGCAAGGGACTTTAACACCTCACTTACACCAATGGAGATCATCCAGACAGAAAATTAATAAGGAAACACAAGCTTTAAATGACACAATAGACCAGATAGATTTAATGGATATTTATAGGACATTCCATCCAAAAACAGCAGACTACAAGTTCTTCTCAATGGCACACGGAACATTCTCCGGGATAGATCACATCTTGGGTCACAAATAAAGCCTCAGTAAATTTAAGAAAACTGAAATCATATCAAGCAGCTGTTCCGACCACAATGCTATGAGATTAGAAATCAATTACAGGGAAAGTAACGTAAAAAACAAACACATGGAGGCTAAACAATACATTTCTAAATAACCAAGAGATCACTGAGGAAATCAAAGAGGAAATCAAAAAATACCTAGAGACAAATGACAACAAAAACACGATGATCCAAAACCTATGGGATGCAGCAAAAACAGTTCTAAGAGGGAAGTTTATAGCAATAAAAGCCTACCTCAAGAAACCAGAAAAATCTCAAATAAACAATCTAACCCTACACCTAAAGGAACTAGAGAATGAAGAACAAAACCCAAAGTTAATAGAAGGAAAGAAATCATAAAGATCAGAGCAGAAATAAATGAAATAAAAACAATAGCAAAGATCAATAAAACTAAAAGCTGGTTCTTTGAGAAGATAAACAAAAATGATAAACCTTTAGCCAGACTCAAGTAAAAGAGGGAGAGGACTCAAATCAATAAAATTAGAAATGAAACAGGAGAAGTTGTAACAGACACCACAGAAATACAAAGCATCCTAAGAGACCTCTACAAGCAACTCTATGCCAATAAAATGGACAACCTGGAAGAAATGGACAAATTCTTAGAAAGATATAACCTTCCAAGACTGAACCGGGAAGAAATAGAAAATATGAACAGACCAATCACAAGTAATGAAATTGAAAGTGTGATTAAAAATCTTCCAACAAACAAAAGTCCAGAACGAGATGGCATCAGAAGTGAATTCTATCAAACATTTAGACAAGAGCTAACACCCAATCTTCTCAAACTCTTCAGAACTTTTCAGGGGAAGGAACACTCCCAAACTCATTATATGAGGCCACAATCACCCTGATACCAAAACCAGACAAAGATACTACAGAAAAAGAAAATTAAAGACCAATATCACTGATTAATATAGATGTAAAAATCCTCAACAAAATACTAGGAAACAGAATTAAACAACACATTAAAAGGATCATGCACCATGATCAGGTGGGGTTTATCCCAGGGATGCAAGAATTCTTCAATATACACAAATCAATCAATGTGATACACCATATTAACAAATTGTAGAATAAAAATATGATCATCCCAATAGATGCAGGAAAAGCTTTTGACAAAATTCAACACCAATTTATGATTAAAAGTCTCCAAAAAGTGGGCATAGAGGGAATCTACCTCAACATAATAAAGGCAGTATATGACAAACCCACAGCAAACATCATTCTCAATAGTGAAAAACTAAAAGCATTTCCTCTAAGATCAGGAACAAGACAAGGATGTCCACTCTCACCACTATTACTCAACATAGTTTTTGGAAGTCCTAGACACAGTAATCAGAGAAGAAAAAGAAATAAAAGGAATACAAATTGGAAAAGAAGAAGTAAAATTGTCACTGTTTGCAAATGACACGATACTACACATAGTGAATCCTAAAGATGCCACCAGAAAACTACCAGAGCTAATCAATGAATTTGGTAAAGTTGCAGGATACAAAATTAATGCACAGAAATCTCTTGCATTCCTATACACTAACAATGAAAGATCAGAAAGAGAAATTAAGGAAACAATCTCATTCACCATTGCAACAAAAAGAATAAAATACGGAGGAATGACCCTACATAAGGAGGTAAAAGACCTGTACTCAGAAAACTATAAGACACTGCTGAAAGAAATCAAAGATGATATAAACATATGGAGGTATAAACCATGTTCTTGGATTAGAAGAATCAATATTGTGAAAATGACTATAGTACCCAAAGCAAGCTACAGATTCAATGCAATCCCTATCAAATACCACTGGCATTTTCTACAGAACTAGAACAAAAAAATCTTAAAATTTGTATGGAGACACAAAAGACCCCGAATAGCCAAAGCAGTCTTGAGGGAAATTAAAAGAGCTGGAGGAATCAGACTTCCTAACTTCAGACTATACTACAAAGCTACATTAATCAAGACTATATGGTACTGGCACAAAAACAGAAATATAGATCAATTGAACAAGATAGAAAGCCCAGAGATAAACCTACGTACCTATGGCTAACTCATCTATGACAAAGGAGGCAAAGATATACAATGAAGAAAAGACAGTCTCTTCAGTAAGTGGTGCTGGGAAAACTGGACAACTACACGTGAAAGAATGAAATTAGAACACTCCATAACACCATACACAAAAATAAACTCAAAATGAATTAGAGATCTAAATGTTAGACCAGACACTATAAAATTATTAGAGGAAAACATAGGCAGAACACTCTATGACATAAATCACAGCAAGATCCTTTTTGACCCACCTCCTAGAGAAGTGGAAATAAAAACAAAAATAAACAAATGGGACCTAATGAAACTTCAAAGCTTTTGCACAGCAAAGGAAAACATAAACAAGACGAAAATACAACCCTCAGAATGGGAGAAAATGTTTTCAAATGAAGCAAATGACAAAAGATTAATCTCCAAAATTTACAAGCAGCTCGTGTAGCTCAATATCACAAAAACAAACAACACAATCCAAAAATGGGCAGAAGACCTAAATAGACATTTCTCCAAAGGAGATATACAGATTGCCAATAAACACGTGAAAGGATGCTGAACATCACTAATCATTAGAGAAATGCAAATCAAAACTACAGTGAGGTATCAACTCCCAGCAGTCAGAATGGCAATCATCAAAAAATCTACAAACAATAAATGCTGGAGAGGCATTTACTGGAGAAAAGGGAACGTTCTTGCACTGTTGCTGGGAATGTAAATTGCTATACCCACTAGGGATAACAGTATAGAGGTTCCTGAAAAAACTAAAAATAGAAGTACCATACGACCCAGCAATCCAACTACTGGGCATTTGCCCTGAGAAAACCATAATTCAAAAAGAGTTATATACAACAATGTTCATTGCAGTTCTACTTACAATAGCCAGGACATGGAAGCAACCTAAGTGTCCATCGACAGATAAATGGATAAAGAATATCTGGCACATATATAAATGGAATATTACTCAGCCATAAAAAGAAACAAAACTGAGTTATTTGTAGTGAGGGGGATGGACTTAGAGTCTGTCCTACACAGTGAAGTAAGTCAGAAAGAGAAAAATAAATACCGTGTACTAACAGAGATATATGGAATCTAAAGAAAAAAGTTTATGAAGAACCTAGGGGCAGGACAGGATTAAGGACACAGACATAGAGAAAGGACTTGAGGACACGGGGAGGGGGAAGGGTAAGCTGGGACGAAGTGAGAGAGTGCCATGGACATATATACATTACCAAATGTAACATCGATAGCTACTGGGAAGCAGCCACATAGCACAGGGAGATCAGCTCGGTGCTTTGCGACCACCTAAAGGGGTGGGATGTGGAGGGTGGGAGGGAGATGTAAGAGGGAGGGGATATGGTGATATATGTATATGTATAATTGACTCACTTTGTTATACAGCAGAAACTAACACTCCATTGTAAAGCAATTATACTCCAATAAAGGTGTAAAAGGAAAATAAAAAAGAAAGAAGCCCAGAGATAAACCTACACACCTATGGTCAACTAATCTATGACAAAGTAGGCAAGACTATACAATGGAGAAAAGACAGTGTCTTCAATCAGTGGTGCTGGGAAAAATGGACAGCTACATGTAAAAGAATGAAATTAGAACACCCCCTAACACCATACACAAAAATAAATTCAAAATGGATTAGAGACCTTAATGTAAGACCGGACAGTATAAAACTCTTAGAGGAAAACATAGGAAGAATACTCTAACATAAATCACAGCAAGATCTTTTTTGATCCACCTCCTAGAGTAATGACATAAAAAAGAAAACTAAACAAATGGGACCTAATGAAACGTAAAAGCTTTTGCAAAGCAATGGAAACTACAAACACAAAAAGACAACCCTCAGAATGGGAGAATATATTTGCAACTGAATCAATGGACAAAGGATTAATCTCCAATATATATAAACAGCTGATGCAGCTCAATATTAAAAAAACAAACAACCCAATACAAAAATGGGCAGAAGATCTAAATAGACATTTCTTCCAAAAAGATGTAGAGATGGCCAAGGAGCACATGAAAAGCTGCTCTACATCACTAATTATTAGAGAAATGCAAATCAAAACTACAATGAGGTATCACCTCACACCTGTTAGAATGGGCATCATCAGAAAATCTACAAACAACAAATCCTGGAGAGGGTGTGGAGAAAAGGAACCCTCTTCCACGATTGGTGGGAATGTAAATTGATAGTCACTATGGAGAACAGTATGGAGGTTCCTTAAAAAACTAAAAATAGAATTACCATATGATCCAGCAACCCACTACTGGGCATATACCCAGAGAAAACCATAAATCAAAAAGACACATTCACCACAATGTTCATTGCAGCACTATTTACAATAGCCAGGTAATGGAAGCAACCTAAATGCCCACAGACAGACGAATGGATAAAGATGTGGTACATATATAAAATGGACTATTAGCCATAAAAAGGAATGAAATTGTGTCATTTGTAGAGACGTCGATGGATCTAGAGACTGTCATACAGAGTGGAGTAAGTCAGAGAGAGAAAAACAAATATTGTATATTAACGCATATATGTGGAACCTAGAAAAATGGTACAGATGAACCAGTTTGAAGGGCAGAAATAGAGACACAGATGTAGAGAACAAATGTATGGACACAAAGAGGGGAAAACCATGGGGGGGGTGGCGGTGGGAGGAGTTGGGAGATTGGGATTGACATGTATACATTTATATGTATAAAATAGATAACCAATAAGAACCTGCTGTATAAAAATAAATAAAATAAAATGAAAAATAAAATTTTTTAAAAAACGGAAAAAAGTTATTCCCTTCACATACATGTATTTATATGAATGAATTATTTCCATGCTTACATCCATAAGTACAAAAAAGAGGAATAAAACCTACCTTGAAACAAAAAAGAAAAAACAAAACAGAACCCACCAGTTATACAGATGAAAACCCTATCAGGGCACTTGCTTCAGTGGTAGACAATTCTGAAGTTGGTCAGAGGTGGGGAATCATCTCGCATGCAGCCAGCAGCCCCCCCGCAAGGAGTGTCCTCATTACAAGCCTGGGGGACCGTGCCGAGGCATCTGTGAGTAAACGTGAGATGAGCCCCAGGCCAGCTGCTGCTGAACTGTTCCCAACCTTCCCAGGTAAAACACCTGAATATGTACAAGGACTTGAAAGCCTAGAGGAAGGGCCATGGAGCCACACGAGTGACAACATGCCAGCCGACTTGGTGCCTGCAGGCCAGCCAGGATGGTACTGGCCCTGGGTGCTCTTCTGGAAGATTTCCATTTCCCTGCCTGAGATACCCGTCCTGTCCCTGCCCCCACTGCTTTTTTCCTTCCTCACCTCTGCCCAGGGAGAAATTCCAGCAGCAGGTATGGGTGACACATCCTCTTCCTTAGCAGGTGGCAGCCTGGCAACTGCTGCAGAAAGTCCAACAGAGCCCCACTCACACTGGGCCACCCACAAAGCTGTGGCCTCTCACTCCCTCCCACCAGCCCAGCCCCGAGACTGCTGACAGGGCAGAGAAAATGGCGTCAGGCACGGCTGCAGGGGCTCTTGCTGCCTGGAGTGGTATTTATATTGATCTCAACCCAGGCACACCTGGGGAGGGCTGGCCGGCACGGTAAGGCTGCCCAGGTCAGACAATCATCACCCCTCAGGGGCTCACAGTTGCAGAAAATGGAACTTGCTGAACCGGCCAGGTCCAAGGAACAGGTGTGGGCTCCTGAGAGTCAAGATAGACAAGGGGCTGCAGCTTTGGCTTGTTTTCTAATCATTTTATCTGGCCCATGAGTGGGAGACAACTTCAAGAAAACACTCTCCTAATGAGAGGAACCCAGGAGTCAGGGAGAGGAGGGGTGGGTGGTGGTTGGAGACAGAGGCCTGGTGCCCCGGGTGCAGTGGAAGTCTCTGGAAGACCAGGTGGAGGGAGGCCGTACAGAGTGATGACCAGGGTCACAGACCTGTCGCAGCTGCTGTTTGTTAGTTCAAGTCCTGCTCTGAGGTGCTCTGTGTCAGCTCTGAGTGACAGGTGAGCTGGGGGTGCTCTGCAATGAGGGCTATGTGCACGGTTCCTGTGTGCCCAGCCCTGCCACGGTACCTGCAAGGGTAGCTCTGTATCCGGGGATTGGTCTGACCACGAGAGCCCCATGGGCTGCTGGGGACCTGGTAAAGAATGTCAGGACAGTCAGTGAAGCCACCGAGGATATACCTCCAGCTGCTCCTAATTCCTACACCCTGCTGGTCATTCTACCAACCACCAGGACATGGTATTCTGTATTAGTCTTCAATGATGCCTTCTTTTGTATTCCATTAGTCCCAGAGTCACAAGAAATTTTGGCTTGTGAGTGGCAGGACTCAACATACAACTAAAACAATACTTCCGGGCCGTCTTGCCCCAAGGGTGCAAAAATTCCCACACCGTCTTTGGGGAAAGCTTAGGTAAAGACCTAAAAGTTCTACCTCTGGAAAAGGAAACCCTCCTTCAATACGCAGATGACATTCTGATCGCCAGCCCTACTAAGGAGGCCTCTGAACTACCAAGTCAATAAAGGATAGAAGTCGTCCAAAAAGAAGCTCAAATATCACAGACTGCGGTGACCTGCCTGGGCTTCATTCTCACAGAAGGTCAGAGAAGCCCATCCCAGGAAAGGGAAGAAACCATTTTCAGCCTTACCCCTTTCTAAAACTAGAAGACAGCTTAGGGATTCCTGGGGAGGCCAGGGTTTGCTGCTTCTGGATCCCTAACTACAGTCTACTAGCTGGGCCTCTATATGAAACACTGAAAGGAAAAGATGATGATCCTTTTGAATAGAATCCAGAAGTGGCCTTTCAAGAATGGAAAGAGCAGTCAATTCAGACCCTTGCCCTGGAACTCCCTAATTTAGCTAAACCCTTTGACCTTTACATTCCCGGTGAAAGGTGAATCGCCATTGGAGAATTAGTGCAAAAACTGGGACCACTTGAAATGGAACAATGCAAGAATGCCATCCAGGTAGGATAAACTATGGTCACCAAGGGGCTTGACCCACTGCCACATCTGGCCAAGATACTGGCGGTATCTAAAAACCTGGAAATCAGCAGCCCAAAAGGCCACCTCCCTCCTAAGGGAAAAGGACCCCACGTGGTGATCCTAACCACCAACCATGCCCTGAAGTTGCAGGGTTCGTTCCGTTGGCACACCGACCTCGAGTGAGGAGGCCTTCCAACTCCAACATCCAGAGAGATAACCGGGGGCAACAGGGCACCATGACGACTCGTGTGAACATCACTTGACCTGGAGTTTTTCTCATAAAACAACAAGAGTGTGTCCCAAAACAGTAGACTACTGCTTGCAGGACTTACTGCACCCAGAGGGGAGCTAATAATCTTGGCGGGGGAACCGTATATCACACTGTCACTATAGAAAAGCCTACAGACACCGTGATGATGGTGGCCAATAAGACCGGCTGGACTCCTGTTTACTTCAAAAGGCTGTTGACTCAGTGGCCATCATGGTCCTTGATCACCACTGACCCTGGACTGTCTGGGAGTTGAGCGGGCAGGGCTCTGACACCTGGTGCTGTTTGTACGTTAATTCAGGGGCCTAATTGAAGAAAGCACAGACTACTGGTCAGAGCATCTAGGCTGGCAGAAACGGTCAGCCTAAGGTGGCCGAACAAATGTGGGGCGGGGTGAAACCGGCCCCCACAACGTCTCTGCACATCTCTTTCCTGGACCCTTAAAGGTCATTAGAATCTATAACACTTCCAATGCTGGTGTTCAGGTGGACGAGCAAGGAGGCAGGGGGCCTGGGGAAAATCAACGTCACCTGGAGGCTGCTGGGGAGAAGTTCTGACCCTCGCCCCTGGGTATGAGGGCTCCCAACTCAGCACTCAGCAGTTACAGAAGAAGGGTCTGCACCCTCAGAACTCCAAGAATGAGGAACGGGACAAAAGGCAGAGGAGGGGTTTGTCCCCAGCAAAGCCCATTAAAAATCCCTGGGAGATAAAAATAGAATCTGTGCAATAAAGTCAAGTCTAACTTTTTTATCCTTTGTGCTTTGTCTAATTTCACGTACTCCTAGGGTCTCGCATGCAGAGGCTCCACACCCGCCACTTCAGACCAGATTTCCTAGTGCAGAATGGCTGGGTCGACACCTCAGCTCCTGGGGCCCAGTGCAGACTCCACGATATAGAGCCTGAGCTGCAGCCAACCCAGCCCTTGAAAGCTCTGTCCCCTCCCTCCCACTGACTCTGACAGGATCTCTACACAGCAGCCCAGCCCACAGCCCATGGGGTAGTGCATGCTCTCACCTCTCCATTCTCTGATCAAAATATAAAGTTTCCTTTGCTTGTGAACCAAACTCAGTCTCGATCTGTTGGCCCCAATGACACTGGGCAGGGGAACACTTGTTGGGGTCCACTCTGGAGGATCAGTAACAGAAATTGAGACTATTGTAACCTCAATGAACAGATGTGTGAGCCAAACTGTAGTTAACATAGAACAGTGTATAAGGCTCGGGTAAAATAAGATGTTTCTAACACTTCCATTTGATATTTCCATCACTTTATTATAAGCAAGTTCAGTGAAAGGGTTTGTCTTATTTGTCAGGTCAATATTAGAGAAACGAAGTGATTTCTTTCCAAGGATGTACATCTAATAATCTTGGTTAAACCTTCAATCTTGTTTTAAATGCTTTTCCATTGAAAATGATACCTCTCTTTCAGCTCCCCCATTTCTGAGAAGTATAAAATCTTATAATTTATTATTACCAAAGGGGAAAGGTGGGAGGAGGGATAAATTAACAGTTTGGGATTAACACATACACACTGCTATGTATAAAATAGATCATCAACAAGGAACTACTGTATAGCACAGGGAACTACACTCAACATTTTGCAATAACCTATAAGGGGAAATAATCTGAAAAAGAATAGATATTTTTATTGACATCATCTATCAATGACAGTTAAAGTGTAGCCTAAGGGAAGCTGGTGGTGAGTGCTTCTGACCCTGAAGACTTCAATCATCTAAAGTTTGGACTCTGCCTACTTCCCAAGGCCCTTAATGAACATATGTGTAGCCGTAGCTTAAAAAATTCCCCAGTTTGGGTTTCGGGGAGACACTGATTTTGAAAAAGCCCTGGTGTTCTCCTTACATGAATGGGACTCTTCCTACTGCTAAAACATGTCTGTCACACCCAGAGGATAGTATACCGTCTGATCGGGAAGAGTTTGGAAAAGGCATCTCATCTCCTCATCTCCTGGTGCTCGGGTTCACCCCTCCAGCGTCTTTACTAACAGTCTCCCCACTTGGAGATGTCAGCACTGTCAACATCCTGTTGCGTACAGTTTGGAATTTGTCCAGAGGATGAAGCGGAAGGATGAGGAACAATGAGAGACAAGTCCTAGGTGTTCAGACAGGCACATGTCACTCTAATTTCCAATCAGGAAGACGAATTGACCAAAGGCTAGGGTTGCCCATGGAAACAGTATAGGGCTTGAGGAAATCCTGCTGCTTTGTGGCCAGTTCCCATAAACACGAGTTGAACAATGGAACTCAGGGGCAGTAAAATTCACGAAACTGCAGAGTTGAAAATATCCATCACTGAAAAATGTCTTGAGGAAAGTCAGAGAAAAGGACTTGTAAGCAAGGGAGAATGGCAGGAAAGGGATTTGAGGAGGTAGAAAGGACTCGCCATTAAGCACAAGAAAAGGAGCTGAACATTGCCAACATTGCAGTTGGCCAAAAAGGGTGTATGCGTTTTTTTCTGTATATATTCAAGAAAAGGGCATACACTTTTTTAGCCAACCAAACAGGTGGGCACTGGAAATCAATACTACAAAAGATATCACTTCGCATCAGTCACAAGAGCCATCCTCATAAAGCGTAAACAACAGAAATGCAGGACAGGGCAATGAGAAGAGGGAGCCCTGTGAGACTTATAGTGGAAATGTATATTGCCAACGGCCATTCTGGAGAAGTATATTGTGTTTACTAAAGCATCTAAAAAATGAGCTACAGAGCATAGGGCACTTGCACTCATGGGCGTATATCTTGGGAAAAACAAAAATCGAGAGGACACAGGCACCCCAATGTTTACCCCCTCTCTGTTTAAAAGATCCTCGACTAGGATATAACTTAAATGTCTCTGGAGGGAAAAAATGGATAGAGATGAGGTACTTATGTAGAGTGGAATATTACTCAGCCTGGAAATCAATGAAATATGGCCAGTTGTAACAACTCTGGAGGAGTTACGTATGATCATTCTAAGTGACAGAATTCAAAAAGAAAAAGACACATATCATAAGATATCACTTAAAGGTGGAATCCAAAATAGCTACACATGAAATAAATTACAAAACAAAAACATAGTCAAATATGTAGAAAACACGCATAAGGCTGCTAAACGGGAAAGGTGGGGAGGGGTGAGGCATCATCCAGGAGGTTGAAATTAGCAAAGATACCATTCCAAATACCAAACTGATAATCAACAAGGCCTACACGGTAGCTAAAAGAACTGCACTCAGCACACTCAAGTCACCGGAAAAGAATATATACGACTGGTAAGAATCTGAAAAAGAATTTACTGATGTCTCTCTGTACGTGAATCAAGTGGATGTACAGCAGCAAGAAACAGAGCTTTGAAAATCAGCTGTAACCAATATAGTAATAAATTGAAAAAAATAAACGACAGAGAGACAGAGAAAACCTCTTACAACTTTTCCTCAGGGACGGTGATGCAACATGGATTGAACACGTCTAGACCCACAGCAGGATGAGACATAAGGCTGGAAACTGTTCGCGCTAAGAGAAATGTGAGCTTGGGTGAGGAAATGCACACCCTTTAAAGTAATACTACCTGGTGCCCATTCAATGGGTCCCAAATCTGCAGGTTCAAGGGATCTTCCTACAGCTAAAACATGCATGGAAAACCCAGAGGACTGTACACCATGTGATCGGGAGATGTGTCTAAAATGCAGCTCATTTATCCTCTCCTGGTGCTCCTGTTCACCATTCCAGCCACGCTACTTAGAATCTCCCCACTTGGAGAATCAGCACATTTCAACTTCTGTTTCACACATTTTGCAAATTGTGAGGAGGATGAACAGGAAGAGGGGGAACCAATGAGAGAATAGTTGTAGGGGTTTGGACGGGCACATATCACTCTAATTTCCCATTAAGAATAAGAATTAAAAAAAGGCTCAGCCCACCTCGCTGGAGCCAAAATAGGGCCTGAAGCAATCCTGCGGGTTTGAGGCCAGCTCACAAAAGAGCAACTTAAAAAATGGAGCTCAGGGTCACTGCAATTCACAAACCTGCAGAGTTATAAATGAAAACTAACCTCCAAAATTATGTTGAGGTAAGGCAAAGAAGAGGATCTGAATGCAAGACAGAATTGCAAGAAACAGATTTCAAGAGATAGATTGGACTCGTCTTTAAAGCACATGAAAAGCGGCAGAATTTCGACAATGATGCAGTTGGCCCAAAAGGGCGTATGCGTTTTTTCCTGATTATATCCAGGAAAAAACGCATATGCACCTTATGGGCAAGGAACCAAGCAAGCAATGCAAATGTGCACAACAAAGAAGTCTCACTTCCCACCGGTCAAAAGGGCCATCCTAAAAAATTGTAAAAACCAGAAATGCAGGACAGGCCATGGAGAACAGGGAGCCTTTATACGCTGATGGGCAGTGTGTGAACTGCCGAGAGCCACTCTGGAGGAGTGTATGGTGGTTCCTAAATCATCTAAAAAACAGAGCTACAGAGCATAGGACACTTCCAATCATGGGAGTATATCTAGGGAAGTCTAAAAATCAACAAGACACAAGCACACCACAGTTTAGGGCTACTCTGTTTACAAGAACCTCAACTTCAGTACACCTTAAATATCCCAGGAAAGAGAACAATGGATAAAGAAGATGTGGTACTTATGTACAATGGAATATCTCTTCACCATGAAATCAATGTAATAAGGCTAGTAGAAGGATAAAGAGTGGATTTAGGTCCGATAATACTACTTGAAATAAGTCAAACAGAAAAAGAAACATATCATAAGATATCACTTATAGAGGGAGGGTAAATATGGCTGCACAAGAAATGAATTACAGAACAGAACAGTGTCTCACATTTAGAAAACACACTTATGTCAGCTTAAGGGGAAAGGAGAGGTGGGGTGATGCATAAAACCAGAGTTTGAAATTAGCACAGATACCGTTAATAAACCAAATAGGTATTAGACAAGATCTACACCTTGCTCAATGAACTGGCCTCAACACACCCTATACACCGCAGAGAAATATATCTGAGTAATAAGAATCTTAAAACCCATGTATTGATATATCTCCATAAGGGAATCAAGTGTGTGCAGAGCGGCACAAACACAGCAGTGAAGATGAGCTAAACCCCATTATAGAAATAAATTTTAAAAACAAAACGCAGAAACAATGAAAGAGAGAAAAATTCTTACAAAATTCGCTCAGGGGCTGTGATGCAACCTGGATTGACCACATATAAACCCACAGCTGGATAAGACATAAGGCTGGACACTTGGGGCTGAGAGGATTGGTGAGCTTTGGTGAGCAACTGCCAAAAGTTTAATGCAATACTTCATGCTACTCATTCCAAGGGTCCCAACACTCCAGGTTGAAGGGAATCTTCCTACAGCTAAACCATGCTTGGGAAACCCAGCGACTGGTATACCATATGATCAGGAAAGGTTTCTAAAACACACCTCATTGTTCCTCTCCTGGGGCTCCGGATCGACATTCCAGCCGCTTTACTAACAACAACCTCACATGGAGAGTCAATGCCTTTAAGTCCCAGTATCGCACAGTCTGCAGATAGTGCGGAGGATGAATGGGTTAGGGGGAACCAGTGAGAAACTAATGTAGTGGTTTCAATGGGCACATGTCACTCTAATTTCACATCAGTAAGAAGAATTAACCAAAGGCACAGCAAGGTGTCCCACAAGAACAATAGGGCCTGAAGGAATCCTGCGGTTATGAGGCAAGATCACAAAAATAACAGCTGAAAAATGGAGCTCAGGGCCACTGCAATTCAAAAACGTGCAGAGTTATAAAGGCCAACAATTTTCAAAAAGGATATTGAGGAAAGGCTATGAAGAGGCATTGAAAGAAAGGCAGAATTGCAGGAAACCGATTTCAGGAGGTAGACTGGAATTGCATTCAAAGCATAGGAAATGAGGCAGAACGTCGACAATGATGCACTTGGCCAAAAAGGGCGTATGTGTTTTTTCCTGAATATATTCAGGAAAAAACGCATATGCACTTTTTGAACAACCAAGCAAGCTTGCAAAGGAAATCTGCACTACAATGAAGTCTCACTTCCCACTGGTTAAAAGGGCCATCTGAGAAAAGTGTAAAATCCAGAAAGGCAGGACAGGCCATGGAGAACTGGGAGCCTTGTTATGCTGATGGGCGGGATGTAAATTGCCAACAGCCACTCGGGGAGAACTGTATGGTGTTTCCTGAAACATCTAAAAAACAAAGCAACAGAGCCTAGGGCACTTCCACTTATGGTCCTATAGCTTAGGGAAATTAAAATCAAAAAGACACAGCCACCCCAAAGTTTGGGACAGCTCTGTTTACAAGAACCTCATTTACGGTAAAAGTTCAATATCGCAGAAAGTGAAAAATGGATAAAGAAGTTGTGGTACTTACGTAGAATGCAATATCACTCAACAATGAAATCTATGTCATCAGGCCCGTAGCAGCATAATGAGTGGATTCAGGTATGATAATTCTAACTGAAATAAGTCACACAGAAAAAGAAACATCATAAGATATCACTAATACACGGAATGGAAACTTGGCTACACAGGAACTGGATTGCAAAACAGAACAGGGTCTCAAATTTAGAAAACCAACTTATGCTTGCTTAAGAGGAAAGGTGAGATGGGGTGCTGCATAAAACCAGGGATTGAAATGAGCACAGATAAATTTCCTTAAGCCAAATATGGAATGGACAAGAGCTACTCCTTGCTCAACGAAATAGACTCAACACCCCATATTAAACGCCTAAGAATGTACCTGACTAGTAAGTATCTGAAAACCTATGGATTGCTATGTCTCCGAAAGAGAATCAAGCGTGTGTACAGGGGCATAAACGCAGCAGTGATAGGATTGGAGAGGTTCGGTGAGCAAATGAAGACCCTTTGAAGTCATATTGCATGGTACCCATTACACGGGTCTCAACTCTCCAGGTTTAAGGGATTCTTCCTTCAGCAAAAACATGCATGTGGAACCCAGAGTATCATCAACCGTGTGATAGGGAGACGTGTTCAAATATGTCTCAGTTTTCGTACCCTGGTAATCGGGTGCAACATTCCAGACGCTTTACTAACACTCTCCCATCTTGGAGAGTCAGTGCCTTTAACCTCCTGTTTGGCCCAGTTTGCAATTTCTGCGGAAGATGAACAGGAATAGGGAGACCCAATGAGAGACTAGCTGGAGGTGTCTGGACGGGCAAATTTAACTCTCATTTCCCACCAGGAAGAGGAAATAAACAAAGGCTCAGTGTGCCGTGCCGGAACCAGATTAGGGCCTGAAGCCATCCTGCGGTGTTGCGGCCAGCTCAAAAGAAAGCGAGTTGAAGAAAGGAGCTCAGGGGCACTGTAATTCACAAACCTTCAGAGTTATAAATGACAGCTATCGTCCAAAAATATACTGAAGTAAGGCTGCCAAGAGGACTTGAAAGCGGGGCAGAATTGCAGGAAACCGATTTCAGGAGGTAGACTGGAATTGCATTGAAAGCATAGGAAAAGAGGCAGAACGTCCACAATGATGCACTTGGCCAAAAAGGGCGTATGCGTTTTTTCCTGAATATATTCAGGAAAAAACGCATACGCCCTTTTTGGCCAACCAAGCAAGCTTGCAAAGGAAATCTGCACTACAATGAAGTCTCACTTCGCCCCAGTCAAAAGGGCCATCTGAAAAAAGTGTAAAATCCAGAAAGGCAGGACAGGCCATGGAGAACTGGGTGCCTTGTTGTGCTGATGGGCGGGATGTAAATTGCCAACAGACACTCGGGAGAAGTGTATGGTGTTTCCTGAAACATCTAAAAAACAAAGCAACAGACCCTAGAGCACTTCCACTTATGGTCCTATAGCTTAGGGAAATTAAAATCAAAAAGACACAGCCACCCCAAAGTTTAGGACGCCTATGTTTACAAGAACCTCATTTACAGTACAAGTTCAACATCGCAGAAAGTGAAAAATGGATAAAGAAGTTGTGGTATTTACTTACGAAGCAATATCACTCAGCAATGAAGTCTATGTCATCAGGCCCTTAGCAGCACAATGAGTGGATTCAGGTATGATGATTCTAACTGAAATAAGTCACACAGAAAAAGAAACATCATAAGATATCAGTAATACATGGAATGTAAACTTGGCTACACAGGAACTGAATTACAGAACAGAACAGGGTCTCAAATTTAGAAAACCAACTTATGCTTGCTTAAGGGTAAAGGTGAGTTGGGGTGCTGCATAAAACCAGAGATTGAAATGAGCACAGATAAAGTTCCTTAAGCCAAATATGGAATAGACAAGAGCTACTCCTTGCTCAACGAAATGGACTCAACACCGCATATTAAACGCCTATGAATGTACCTGACTAGTGAGTATCTTAAAACCTATGGATTGCTATGTCTCTGAAAGAGAATCAAGCATGTGTACAGGGGCATAAACGCAGCAGTGATAGGATTGGAGAGGTTCAGTGAGCAAATGAAGACCCTTTGAAGTCATATTGCATGGTACCCATTCCACGGGTTTCAACTACCCAGGTTTAAGGTATTCTTCCTTCAGCTAAAACATGCATGTGGAACCTAGAGTATGATCAACCATGTGATCGGGAGACGTGTTCAAATATGTCTCAGTTTTCGTACCCTGGTACTCGGGTGCAACATTCCAGATGCTTTACTAACACTCTCCCGACTTGGAGAGTCAGTCCCTTTAACCTCCTGTTTGGCCCAGTTTGCAATTTCTGCGGAAGATGAACAGGAATAGCGAGAACCAATGAGAGACTAGCTGGAGGTGTCTGGACTGACAAATTTAACTCTCATTTCCCACCAGGAAGAGGAATTAACCAAAGGCTTAGCATGCCATGCCGGAACCAGATTAGGGCCTGAAGCCATCCTGCGGTGTTGCGGCAAGGTCACAAGAAACCAAGTTGAAGAAAGGAGCTCAGGGGCACTGTAATTCACAAACCTGCAGAGTTATAAATGACAGCTATGGTCCAAAAATATACTGAAGTAAGGCTGCCAAGAGGACTTGAAAGCGGGGCAGAATTGCAGGAAACCAATTTCAGGAGGTAGACTGGAATTGCATTTCAAGCATAGGAAAAGAGGCAGAACGTCCACAATGATGCACTTGGCCAAAAAGGGCGTATGCGTTTTTTTCAGGAAAAAATGCATACGCCCTTTTTGGCCAACCAAGCAAGCTTGCAAAGGAAATCTGCACTACAATGAAGTCTCACTTCCCCCCAGTCAAAAGGGCCATCTGAAAAAAGTGTAAAATCCAGAAAGGCAGGACAGGCCATGGAGAACTGGGAGCCTTGTTATGCTGATGGTCGGGATGTAAATTGCCAACAGACACTTGGTAGAAGTTTATGGTGTTTCCTGAAACTTCTAAAAAACAAAGCAACAGACCCTAGGGCACTTCCACTTATGGTCCTATAGCTTAGGGAAATTAAAATCAAAAAGACACAGCCACCCCAAAGTTTGGGACGCCTTGGTTTACAAGAACGTCGTTTACAGTACAAGTTCAACATCGCAGAAAGTGAAAAATGGATAAAGAAGTTGTGGTATTTACTTACGAAGCAATATCACTCAGCAATGAAGTCTATGTCATCAGGCCCTTAGCAGCACAATGAGTGGATTCAGGTATGATGATTCTAACTGAAATAAGTCACACAGAAAAAGAAACATCATAAGATATCAGTAATACATGGAATGTAAACTTGGCTACACAGGAACTGAATTACAGAACAGAACAGGGTCTCAAATTTAGAAAACCAACTTATGCTTGCTTAAGGGTAAAGGTGAGTTGGGGTGCTGCATAAAACCAGAGATTGAAATGAGCACAGATAAAGTTCCTTAAGCCAAATATGGAATAGACAAGAGCTACTCCTTGCTCAACGAAATGGACTCAACACCGCATATTAAACGCCTATGAATGTACCTGACTAGTGAGTATCTTAAAACCTATGGATTGCTATGTCTCTGAAAGAGAATCAAGCATGTGTACAGGGGCATAAACGCAGCAGTGATAGGATTGGAGAGGTTCAGTGAGCAAATGAAGACCCTTTGAAGTCATATTGCATGGTACCCATTCCACGGGTTTCAACTACCCAGGTTTAAGGTATTCTTCCTTCAGCTAAAACATGCATGTGGAACCTAGAGTATGATCAACCATGTGATCGGGAGACGTGTTCAAATATGTCTCAGTTTTCGTACCCTGGTACTCGGGTGCAACATTCCAGATGCTTTACTAACACTCTCCCGACTTGGAGAGTCAGTCCCTTTAACCTCCTGTTTGGCCCAGTTTGCAATTTCTGCGGAAGATGAACAGGAATAGCGAGAACCAATGAGAGACTAGCTGGAGGTGTCTGGACTGACAAATTTAACTCTCATTTCCCACCAGGAAGAGGAATTAACCAAAGGCTTAGCATGCCGTGCCGGAACAAGATTAGGGCCTGAAGCCATCCTGCGGTGTTGCGGCAAGGTCACAAGAAACCAAGTTGAAGAAAGGAGCTCAGGGGCACTGTAATTCACAAACCTGCAGAGTTATAAATGACAGCTATGGTCCAAAAATATACTGAAGTAAGGCTGCCAAGAGGACTTGAAAGCGGGGCAGAATTGCAGGAAACCAATTTCAGGAGGTAGACTGGAATTGCATTTCAAGCATAGGAAAAGAGGCAGAACGTCCACAATGATGCACTTGGCCAAAAAGGGCGTATGCGTTTTTTTCAGGAAAAAATGCATACGCCCTTTTTGGCCAACCAAGCAAGCTTGCAAAGGAAATCTGCACTACAATGAAGTCTCACTTCCCCCCGGTCAAAAGGGCCATCTGAAAAAAGTGTAAAATCCAGAAAGGCAGGACAGGCCATGGAGAACTGGGAGCCTTGTTATGCTGATGGGCGGCATGTAAATTGCCAACAGACACTTGGGAGAAGTGTATGGTGTTTCCTGAAACATCTAAAAAACAAAGCAACAGAGCCTAGGGCACTTCCACTTATGGTCCTATAGCTTAGGGAAATTAAAATCAAAAAGACACAGCCACCCCAAAGTTTGGAACGGCTCTGTTTACAAGAACCTCGTTTACAGTACAAGTTCAACATCGCAGAAAGTGAAAAATGGATAAAAAAGTTGTGGTAATCACTTACAAAGCAATATCACTCAGCAATGAAATCTGTGTCATCAGGCCCTTAGCAGCACAATGAGTGGATTCAGGTATGATGATTCTAACTGAAATAAGTCACACAGAAAAAGAAACATCATAAGATATCAGTAATACACGGAATGGAAACTTGGCTACACAGGAACTGAATTACAGAACAGAACAGGGTCTCAAATTTAGAAAACCAACTTATGCTTGCTTAAGGGTAAAGGTGAGTTTGGGTGCTGCATAAAACCAGAGATTGAAATGAGCACAGATAAAGTTCCATAAGCCAAATATGGAATAGACAAGAGCTACTCCTTGCTCAACGAAATGGACTCAACACCGCATATTAAACGCCTAAGAATGTACCTGACTAGTAAGTATCTTAAAACCTATGGATTGCTATGTCTCTGAAAGAGAATCAAGCATGTGTACAGGGGCATAAACGCAGCAGTGATAGGATTGGAGAGGTTCGGTGAGCAAATGAAGACCCTTTGAAGTCATATTGCATGGTACCCATTCCACGGGTTTCAACTACCCAGGTTTAAGGTATTCTTCCTTCAGCTAAAACATGCATGTGGAACCTAGAGTATGATCAACCATGTGATCGGGAGACCTGTTCAAATATGTCTCAGTTTTCGTACCCTGGTACTCGGGTGCAACATTCCAGACGCTTTACTAACACTCTCCCCACTTGGAGAGTCAGTCCCTTTAACCTCCTGTTTGGCCCAGTTTGCAATTTCTGCGGAAGATGAACAGGAATAGGGAGAACCAATGAGAGACTAGCTGGAGGTGTCTGGACGGGCAAATTTAACTCTCATTTCCCACCAGGAAGAGGAATTAACCAAAGGATCAGCGTGCTGTGCCGGAACCAGATTAGGGCCTGAAGCCATCCTGCGGTGTTGCGGCCAGGTCACAAGAAAGCGAGTTGAAGAAAGGAGCTCAGGGGCACTGTAATGCACAAACCTGCAGAGTTATAAATGACAGCTATCGTCCAAAAATATACTGAAGTAAGGTTGCCAAGAGGACTTGAAAGCGGGGCAGAATTGCAGGAAACCGATTTCAGGAGGTAGACTGGAATTGCATTGAAAGCATAGGAAAAGAGGCAGAACGTCCACAATGATGCACTTGGCCAAAAAGGGCGTATGCGTTTTTTTCTGAATATATTCAGGAAAAAACGCATACGCACTTTTTGGCCAACAAAGCAAGCTTGCAAAGGAAATCTGCACTACAATGAAGTCTCACTTCCCCCTGGTCAAAAGGGCCATGTGAAAAAAGTGTAAAATCCAGAAAGGCAGGACAGGCCATGGAGAACTGGGAGCCTTGTTATGCTGATGGGCGGGATGTAAATTGCCAACAGACACTCAGGAGAAGTGTATGGTGTTTCCTGAAACATGTAAAAAACAAAGCAACAGAGCCTAGGGCACTTCCACTTATGGTCCTATAGCTTAGGGAAATTAAAATCAAACAGACACAGCCATCCCAAAGTATGGAACGCCTCTGTTTACAAGAACCTCGTTTACAGTACAAGTTCAACATCGCAGAAAGTGAAAAATGGATAAAGAACTTCAGGTACTTATGTACAAGGCAGTATCACTCAGCAATGAAATCTATGTCATCAGGCCCTTAGCAGCACAATGAGTGGATTCAGGTATGATGATTCTAACTGAAATAAGTCACACAAAAAAAGAAACATCATAAGATATCAGTAATACACGGAATGTAAACTTGGCTACACAGGAACTGAATTACAGAACAGAACAGGGTCTCAAATTTAGAAAACCAACTTATGCTTGCTTAAGGGGAAAGGTGAGTTGGGGTGCTGCATAAAACCAGAGATTGAAATGAGCACAGATAAAGTTCCTTAAGCCAAATATGGAATAGACAAGAGCTACTCCTTGCTCAACGAAATGGACTCAACACCCCATATTAAACGCCTAAGAATGTACCTGACTAGTAAGTATCTTAAAACCTATGGATTGCTATGTCTCCAAAAGAGAATCAAGCGTGTGTGCAGGGGCATAAACGCAGCAGTGATAGGATTGGAGAGGTTCGGTGAGCAAATGAAGACCCTTTGAAGTCATATTGCATGGTACCCATTCCACGGGTCTCAAATCTCCAGGTTTAAGGTATTCTTCCTTCAGCTAAAACATGCATGTGGAACCCAGAGTATGATCAACCATGTGAACGGGAGACGTGTTCAAATATGTCTCAGTTTTCCTCCCCTGGCACTCGGGTGCAACATTCCACATGCTTTACTAACACTCTCCCCACTTGGAGAGTCAGCACCTTTAACCTCCTGTTTGGCCCAGTTTGCAATTTCTGCGGAAGATGAACAGGAATAGGGAGAACCAATGAGAGACTAGCTGGAGGTGTCTGGACGGGCAAATATAACTCTCATTTCCCACCGGGAAGAGGAAATAACCAAAGGCTCAGCGTGCCGTGCCGGAACCAGATTAGGGCCTGAAGCCATCCTGCAGTGTTGCGGCCAGCTCAAAAGAAAGCGAGTTGAAGAAAGGAGCTCAGGGGCACTGTAATTCACAAAACTGCAGAGTTATAAATGACAGCTATCGTCCAAAAATATACTGAAGTAAGGCTGCCAAGAGGACTTGAAAGCGGGGCAGAATTGCAGGAAACCGATTTCAGGAGGTAGACTGGAATTGCATTGAAAGCATAGGAAAAGAGGCAGAACGTCCACAATGATGCACTTGGCCAAAAAGGGCGTATGCGTTTTTTCCTGAATATATTCAGGAAAAAACGCATACGCCCTTTTTGGCCAACCAAGCAAGCTTGCAAAGGAAATCTGCACTACAATGAAGTCTCACTTCTCCCCGGTCAAAAGGGCCATCTGAAAAAAGTGTAAAATCCAGAAAGGCAGGACAGGCCATGGAGAACTGGGAGCCTTGTTATGCTGATGGGCGGGATGTAAATTGCCAACAGACACTGGGGAGAAGTGTATGGTGTTTCCTGAAACATCTAAAAAACAAAGCAACAGAGCCTAGGGCACTTCCACTTATAGTCCTATAGCTTAGGGAAATTAAAATCAAAAAGACACAGCCACCCGAATGTTTGGGATGCCTCAGTTTACAAGAACCTCGTTTACCGTACAAGTTCAATATCACAGAAATTGAAAAATGGATAAAGAACTTGTGGTACTTACGTACAATGCAGTATCACTCAGCAATGAAATCTATGTCATCAGGCCCTTAGCAGCATAATGAGTAGATTCAGGTACGATGATTCTAACTGAAATAAGTCACACAGAAAAAGAAACATCATAAGATATCAGTAATACACGGAATGTAAACTTGGCTACACAGGAACTGAATTACAGAACAGAACAGGTTCTCAAATTTAGAAAACCAACTTATGCTTGCTTAAGGGGAAAGGTGAGTTGGGGTGCTGCATAAAACCAGAGATTGAAATGAGCACAGATAAAGTTCCTTAAGCCAAATATGGAATAGACAAGAGCTACTCCTTGCTCAATGAAATGGACTCAACACCGCATATTAAACGCCTAAGAATGTACCTGACTAGTAAGTATCTTAAAACCTATGGATTGCTATGTCTCCGAAAGAGAATCAAGCATGTGTACAGGGGCATAAACGCAGCAGTGATAGGATTGGAGATGTTCGGTGAGCAAATGAAGACCCTTTGAAGTCATATTGCATTGTACCCATTCCATGGGTTTCAACTACCCAGGTTTTAGGTATTCTTCCTTCAGCTAAAACATGCATGTGGAACCCAGAGTATGATCAACCATGTGATCGGGAGACGTGTTCAAATATGTCTCAGTTTTCGTACCCTGGTACTCGGGTGCAACATTCCAGACGCTTTACTAACACTCTCCCGACTTGGAGAGTCAGTCCCTTTAACCTCCTGTTTGGCCCAGTTTGCAATTTCTGTGGAAGATGAACAGGAATAGCGAGAACCAATGAGAGACTAGCTGGAGGTGTCTGGATGGGCAAATTTAACTCTCATTTCCCACCAGGAAGAGGAATTAACCAAAGGCTCAGCGTGCCGTGCCAGAACCAGATTAGGGCCTGAAGACATCCTGCGGTGTTGCGGCCAGCTCAAAAGAAAGCGAGTTGAAGAAAGGAGCTCAGGGGCACTGTAATTCACAAACCTGCAGAGTTATAAATGACAGCTATCGTCCAAAAATAGACTGAAGTAAGGCTGCCAAGAGGACTTGAAAGCGGGGCAGAATTACAGGAAACCGATTTCAGGAGGTAGACTGGAATTGCATTGAAAGCATAGGAAAAGAGGCAGAACGTCCACAATGATGCACTTGGCCAAAAAGGGCTTATGCGTTTTTTCCTGAATATATTCAGGAAAAAACGCATACGCCCTTTTTGGCCAACCAAGCAAGCTTGCAAAGGAAATCTGCACTACAATGAAGTCTCACTTCCCCCCGGTCAAAAGGGCCATCTGAAAAAAGTGTAAAATCCAGAAAGGCAGGACAGGCCATGGAGAACTGGGAGCCTTGTTATGCTGATGGGCGGGATGTAAATTGCCAACAGACACTCAGGAGAAGTGTATGGTGTTTCCTGAAACATCTAAAAAACAAAGCAACAGAGCCTAGGGCACTTCCACTTATGGTCCTATAGCTTAGGGAAATTAAAATCAAAAAGACACAGCCACCCCAAAGTTTGGAACGGCTCTGTTTACAAGAACCTCGTTTACAGTACAAGTTCAACATCGCAGAAAGTGAAAAATGGATAAAGAAGTTGTGGTATTCACTTACAATGCAGTATCACTCAGCAATGATATCTATGTCATCAGGCCCGTAGCAGCACAATGAGTGGATTCAGGTATGATGATTCTAACTGAAATAAGTCACACAGAAAAAGAAACATCATAAGATATCAGTAATACACGGAATGTAAACTTGGCTACACAGGAACTGAATTACAGAACAGAACAGGTTCTCAAATTTAGAAAACCAACTTATGCTTGCTTAAGGGGAAAGGTGAGTTGGGGTGCTGCATAAAACCAGAGACTGAAATGAGCACAGATAAAGTTCCTTAAGCCAAATATGGAATAGACAAGAGCTACTCCTTGCTCAACGAAAGGGACTCAAAACCCCATATTAAACGCCTAAGAATGTACCTGACTAGTAAGTATCTTAAAACCTATGGATTGCTATGTCTCCAAAAGAGAATCAAGCGTGTGTACAGGGGCATAAACGCAGCAGTGATAGGATTGGAGAGGTTCGGTGAGCAAATGAAGACCCTTTGAAGTCATATTGCATGGTACCCATTACACGGGTCTCAACTCTCCAGGTTTAAGGTATTCTTCCTTCAGCTAAAACATGCATGTGGAACCCAGAGTATGATCAACCATGTGAACGGGAGACGTGTTCAAATATGTCTCAGTTTTCGTACCCTGGTACTCGGGTGCAACATTCCAGACGCTTTACTAACACTCTCCCGACTTGGAGAGTCAGTCCCTTTAACCTCCTGTTTGGCCCAGTTTGCAATTTCTGCGGAAGATGAACAGGAACAGTGAGAACCAATGAGAGGCTAGCAGGAGGTGTCTGGACGGGCAAATTTAACTCTCATTTCCCACCAGGAAGAGGAATTAACCAAAGGCTCAGAATGCCGGGCCAGAACCAGATTAGGGCCTGAAGCCATCCTGCGGTGTTGCGGCCAGGTCACAAGAAAGCGAGTTGAAGAAAGGAGCTCAGGGGCACTGTAATTCACAAACCTGCAGAGTTATAAATGACAGCTATCATCCAAAAATAGACTGAAGTAAGGCTGCCAAGAGGACTTGAAAGTGGGGCAGAATTGCAGGAAACCGATTTCAGGAGGTAGACTGGAATTGCATTGAAAGCATAGGAAAAGAGGCAGAACGTCCACAATGATGCACTTGGCCAAAAAGGGCTTATGCGTTTTTTCCTGAATATATTCAGGAAAAAACGCATACGCCCTTTTTGGCCAACCAAGCAAGCTTGCAAAGGAAATCTGCACTACAATGAAGTCTCACTTCCCCCCGGTCAAAAGGGCCATCTGAAAAAAGTGTAAAATCCAGAAAGGCAGGACAGGCCATGGAGAACTGGGAGCCTTGTTATGCTGATGGGCGGGATGTAAATTGCCAACAGACACTCAGGAGAAGTGTATGGTGTTTCCTGAAACATCTAAAAAACAAAGCAACAGAGCCTAGGGCACTTCCACTTATGGTCCTATAGTTTAGGGAAATTAAAATCAAAAAGACACAGCCACCCCAAAGTTTGGAACGGCTCTGTTTACAAGAACCTCGTTTACAGTACAAGTTCAACATCGCAGAAAGTGAAAAATGGATAAAGAAGTTGTGGTATTCACTTACAAAGCAATATCACTCAGCAATGAAATCTATGTCATCAGGCCCTTAGCAGCACAATGAGTGGATTCAGGTACGATGATTCTAACTGAAATAAGTCACACAGAAAAAGAAACATCATAAGATATCACTAATACACGGAATGTAAACTTGGCTACACAGGAACTGCATTCCAAAACAGAACAGGGTCTCAAATTTAGAAAACCAACTTATGCTTGCTTAAGGGGAAAGGTGAGTTGGGGTGCTGCATAAAACCAGAGATTGAAATGAGCACAGATAAAGTTCCTTAAGCCAAATATGGAAGAGACAAGAGCTACTCCTTGCTCAACGAAATGGACTCAACACCGCATATTAAACGCCTAAGAATGTACCTGACTAGTAAGTATATTAAAACCTATGGATTGCTATGTCTCCGAAAGAGAATCAAGCATGTGTACAGGGGCATAAACGCAGCAGTGATAGGATTGGAGAGGTTCGGTGAGCAAATGAAGACCCTTTGAAGTCATATTGCATGGTACCCATTCCACGGGTTTCAACTACCCAGGTTTAAGGTATTCTTCCTTCAGCTAAAACATGCATGTGGAACCTAGAGTATGATCAACCATGTGATCGGGAGACATGTTCAAATATGTCTCAGTTTTCGTACCCTGGTACTCGGGTGCAATATTCCAGACGCTTTACTAACACTCTCCCGACTTGGAGAGTCAGTCCCTTTAACCTCCTGTTTGGCCCAGTTTGCAATTTCTGCGGAAGATGAACAGGAATAGCGAGAACCAATGAGAGACTAGCTGGAGGTGTCTGGACGGGCAAATTTAACTCTCATTTCCCACCAGGAAGAGGAATTAACCAAAGGCTCAGCGTGCCGTGCCGGAACCAGATTAGGGCCTGAAGCCATCATGCGGTGTTGCGGCCAGGTCACAAGAAAGCGAGTTGAAGAAAGGAGCTCAGGGGCACTGTAATTCACAAAGCTGCAGAGTTATAAATGACAGCTATCGTCCAAAAATAGACTGAAGTAAGGCTGCCAAGAGGACTTGAAAACGGGGCAGAATTGCAGGAAACCGATTTCAGGAGGTAGACTGGAATTGCATTGAAAGCATAGGAAAAGAGGCAGAACGTCCACAATGATGCACTTGGCCAAAAAGGGCGTATGCGTTTTTTCCTGAATATATTCAGGAAAAAACGCATACGCCCTTTTTGGCCATCCAAGCAAGCTTGCAAAGGAAATCTGCACTACAATGAAGTCTCACTTCCCCCCGGTCAAAAGGGCCATCTGAAAAAAGTGTAAAATCCAGAAAGGCAGGACAGGCCATGGAGAACTGGGAGCCTTGTTATGCTGATGGGCGGGATGTAAATTGCCAACAACCACTCGGGGGAAGTGTATGGTGTTTCCTGAAACATCTAAAAAACAAAGCAACAGAGCCTAGGGCACTTCCACTTATGGTCCTATAGCTTAGGGAATTTAAAATCAAAAAGACACAGCCACCCCAAAGTTTGGAACAGCTCTGTTTACAAGAACCTCGTTTACAGTACAAGTTCAACATCGCAGAAAGTGAAAAATGGATAAAGAAGTTGTGGTATTTACTTAAAAAGCAATATCACTCAGCAATGAAATCTGTGTCATCAGGCCCTTAGCAGCACAATGAGTGGATTCAGGTATGATGATTCTAACTGAAATAAGTCACACAGAAAAAGAAACATCATAAGATATCAGTAATACACGGAATGTAAACTTGGCTACACAGGAACTGAATTACAGAACAGAACAGGGTCTCAAATTTCGAAAACCAACTTATGCTTGCTTAAGGGGAAAGGTGAGTTGGGGTGCTGCATAAAACCAGAGATTGAAATGAGCACAGATAAAGTTCCTTAAGCCAAATATGGAATAGACAAGAGCTACTCCTTGCTCAACGAAATGGACTCAACACCGCATATTAAACGCCTAAGAATGTACCTGACTAGTAAGTATCTTAAAACCTATGGATTGCTATGTCTCCGAAAGAGAATCAAGCATGTGTACAGGGGCATAAACGCAGCAGTGATAGGATTGGAGAGGTTCGTTGAGCAAATGAAGACCCTTTGAAGTCATATTGCATGGTACCCATTCCACGGGTTTCAACTACCCAGGTTTTAGGTATTCTTCATTCAGCTAAAACATGCATGTGGAACCTAGAGTATGATCAACCATGTGATCGGGAGACATGTTCAAATATGTCTCAGTTTTCGTACCCTGGTACTCGGGTGCAATATTCCAGACGCTTTACTAACACTCTCCCGACTTGGAGAGTCAGTCCCTTTAACCTCCTGTTTGGCCCAGTTTGCAATTTCTGCGGAAGATGAACAGGAATAGCGAGAACCAATGATAGACTAGCTGGAGGTGTCTGGACGGGCAAATTTAACTCTCATTTCCCACCAGGAAGAGGAATTAACCAAAGGCTCAGCGTGCCGTGCCGGAACCAGATTAGGGCCTGAAGCCATCATGCGGTGTTGCGGCCAGGTCACAAGAAAGCGAATTGAAGAAAGGAGCTCAGGGGCACTGTAATTCACAAAGCTGCAGAGTTATAAATGACAGCTATCGTCCAAAAATAGACTGAAGTAAGGCTGCCAAGAGGACTTGAAAACGGGGCAGAATTGCAGGAAACCGATTTCAGGAGGTAGACTGGAATTGCATTGAAAGCATAGGAAAAGAGGCAGAACGTCCACAATGATGCACTTGGCCAAAAAGGGCGTATGCGTTTTTTCCTGAATATATTCAGGAAAAAACGCATACGCCCTTTTTGGCCATCCAAGCAAGCTTGCAAAGGAAATCTGCACTACAATGAAGTCTCACTTCCCCCCGGTCAAAAGGGCCATCTGAAAAAAGTGTAAAATCCAGAAAGGCAGGACAGGCCATGGAGAACTGGGAGCCTTGTTATGCTGATGGGCGGGATGTAAATTGCCAACAACCACTCGGGAGAAGTGTATGGTGTTTCCTGAAACATCTAAAAAACAAAGCAACAGAGCCTAGGGCACTTCCACTTATGGTCCTATAGCTTAGGGAATTTAAAATCAAAAAGACACAGCCACCCCAAAGTTTCGAACAGCTCTGTTTACAAGAACCTCGTTTACAGTACAAGTTCAACATCGCAGAAAGTGAAAAATGGATAAAGAAGTTGTGGTATTTACTTAAAAAGCAACATCACTCAGCAATGAAATCTGTGTCATCAGGCCCTTAGCAGCACAATGAGTGGATTCAGGTATGATGATTCTAACTGAAATAAGTCACACAGAAAAAGAAACATCATAAGATATCAGTAATACACAGAATGTAAACTTAGCTACACAGGAACTGAATTACAGAACAGAACAGGGTCTCAAATTTCGAAAACCAACTTATGCTTGCTTAAGGGGAAAGGTGAGTTGGGGTGCTGCATAAAACCAGAGATTGAAATGAGCACAGATAAAGTTCCTTAAGCCAAATATGGAATAGACAAGAGCTACTCCTTGCTCAACGAAATGGACTCAACACCGCATATTAAACGCCTAAGAATGTACCTGACTAGTAAGTATCTTAAAACCTATGGATTGCTATGTCTCCGAAAGAGAATCAAGCATGTGTACAGGGGCATAAACGCAGCAGTGATAGGATTGGAGAGGTTCGGTGAGCAAATGAAGACCCTTTGAAGTCATATTGCATGGTACCCATTCCACGGGTTTCAACTACCCAGGTTTTAGGTATTCTTCATTCAGCTAAAACATGCATGTGGAACCTAGAGTATGATCAACCATGTGAACGGGAGACGTGTTCAAATATGTCTCAGTTTTCCTCCCCTGGTACTCGGGTGCAACATTCCAGACGCTTTACTAACACTCTCCCCACTTGGAGAGTCAGCGCCTTTAACCTCCTGTTTGGCCCAGTTTGCAATTTCTGCGGAAGATGAACAGGAATAGCGAGAACCAATGAGAGGCTAGCTGGAGGTGTCTGGACGGGCAAATTTAACTCTCATTTCCCACCAGGAAGAGGAATTAACCAAAGGCTCAGCGTGCCGTGCCGGAACCAGATTAGGGCCTGAAGCCATCCTGCGGTGTTGCGGCCAGGTCACAAGAAAGCGAGTTGAAGAAAGGAGCTCAGGGGCACTGTAATTCACAAACCTGCAGAGTTATAAATGACAGCTATCGTCCAAAAATAGACTGAAGTAAGGCTGCCAAGAGGACTTGAAAGCGGGGCAGAATTGCAGGAAACCGATTTCAGGAGGTAGACTGGAATTGCATTGAAAGCATAGGAAAAGAGGCCGAACGTCCACAATGATGCACTTGGCCAAAAAGGGCGTATGCGTTTTTTCCTGAATATATTCAGGAAAAAACACATACGCCCTTTTTGGCCAACCAAGCAAGCTTGCAAAGGAAATCTGCACTACAATGAAGTCTCACTTCCCCCCGGTCAAAAGGGCCATCTGAAAAAAGTGTAAAATCCAGAAAGGCAGGACAGGCCATGGAGAACTGGGAACCTTGTTATGCTGATGGGCGGGATGTAAATTGCCAACAACCACTCGGGAGAAGTGTATGGTGTTTCCTGAAACATCTAAAATACAAAGCAACAGAACCTAGGGCACTTCCACTTATGGTCCTATAGCTTAGGGAAATTAAAATCAAAAAGACACAGCCACCCCAATGTTTGGAACGGCTCTGTTTACAAGAACATCGTTTACAGTACAAGTTCAACATCGCAGAAAGTGAAAAATGGATAAAGAATTTGTGGTATTTACTTACAAAGCAATATCACGCAGCAATGAAATCTGTGTCATCAGGCCCTTAGCAGCACAATGAGTGGATTCAGGTATGATGATTCTAACTGAAATAAGTCACACAGAAAAAGAAATATCATAAGATATCAGTAATACACGGAATGTAAACTTGGCTACACAGGAACTGAATTACAGAACAGAACAGGGTCTCAAATTTAGAAAACCAACTTATGCTTGCTTAAGGGGAAAGGTGAGTTGGGGTGCTGCATGAAACCAGAGATTGAAATGAGCACAGATAAAGTTCCTTAAGCCAAATATGGAATAGACAAGAGCTACTCCTTGCTCAACGAAATGGACTCAACACCGCATATTAAACGCCTAAGAATGTACCTGACCAGTAAGTATCTTAAAACCTATAGATTGCTATGTCTCCGAAAGAGAATCAAGCATGTGTACAGGGGCATAAATGCAGCAGTGATAGGATTGGAGAGGTTCAGTGAGCAAATGAAGACCCTTTGAAGTCATATTGCATGGTACCCATTCCACGGGTTTCAACTACCCAGATTTTAGGTATTCTTCCTTCAGCTAAAACATGCATGTGGAACCCAGAGTATGATCAACCATGTGATCGGGAGACGTGTTCAAATATGTCTCAGTTTTCCTCCCCTGGTACTCGGGTGCAACATTCCAGACGCTTTACTAACACTCTCCCCACTTGGAGAGTCAGCGCCTTTAAACTCCTGTTTGGCCCAGTTTGCAATTTCTGTGGAAGATGAACAGGAATAGCGAGAACAAATGAGAGGCTAGCTGGAAGTGTCTGGACGGGCAAATTTAACTCTCATTTCCCACCAGGAAGAGGAAATAACCAAAGGCTCTGCGTGCCGTACCGGAACCAGATTAGGGCCTGAAGCCATCCTGCGGTGTTGCGGCCAGCTCAAAAGAAAGCGAGTTGAAGAAAGGAGCTCAGGGGCACTGTAATTCACAAACCTGCAGAGTTATAAATGACAGCTATCGTCCAAAAATAGACTGAAGTAAGGCTGCCAAGAGGACTTGAAAGCGCGGCAGAATTGCAGGAAACCGATTTCAGGAGGTAGACTGGAATTGCATTGAAAGCATAGGAAAAGAGGCAGAACGTCCACAATGATGCACTTGGCCAAAAAGGGCATATGCGTTTTTTCCTGAATATATTCAGGAAAAAACGCATACGCCCTTTTTGGCCAACCAAGCAAGCTTGCAAAGGAAATCTGCACTACAATGAAGTCTCACTTCCCCCCGGTCAAAAGGGCCATCTGAAAAAAGTGTAAAATCCAGAAAGGCAGGACAGGCCATGGAGAACTGGGAGCCTTGTTATGCTGATGGGCGGGATGTCAATTGCCAACAACCACTCCGGAGAAGTGTATGGTGTTTCCTGAAACATCTAAAAAACAAAGCAACAGAGCCTAGGGCACTTCCACTTATGGTCCTATAGCTTAGGGAAATTAAAATCAAAAAGACACAGCCACCCCAAAGTTTGGAACGGCTCTGTTTACAAGAACCTCGTTTACAGTACAAGTTCAACATCGCAGAAAGTGAAAAATGGATAAAGAAGTTGTGGTATTCACTTACAAAGCAATATCACTCAGCAATGAAATCTATGTCATCAGGCCCTTAGCAGCACAATGAGTGGATTCAGGTATGATGATTCTAACTGAAATAAGTTAAACAGAAAAAGAAACATCATAAGATATCAGTAATACACGGAATGGAAACTTGGCTACACAGGAACTGAATTACAGAACAGAACAGGGTCTCAAATTTAGAAAACCAACTTATGCTTGCTTAAGGGGAAAGGTGAATTGGGGTGCTGCATAAAACCAGAGATTGAAATGAGCACAGATAAAGTTCCTTAAGCCAAATATGGAATAGACAAGAGCTACTCCTTGCTCAACGAAATGGACTCAACACCGCATATTAAACGCCTAAGAATGTACCTGACTAGTAAGTATCTTAAAACCTATGGATTGCCATGTCTCCGAAAGAGAATCAAGCATGTGTGCAGGTGCATAAAAGCAGCAGTGATAGGATTGGAGAGGTTCGGTGAGCAAATGAAGACCCTTTGAAATCATATTGCATGGTACCCTTTACACGGGTTTCAACTACCCAGGTTTTAGGTATTCTTCCTTCAACTAAAACATGCATGTGGAACCTAGAGTATGATCAACCATATGATCGGGAGACCTGTTCAAATATGTCTCAGTTTTCGTACCCTGGTACTCGGGTGCAACATTCCAGACGCTTTACTAACACTCTCCCCACTTGGAGAGTCAGCGCCTTTAACCTCCTGTTTGGCACAGTTTCCAATTTCTGCGGAAGATGAACAGGAATAGCGAGAACCAATGAGAGGCTAGCTGGAGATGTCTGGACGGGCAAATTTAACTCTCATTTCCCACCAGGAAGAGGAAATAACCAAAGGCTCAGCGTGCCGTACCGGAACCAGATTAGGGCCTGAAGCCATCCTGCGGTGTTGCGGCCAGCTCAAAAGAAAGCGAGTTGAAGAAAGGAGCTCAGGGGCACTGTAATTCACAAACCTGCAGAGTTATAAATGACAGCTATCGTCCAAAAATATACTGAAGTAAGGCTGCCAACAGGACTTGAAAGCGGGGCAGAATTGCAGGAAACTGATTTCAGGAGGTAGACTGGAATTGCATTGAAAGCATAGGAAAAGAGGCAGAACGTCCACAATGATGCACTTGGTCAAAAAGGGCGTATGCGTTTTTTCCTGAATATATTCAGGAAAAAACGCATACGGCCTTTTTGGCCAACCAAGCAAGCTTTCAAAGAAATCTGCACTATAATGAAGTCTCACTTCCCCCCGGTCAAAAGGGCCATCTGATAAAAGTGTAAAATCCAGAAAGGCAGGACAGGCCATGGAGAACTGGGAGCCTTGTTATGCTGATGGGCGGGATGTAAATTGCCAACAACCACTCGGGGGAAGTGTATGGTGTTTCCTGAAACATCTAAAAAACAAAGCAACAGAGCCTAGTGCACTTCCACTTATGGTCCTATAGCTTAGGGAAATTAAAATCAAAAAGACACAGCCACCCCAATGTTTGGAACGGCTCTGTTTACAAGAACCTCGTTTACAGTACAAGTTCAACATCGCAGAAAGTGAAAAATGGATAAAGAAGTTGTGGTATTCACTTACAAAGCAATATCACTCAGCAATGAAATCTATGTCATCAGGCCCTTAGCAGCACAATGAGTGGATTCAGGTATGATGATTCTAACTGAAATAAGTCACACAGAAAAAGAAACATCATAAGATATCAGTAATACACGGAATGGAAACTTGGCTACACAGGAACTGAATTACAGAACAGAACAGGGTCTCAAATTTAGAAAACGAACTTATGCTTGCTTAAGGGGAAAGGTGAGTTGGGGTGCTGCATAAAACCAGAGATTGAAATGAGCACAGATAAAGTTCCTTAAGCCAAATATGGAATAGACAAGAGCTACTCCTTGCTCAACGAAATGGACTCAAAACCGCATATTAAACGCCTAAGAATGTACCTGACTAGTAAGTATCTTAAAACCTATGGATTGCTATGTCTCCGAAAGAGAATCAAGCATGTGTGCAGGTGCATAAACGCAGCAGTGATAGGATTGGAGAGGTTCGGTGAGCAAATGAAAACCCTTTGAAATCATATTTCATGGTACCCATTCCACGGGTTTTAACTACCCAGGTTTTAGGTATTCTTCCTTCAGCTAAAACTTGCATGTGGAACCTAGAGTATGATCAACCATGTGATCGGGAGACCTGTTCAAATATGTCTCAGTTTTCGTACCCTGGTACTCGGGTGCAACATTCCAGACGCTTTACTAACACTCTCCCCACTTGGAGAGTCAGCGCCTTTAACCTCCTGTTTGGCCCAGTTTCCAATTTCTGCGGAAGATGAACAGGAATAGCGAGAACCAATGAGAGGCTAGCTGGAGATGTCTGCACGGGCAAATTTAACTCTCATTTCCCACCAGGAAGAGGAATTAACCAAAGGCTCAGCGTGCCGTGCCAGAACCAGATTAGGGCCTGAAGACATCCTGCGGTGTTGCGGCCAGGTCACAAGAAAGCGAGTTGAAGAAAGGAGCTCAGGGGCACTGTAATTCACAAACCTGCAGAGTTATAAATGACAGCTATCATCCAAAAATATACTGAAGTAAGGCTGCCAAGAGGACTTGAAAGCGGGGCAGAATTGCAGGAAACCGATTTCAGGAGGTAGACTGGAATTGCATTGAAAGCATAGGAAAAGAGGCAGAACGTCCACAATGATGCACTTGGCCAAAAAGGGCGTATGCGTTTTTTCCTGAATATATTCAGGAAAAAACGCATATGCCCTTTTTGGCCAACCAAGCAAACTTGCAAAGGAAATCTGCACTACAATGAAGTCTCACTTCCCCCCGGTCAAAAGGGCCATCTGAAAGAAGTGTAAAATCCAGAAAGGCTGGACAGGCCATGGAGAACTGGGAGCCTTGTTATGCTGATGGGCGGGATGTAAATTGCCAACAGACCCTCAGGAGAAGTGTATGCTGTTTCCTGAAACATCTAAAAAACAAAGCAACAGAGCCTAGGGCACTTGCGCTTATGGTCCTATAGCTTAGGGAAATTAAAATCAAAAAGACACAGCCACCCCAAAGTTTGGGACGCCTCCGTTTACAAGAACCTCGTTTACCGTACAAGTTCAATATCACAGAAAGTGAAAAATGGATAAAGAACTTGTGGTACTTACGTACAATGCAGTATCACTCAGCAATGAAATCTATGTCATCAGGCCCGTAGCAGCATAATGAGTGGATTCAGGTACGATGATTCTAACTGAAATAAGTCACACAGAAAAAGAAACATCATAAGATATCACTAATACACGGAATGTAAACTTGGCTACACAGGAACTGCATTCCAACACAGAACAGGGTCTCAAATTTAGAAAACCAACTTATGCTTGCTTAAGGTGAAAGGTGAGTTGGGGTGCTGCATAAAACCAGAGATTGAAATGAGTACAGATAAAGTTCCTTAAGCCAAATATGGAATAGACAAGAGCTACTCCTTGCTCAACGAAATGGACACAAAACCCCATATTAAACGCCTAAGAATGCACCTGACTAGTAAGTATCTTAAAACCTATGGATTGCTATGTCTCCGAAAGAGAATCAAGCATGTGTACAGGGGCATAAACGCAGCAGTGATAGGATTGGAGAGGTTCGTGAGCAAATGAAGACCCTTTGAAGTCATATTGCATGGTACCCATTCCACGGGTTTCAACTACCCAGGTTTAAGGTATTCTTCCTTCATCTAAAACATGCATGTGGAACCTAGAGTATGATCAACCATGTGATCGGGAGACGTGTTCAAATATGTCTCAGTTTTCGTACCCTGGTACTCGGGTGCAACATTCCAGACGCTTTACTAACACTCTCCCCACTTGGAGAGTCAGTCCCTTTAACTTCCTGTTTGGCCCAGTTTGCAATTTCTGTGGAAGATGAACAGGAATAGCGAGAACCAATGAAAGACTAGCTGGAGGTGTCTGGATGGGCAAATATAACTCTCATTTCCCACCAGGAAGAGGAATTAACCAAAGGCTCAGCGTGCCGTGCCAGAACCAGATTAGGGCCTGAAGCCATCATGCGGTGTTGCGGCCAGGTCACAAGAAAGCGAGTTGAAGAAAGGAGCTCAGGGACACTGTAATTCACAAACCTGCAGAGTTATAAATGACAGCTATCGTCCAAAAATAGACTGAAGTAAGGCTGCCAAGAGGACTTGAAAGCAGGGCAGAATTGCAGGAAACCGATTTCAGGAGGTAGACTGGAATTGCGTTGAAAGCATAGGAAAAGAGGCAGAAGGTCCACAATGATGCACTTGGCCAAAAAGGGCGTATGCGTTTTTTCCTGAATATATTCAGGAAAAAACGCATATGCCCTTTTTGGCCAACCAAGCAAGCTTGCAAAGGAAATCTGCACTACAATGAAGTCTCACTTCCCCCCGGTCAAAAGGGCCATCTGAAAAAAGTGTAAAATCCAGAAAGGCAGGACAGGCCATGGAGAACTGGGAGCCTTGTTATGTTGATGGGCGGGATGTAAATTGCCAACAACCACTCGGGAGAAGTGTATGGTGTTTCCTGAAACATCTAAAAAACAAAGCAACAGAGCCTAGGGCACTTCCACTTATGGTCCTATAGCTTAGGGAAATTAAAATCAAAAAGACACAGCCACCCCAAAGTTTTGATCGGCTCTGTTTACAAGAACCTCGTTTACAGTACAAGTTCAACATCGCAGAAAGTGAAAAATGGATAAAGAAGTTGTGGTATTTACTTACAAAGCAATATCACTCAGCAATGAAATCTGTGTCATCAGGCCCTTAGCAGCACAATGAGTGGATTCAGGTATGATGATTCTAACTGAAATAAGTCACACAGAAAAAGAAACATCATAAGATATCAGTAATACACGGAATGGAAACTTGGCTACACAGGAACTGAATTACAGAACAGAACAGGGTCTCAAATTTAGAAAACCAACTTATGCTTGCTTAAGGGGAAAGGTGAGTTGGGGTGCTGCATAAAACCAGAGATTGAAATGAGCACAGATAAAGTTCCTTAAGCAAAATATGGAATAGACAAGAGCTACTCCTTGCTCAACGAAATGGACTCAACACCCCATATTAAACGCCTAAGAATGTACCTGACTAGTAAGTATCTTAAAACCTATGGATTGCTATGTCTCCGAAAGAGAATCAAACATGTGTACAGGGGCATAAACGCAGCAGTGATAGGATTGGAGAGGTTCGGTGAGCATATGAAGACCCTTTGAAGTCATATTTCATGGTACCAATTCCACGGGTCTCAACTCTCCAGGTTTAAGGTATTCTTCCTTCAGCTAAAACATGCATGTGGAACCCAGAGTATGATCAACCATGTGAACGGGAGACGTGTTCAAATATGTCTCAGTTTTCCTCCCCTGGTACTCGGGTGCAACATTCCAGACGCTTTACTAACACTCTCCCGACTTGGAGAGTCAGTCCCTTTAACCTCCTGTTTGGCCCAGTTTGCAATTTCTGCGGAAGATGAACAGGAATAGCGAGAACCAATGAGAGGCTAGCTGGAGGTGTCTGGACGGGCAAATTTAACTCTCATTTCCCACCAGGAAGAGGAATTAACCAAAGGCTCAGCATGCCGGGCCGGAACCAGATTAGGGCCTGAAGCCATCCTGCGGTGTTGCGGCGAGGTCACAAGAAAGCGAGTTGAAGAAAGGAGCTCAGGGGCACTGTAATTCACAAACCTGCAGAGTTATAAATGACAGCTATCGTCCAAAAATAGACTGAAGTAAGGCTGCCAAGAGGACTTGAAAGCGGGGCAGAATTGCAGGAAACCGATTTCAGGAGGTAGACTGGAATTGCATTGAAAGCATAGGAAAAGAGGCAGAACGTCCACAATGATGCACTTGGCCAAAAAGGGCGTATGCGTTTTTTCCTGAATATATTCAGGAAAAAACGCATACGCCCTTTTTGGCCAACCAAGCAAGCTTCCAAAGGAAATCTGCACTACAATGAAGTCTCACTTCCCCCCGGTCAAAAGGCCATCTGAAAAAAGTGTAAAATCCAGAAAGGCAACAGGCCATTGAGAACTGGGAGCCTTGTTATGCTGATGGGCGGGATGTAATTTGCCAACCACCACTCGGGAGAAGTGTATGGTGTTTCCTGAAACATCTAAAAAACAAAGCAACAGAGCCTAGGGCACTTCCACTTATGGTCCTATAGCTTAGGGAATTTAAAATCAAAAAGACACAGCCACCCCAAAGTTTGGAACAGCTCTGTTTACAAGAACCTCGTTTACAGTACAAATTCAACATCGCAGAAAGTGAAAAATGGATAAAGAAGTTGTGGTATTTACTTAAAAAGCAATATCACTCAGCAATGAAATCTGTGTCATCAGGCCCTTAGCAGCACAATGAGTGGATTCAGGTATGATGATTCTAACTGAAATAAGTCACACAGAAAAAGAAACATCATAAGATATCAGTAATACACGGAATGTAAACTTGGCTACACAGGAACTGAATTACAGAACAGAACAGGGTCTCAAATTTCGAAAACCAACTTATGCTTGCTTAAGGGGAAAGGTGAGTTGGGGTGCTGCATAAAACCAGAGATTGAAATGAGCACAGATAAAGTTCCTTAAGCCAAATATGGAATAGACAAGAGCTACTCCTTGCTCAACGAAATGGACTCAACACCGCATATTAAACGCCTAAGAATGTACCTGACTAGTAAGTACCTTAAAACCTATGGATTGCTATGTCTCCGAAAGAGAATCAAGCATGTGTACAGGGGCATAAACGCAGCAGTGATAGGATTGGAGAGGTTCGGTGAGCAAATGAAGACCCTTTGAAGTCATATTGCATGGTACCCATTCCACGGGTTTCAACTACCCAGGTTTTAGGTATTCTTCATTCAGCTAAAACATGCATGTGGAACCCAAGTATTATCAACCATGTGAACGGGAGACGTGTTCAAATATGTCTCAGTTTTCCTCCCCTGGTACTCGGGTGCAACATTCCAGACGCTTTACTAACACTCTCCCCACTTGGAGAGTCAGCGCCTTTAACCTCTTGTTTGGCCCAGTTTGCAATTTCTGCGGAAGATGAACAGGAATAGCGAGAACCAATGAGAGGCTAGCTGGAGGTGTCTGGACGGGCAAATTCAACTCTCATTTCCCACCAGGAAGAGGAATTAACCAAAGGCTCAGCGTGCCGTGCCGGAACCAGATTAGGGCCTGAAGCCATCCTGCGGTGTTGCGGCCAGGTCACAAGAAAGCGAGTTGAAGAAAGGAGCTCAGGGGCACTGTAATTCACAAACCTGCAGAGTTATAAATGACAGCTATCGTCCAAAAATAGACTGAAGTAAGGCTGCCAAGAGGACTTGAAAGCAGGGCAGAATTGCAGGAAACCGATTTCAGGAGGTAGACTGGAATTGCATTGAAAGCATAGGAAAAGAGGCAGAACGTCCACAATGATGCACTTGGCCAAAAAGGGCGTATGCGTTTTTTCCTGAATATATTCAGGAAAAAACGCATACGCCCTTTTTGGCCAACCAAGCAAGCTTGCAAAGGAAATCTGCACTACAATGAAGTCTCACTTCCCCCCGGTCAAAAGGGCCATCTGAAAAAAGTGTAAAATCCAGAAAGGCAGGACAGGCCATGGAGAACTGGGAGCCTTGTTATGCTGATGGGCGGGATGTAAATTGTCAACAACCACTCGGGAGAAGTGTATGGTGTTTACTGAAACATCTAAAAAACAAAGCAACAGAGCCTAGGGCACTTCCACTTATGGTCCTATAGCTTAGGGAATTTAAAATCAAAAAGACACAGCCACCCCAAAGTTTGGAACGGCTCTCTTTACAAGAACCTCATTTACAGTACAAGTTCAACATCGCAGAAAGTGAAAAATGGATAAAGAAGTTGTGGTATTTACTTACAAAGCAATATCACTCAGCAATGAAATCTGTGTCATCAGGCCCTTAGCAGCACAATGAGTGGATTCAGGTATGATGATTCTAACTGAAATAAGTCACACAGAAAAAGAAACATCATAAGATATCAGTAATACACGGAATGTAAACTTGGCTACACAGGAACTGAATTACAGAACAGAACAGGGTCTCAAATTTAGAAAACCAACTTATGCTTGCTTAAGGGGAAAGGTGAGTTGGGGTGCTGCATAAAACCAGAGATTGAAATGAGCACAGATAAAGTTCCTTAAGCCAAATATGGAATAGACAAGAGCTACTCCTTGCTCAACGAAATGGACTCAACACCGCATATTAAACGCCTAAGAATGTACCTGACTAGTAAGTATCTTAAAACCTATGGATTGCTATGTCTCCAAAAGAGAATCAAGCATGTGTACAGGGGCATAAACGCAGCAGTGATAGGATTGGAGAGGTTCGGTGAGCAAATGAAGACCCTTTGAAGTCATATTGCATGGTACCCATTACACGGGTCTTAACTCTCCAGGTTTAAGGTATTCTTCCTTCAGCTTAAACATGCATGTGGAACCCAGAGTATGATCAACCATGTGAACGGGAGACGTGTTCAAATATGTCTCAGTTTTCCTCCCCTGGTACTCGGGTGCAACATTCCAGACGCTTTACTAACACTCTCCCGACTTGGAGAGTCAGTCCCTTTAACCTCCTGTTTGGCCCAGTTTGCAATTTCTGCGGAAGATGAACAGGAATAGCGAGAACATATGAGAGATTACCTGTAGGAGTCTGGACGGGCAAATTTAACTCTCATTTCCCACCAGGAAGAGGAATTAACCAAAGGCTCAGCGTGCCGTGCCAGAACCAGATTAGGGCCTGAAGCCATCCTGCGGTGTTGCGGCCAGGTCACAAGAAAGCGAGTTGAAGAAAGGAGCTCAGGGGCACTGTAATTCACAAACCTGCAGAGTTATAAATGACAGCTATCGTCCAAAAATAGACTGAAGTAAGGCTGCCAAGAGGACTTGAAAGCGGGGCAGAATTGCAGGAAACCGATTTCAGGAGGTAGACTGGAATTGCATTGAAAGCATAGGAAAAGAGGCAGAACGTCCACAATGATGCACTTGGCCAAAAAGGGCGTATGCGTTTTTTCCTGAATATATTCAGGAAAAAACGCATACGCACTTTTTGGCCAACCAAGCAAGCTTGCAAAGGAAATCTGCACTACAATGAAGTCTCACTTCCCCCCGGTCAAAAGGGCCATCTGAAAAAAGTGTAAAATCCAGAAAGGCAGGACAGGCCATGGAGAACTGGGAGCCTTGTTATGCTGATGGGCGGGATGTCAACTGCCAAGAACCACTTGGGAGAAGTGTATGGTGTTTCCTGAAACAACTAAAAAACACAGCAACAGAACCTAGGGCACTTCCACTTATGGTCCTATAGATTAGGGAAATTAAAATGAAAAAGAAACAGCCACCCCAAAGTTTCGAACGGCTCTGTTTACAAGAACCTCGTTTACAGTACAAGTTCAACATCGCAGAAAGTGAAAAATGGATAAAGAAGTTGTGGTATTTACTTACAAAGCAATATCACTCAGCAATGAAATCTGTGTCATCAGGCCCTTAGCAGCACAATGAGTGGATTCAGGTATGATGATTCTAACTGAAATAAGTCACACAGAAAAAGAAACATCATAAGATATCACTAATACACGGAATGTAAACTTGGCTACACAGGAACTGCATTCCAAAACAGAACAGGGTCTCAAATTTAGAAAACCAACTTATGCTTGCTTAAGGGGAAAGGTGAGTTGGGGTGCTGCATAAAACCAGAGATTGAAATGAGCACAGATAAAGTTCCTTAAGCCAAATATGGAATAGACAAGAGCTACTCCTTGCTCAACGAAATGGACTCAAAACCCCATATTAAACGCCTAAGAATGTACCTGACTAGTAAGTATCTTAAAACCTATGGATTGCTATGTCTCCAAAAGAGAATCAAGCGTGTGTACAGGGGCATAAACGCAGCAGTGATAGGATTGGAGAGGTTCGGTGAGCAAATGAAGACCCTTTGAAATCATATTGCATGGTACCCATTACACGGGTCTCAACTCTCCAGGTTTAAGGTATTCTTCCTTCAGCTAAAACATGCATGTGGAACCCAGAGTATGATCAACCATGTGAACGGGAGACGTGTTCAAATATGTCTCAGTTTTCCTCCCCTGGTACTCGGGTGCAACATTCCAGACGCTTTACTAACACTCTCCCGACTTGGAGAGTCAGTCCCTTTAACCTCCTGTTTGGCCCAGTTTGCAATTTCTGCGGAAGATGAACAGGAATAGCGAGAACCAATGAGAGGCTAGCTGGAGGTGTCTGGACGGGCAAATTCAACTCTCATATCCCACCAGGAAGAGGAATTAACCAAAGGCTCAGCATGCCGGGCCGGAACCAGATTAGGGCCTGAAGCCATCCTGCGGTGTTGCGGCCAGGTCACAAGAAAGCGAGTTGAAGAAAGAGCTCAGGGGCACTGTAATTCACAAACCTGCAGAGTTATAAATGACAGCTATCGTCCAAAAATATACTGAAGTAAGGCTGCCAAGAGGACTTGAAAGTGGGGCAGAATTGCAGGAAACCGATTTCAGGAGGTAGACTGGAATTGCATTGAAAGCATAGGAAAAGAGGCAGAACGTCCACAATGATGCACTTGGCCAAAAAGGGCGTATGCGTTTTTTCCTGAATATATTCAGGAATAAAACGCATACGCACTTTTTGGCCAACCAAGCAAACTTGCAAAGGAAATCTGCACTACAATGAAGTCTCACTTCTCCCCGGTCAAAAGGGCCATCTGAAAAAAGTGTAAAATCCAGAAAGGCAGGACAGGCCATGGAGAACTGGGAGCCTTGTTATGCTGATGGGCGGGATGTAAATTGCCAACAGACACTTGGGAGAAGTGTATGGTGTTTCCTGAAACATCTAAAAAACAAAGCAACAGAGCCTAGGGCACTTCCACTTATGGTCCTATAGCTTAGGGAAATTAAAATCAAAAAGACACAGCCACCCCAAAGTTTGGGACGCCTCTGTTTACAAGAACCTCGTTTACAGTACAAATTCAACATCGCAGAAAATGAAAAATGGATAAAGAAGCTGTGCTATTTACTTACAAAGCAATATCACTCAGCAATGAAATCTATGTCATCAGGCCCTTAGCAGCACAATGAGTGGATTCAGGTATGATGATTCTAACTGAAATAAGTCACACAGAAAAAGAAACATCATAAGATATCACTAATACACGGAATGGAAACTTGGCTACACAGGAACTGAATTACAGAACAGAACAGGGTCTCAAATTTAGAAAACCAACTTATGCTTGCTTAAGGGTAAAGGTGAGTTGGGGTGCTGCATAAAACCAGAGATTGAAATGAGCACAGATAAAGTTCCTTAAGCCAAATATGGAATAGACGAGCTACTCCTTGCTCAACGAAATGGACTCAACACCGCATATTAAACGCCTAAGAATGTACCTGACTAGTAAGTATCTTAAAACCTATGGATTGCTATGTCTCCGAAAGAGAATCAAGCATGTGTACAGGGGCATAAACGCAGCAGTGATAGGATTGGAGAGGTTCGGTGAGCAAATGAAGACCCTTTGAAGTCATATTGCATGGTACCCATTCCACGGGTCTCAACTACCCAGGTTTAAGGTATTCTTCCTTCAGCTAAAACATGCATGTGGAACCCAGAGTATGATCATCCGTGTGAACGGGAGACGTGTTCAAATATGTCTCAGTTTTCCTCCCGTGGTACTCAGATGCAACATTCCAGACGCTTAACTAACACTCTCCCGACTTGGAGAGTCAGCGTCTTTAACCTCCTGTTTGGCCCAGTTTGCAATTTCTGCGGAAGATGAACAGGAATAGCGAGAACCAATGAGAGACTACCTGGAGGTGTCTGGACGGACAAATTTAACTCTCATTTCCCAATAGGAAGAGGAAATAACCAAAGGCTCAGCGTGCCGTGCCGGAACCAGATTAGGGCCTGAAGCCATCATGCGGTGTTGCGGCCAGGTCACAAGAAAGCGAGTTGAAGAAAGAGCTCAGGGGCACTGTAATTCACAAACCTGCAGAGTTATAAATGACAGCTATCGTCCAAAAATAGACTGAAGTAAGGCTGCCAAGAGGACTTGAAAGCGGGGCAGAATTGCAGGAAACCGATTTCAGGAGGTAGACTGGAATTGCATTGAAAGCATAGGAAAAGAGGCAGAACGTCCACAATGATGCACTTGGCCAAAAAGGGCGTATGCGTTTTTTCCTGAATATATTCAGGAATAAAACGCATACGCACTTTTTGGCCAACCAAGCAAACTTGCAAAGGAAATCTGCACTACAATGAAGTCTCACTTCTCCCCGGTCAAAAGGGCCATCTGAAAAAAGTGTAAAATCCAGAAAGGCAGGACAGGCCATGGAGAACTGGGAGCCTTGTTATGCTGATGGGCAGGATGTAAATTGCCAACAGACACTTGGGAGAAGTGTATGGTGTTTCCTGAAACATCTAAAAAACAAAGCAACAGAGCCTAGGGCACTTCCACTTATGGTCCTATAGCTTAGGGAAATTAAAATCAAAAAGACACAGCCACCCCAAAGTTTGGGACGCCTCTGTTTACAAGAACCTCGTTTACAGTACAAATTCAACATCGCAGAAAATGAAAAATGGATAAAGAAGCTGTGGTATTTACTTACAAAGCAATATCACTCAGCAATGAAATCTATGTCATCAGGCCCTTAGCAGCACAATGAGTGGATTCAGGTATGATGATTCTAACTGAAATAAGTCACACAGAAAAAGAAACATCATAAGATATCACTAATACACGGAATGGAAACTTGGCTACACAGGAACTGAATTACAGAACAGAACAGGGTCTCAAATTTAGAAAACCAACTTATGCTTGCTTAAGGGGAAAGGTGAGTTGGGGTGCTGCATAAAACCAGAGATTGAAATGAGCACAGATAAAGTTCCTTAAGCCAAATATGGAATAGACGAGCTACTCCTTGCTCAACGAAATGGACTCAACACCGCATATTAAACGCCTAAGAATGTACCTGACTAGTAAGTATCTTAAAACCTATGGATTGCTATGTCTCCGAAAGAGAATCAAGCATGTGTACAGGGGCATAAACGCAGCAGTGATAGGATTGGAGAGGTTCGGTGAGCAAATGAAGACCCTTTGAAGTCATATTGCATGGTACCCATTCCACGGGTTTCAACTACCCAGGTTTAAGGTATTCTTCCTTCAGCTAAAACATGCATGTGGAACCTAGAGTATGATCAACCATGTGATCGGGAGACGTGTTCAAATATGTCTCAGTTTTTGAACCATGGTACTCGGGTGCAACATTCCAGATGCTTTACTAACACTCTCCCGACTTGGAGAGTCAGTCCCTTTAACCTCCTGTTTGGCCCAGTTTGCAATTTCTGCGGAAGATGAACAGGAATAGCGAGAACCAATGAGAGACTAGCTGGAGGTGTCTGGACGGGCAAATTTAACTCTCATTTCCAACCAGGAAGAGGAAATAACCAAAGGCTCAGCATGCCGTGCCGGAACCAGATTAGGGCCTGAAGCCATCCAGCGGTGTTGCAGCCAGCTCACAAGAAAACGAGTTGAAGAAAGGAGCTCAGGGGCACTGTAATTCACAAACCTGCAGAGTTATAAATGACAGCTATCGTCCAAAAATACACTGAAGTAAGGCTGCCAAGAGGACTTGAAAGCGGGGCAGAATTGCAGGAAACCGATTTCAGGAGGTAGACTGGAATTGCATTGAAAGCATAGGAAAAGAGGCAGAACGTCCACAATGATGCACTTGGCCAAAAAGTGCGTATGCGTTTTTTCCTGGGAAAAAACGCATACGCCCTTTTTGGCCAACCAAGCAAGCTTGCAAAGGAAATCTGCACTACAATGAAGTCTCACTTCCCCCCGGTCAAAAGGGCCATCTGAAAAAAGTGTAAAATCCAGAAAGGCAGGACAGGCCATGCAGAACTGGGAGCCTTGTTATGCTGATGGGCGGGATGTAAATTGCCAACAGACACTCGGGAGAAGTGTATGGTGTTTCCTGAAACATCTAAAAAACAAAGCAACAGAGCCTAGGGCACTTCCACTTATGGTCCTATAGCTTAGGGAAATTAAAATCAAAAAGACACAGCCACCCCAAAGTTTGGGACGCCTTTGTTTACAAGAACCTCGTTTACAGTACAAGTTCAACACCGCAGAAAGTAAAAAATGGATACAGAAGTTGTGGTATTTACTTACAAAGCAATATCACTCAGCAATGAAATCTGTGTCATCAGGCCCTTAGCAGCACAATGAGTGGATTCAGGTATGATGATTCTAACTGAAATAAGTCACACAGAAAAAGAAACATCATAAGATATCAGTAATACATGAAATGTAAACTTGGCTACACAGGAACTGAATTACAGAACAGAACAGGGTCTCAAATTTAGAAAACCAACTAATGCTTGCTTAAGGGGAAAGGTGAGTTGGGGTGCTGCATAAAACCAGAGATTGAAATGAGCACAGATAAAGTTCCTTAAGCCAAATATGGAATAGACAAGAGCTACTCCTTGCTCAACGAAATGGACTCAACACCGCATATTAAACGCCTAAGAATGTACCTGACTAGTAAGTATCTTAAAACCTATGGATTGCTATGTCTCCGAAAGGGAATCAAGCATGTGTGCAGGGGCATAAACGCAGCAGTGATAGGATTGGAGAGGTTCGGTGAGCAAATGAAGACCCTTTGAAGTCATATTGCATGGTACCCATTCCACGGGTTTCAACTACCCAGGTTTAAGGTATTCTTCCTTCAGCTAAAACATGCATGTGGAACGTAGAGTATGATCAACCATGTGATCGGGAGACGTGTTCAAATATATCTCAGTTTTCCTCCCCTGGTACTCGGGTGCAACATTCCAGACGCTTTACTAACACTCTCCCCACTTGGAGAGTCAGCGCCTTTAACCTCCTGTATGGCCCAGTTTGCAATTTCTGCGGAAGATGAACAGGAATAGCGAGAACCAATGAGAGGCTAGCTGGAGGTGTCTGGACGGGCAAATTTAACTCTCATTTCCCACCAGGAAGAGGAAATAACCAAAGGCTCAGTGTACCGTGCCGGAACCAGATTAGGGCCTGAAGCCATCCTGCGGTGTTGCGGCCAGGTCACAAGAAAGCGAGTTGAAGAAAGGAGCTCAGGGGCACTGTAATTCACAAACCTGCAGAGTTATAAATGACAGCTATCGTCCAAAAATAGACTGAAGTAAGGCTGCCAAGAGGACTTGAAAGCGGGGCAGAATTGCAGGAAACCGATTTCAGGAGGTAGACTGGAATTGCATTGAAAGCATAGGAAAAGAGGCAGAACGTCCACAATGATGCACTTGGCCAAAAAGGGCGTATGCGTTTTATCCTGAATATATTCAGGAAAAAACGCATACGCCCTTTTAGGCCAACCCAGCAAGCTTGCAAAGGAAACCTGCACTACAATGAAGTCTCACTTCCCCCCGGTCAAAAGGGCCATCTGAAAAAAGTGTAAAATCCAGAAAGGCAGGACAGGCCATGCAGAACTGGGAGCCTTGTTATGCTGATGGGCGGGATGTAAATTGCCAACAGACACTCGGGAGAAGTGTATGGTGTTTCCTGAAACATCTAAAAAACAAAGCAACAGAGCCTAGGGCACTTCCACTTATGGTCCTATAGCTTAGGGAAATTAAAATCAAAAAGACACAGCCACCCCAAAGTTTGGGACGCCTTTGTTTACAAGAACCTCGTTTACAGTACAAGTTCAACATCGCAGAAAGTGAAAAATGGATACAGAAGTTGTGGTATTTACTTACAAAGCAATATCACTCAGCAATGAAATCTATGTCATCAGGCCCTTAGCAGCATAATGAGTGGATTCAGGTATGATGATTCTAACTGAAATAAGTCACACAGAAAAAGAAACATCATAAGATATCAGTAATACACGGAATGGAAACTTGGCTACACAGGAACTGAATTACAGAACAGAACAGGGTCTCAAATTTAGAAAACCAACTTATGCTTGCTTAAGGGGAAAGGTGAGTTGGGGTGCTGCATAAAACCAGAGATTGAAATGAGCACAGATAAAGTTCCTTAAGCCAACTATGGAATAGACAAGAGCTACTCCTTGCTCAACGAAATGGACTCAACACCGCATATTAAACGCCTAAGAATGTACCTGACTAGTAAGTATCTTAAAACCTATGGATTGCTATGTCTCCGAAAGAGAATCAAGCATGTGTACAGGGGCATAAACGCAGCAGTGATAGGATTGGAGAGGTTCGGTGAGCAAATGAAGACCCTTTGAAGTCATATTGCATGGTATCCATTCCACGGGTTTCAACTACCCAGGTTTAAGGTATTCTTCCTTCAGCTAAAACATGCATGTGGAACCTAGAGTATGATCAACCATGTGATCGGGAGACGTGTTCAAATATGTCTCAGTTTTCCTCCCCTGGTACTCGGGTGCAACATTCCAGACGCTTTACTAACACTCTCCCGACTTGGAGAATCAGTCCCTTTAACCTCCTGTTTGGCCCAGTTTGCAATTTCTGCGGAAGATGAACAGGAATAGCGAGAACCAATGAGAGACTAGCTGGAGGTGTCTGGACGGGCAAATTTAACTCTCATTTCCCACCAGGAAGAGGAATTAACCAAAGGCTCAGCGTGCCGTGTCGGAACCAGATTAGGGCCTGAAGACATCCTGTGGTGTTGCGGCCAGGTCACAAGAAAGCGAGTTGAAGAAAGGAGCTCAGGGGCACTGTAATTCACAAACCTGCAGAGTTATAAATGACAGCTATCGTCCAAAAATAGACTGAAGTAAGGCTGCCAAGAGGACTTGAAAGCGGGGCAGAATTGCAGGAAACCGATTTCAGGAGGTAGACTGGAATTGCATTGAAAGCATAGGAAAAGAGGCAGAACGTCCACAATGATGCACTTGGCCAAAAAGGGCGTATGCGTTTTTTCCTGAATATATTCAGGAAAAAACGCATACGCCCTTTTTGGCCAACCAAGCAAGCTTGCAAAGGAAATCTGCACTACAATGAAGTCTCACTTCCCCCCGGTCAAAAGGGCCATCTGAAAAAAGTGTAAAATCCAGAAAGGCAGGACAGGCCATGGAGAACTGGGAGCCTTGTTATGCTGATGGGCGGGATGTAAATTGCCAACAGACACTCGGGAGAAGTGTATGGTGTTTCCTGAAACATCGAAAAAACAAAGCAACAGAGCCTAGGGCACTTCCACTTATGGTCCTATAGCTTAGGGAAATTAAAATCAAAAAGACACAGCCACCCCAAAGTTTGGGACGGCTCTGTTTACAAGAACCTCGTTTACAGTACAAGTTCAACATCGCAGAAAGTGAAAAATGGATAAAGAAGTTGTGGTAATCACTTACAAAGCAATATCACTCAGCAATGAAATCTATGTCATCAGGCCCGTAGCAGCATAATGAGTGGATTCAGGTACGATGAGTCTAACTGAAATAAGTCACACAGAAAAAGAAACATCATAAGATATCACTAATACACGGAATGGAAACTTGGCTACACAGGAACTGAATTACAGAACAGAACAGGGTCTCAAATTTAGAAAACCAACTTATGCTTGCTTAAGGGGAAAGGTGAGTTGGGGTGCTGCATAAAACCAGAGATTGAAATGAGCACAGATAAAGTTCCTTAAGCCAAATATGGAATAGACAAGAGCTACTCCTTGCTCAACGAAATGGACTCAACACCGCATATTAAACGCCTAAGAATGTACCTGACTAGTAAGTATCTTAAAACCTATAGATTGCTACGTCTCAGAAAGAGAATCAAGCATGTGTACAGGGGCATAAACGCAGCAGTGATAGGATTGGAGAGGTTCGGTGAGCAAATGAAGACCCTTTGAAGTCATATTGCACGGTACCCATTCCACGGGTCTCAACTCTCCAGGTTTAAGGTATTCTTCCTTCAGCTAAAACATGCATGTGGAACCCAGAGTATGATCAACCATGTGAACGGGAGACGTGTTCAAATATGTCTCAGTTTTCCTACCCTGGTACTCGGGTGCAACATTCCAGATGCTTTACTAACACTCTCCCGACTTGGAGAGTCAGTCCCTTTAACCTCCTGTTTGGCCCAGTTTGCAATTTCTGCGGAAGATGAACAGGAATAGCGAGAACCAATGAGAGGCTAGCTGGAGGTGTCTGGACGGGCAAATTTAACTCTCATTTCCCACCAGGAAGAGGAATTAACCAAAGGCTCAGCATGCCGGGCCGGAACCAGATTAGGGCCTGAAGCCATCCTGCGGTGTTGCGGCCAGCTCACAAGAAAGCGAGTTGAAGAAAGGAGCTCAGGGGCACTGTAATTCACAAACCTGCAGAGTTATAAATGACAGCTATCGTCCAAAAATAGACTGAAGTAAGGCTGCCAAGAGGACTTGAAAGCGGGGCAGAATTGCAGGAAACCGATTTCAGGAGGTAGACTGGAATTGTATTGAAAGCATAGGAAAAGAGGCAGAACGTCCACAATGATGCACTTGGCCAAAAAGGGTGTATGCGTTTTTTCCTGAATATATTCAGGAAAAAACGCATACGCCCTTTTTGGCCAACCAAGCAAGCTTGCAAAGGAAATCTGCACTACAATGAAGTCTCACTTCCCCCCGGTCAAAAGGGCCATCTGAAAAAAGTGTAAAATCCAGAAAGGCAGGACAGGCCATGGAGAACTGGGAGCCTTGTTATGCTGATGGGCGGGATGTAAATTGCCAACAACCACTCGGGAGAAGTGTATGGTGTTTCCTGAAACACCTAAAAAACAAAGCAACAGAGCCTAGGGCACTTCCACTTATGGTCCTATAGCTTAGGGAAATTAAAATCAAAAAGACACAGCCACCCCAATATTTGGGACGCCTCTGTTTACAAGAACCTCGTTTACCGTACAAGTTCAATATCACAGAAAGTGAAAAATGGATAAAGAACTTGTGGTACTTACGTACAATGCAGTATCACTCAGCAATGAAATCTATGTCATCAGGCCCGTAGCAGCATAATGAGTGGATTCAGGTACGATGATTCTAACTGAAATAAGTCACACAGAAAAAGAAACATCATAAGATATCACTAATACACGGAATGGAAACTTGGCTACACAGGAACTGAATTACAGAACAGAACAGGGTCTCAAATTTAGAAAACCAACTTATGCTTGCTTAAGGGGAAAGGTGAGTTGGGGTGCTGCATAAAACCAGAGATCGAAATGAGCACAGATAAAGTTCCTTAAGCCAAATATGGAATAGACAAGAGCTACTCCTTGCTCAACGAAATGGACTCAACACCGCATATTAAACGCCTAAGAATGTACCTGACTAGTAAGTATCTTAAAACCTATGGATTGCTATGTCTCCGAAAGAGAATCAAGCGTGTGTACAGGGGCATAAACGCAGCAGTGATAGGATTGGAGAGGTTCGGTGAGCAAATGAAGACCCTTTGAAGTCATATTGCATGGTACCCATTCCACGGGTTTCAACTACCCAGGTTTTAGGTATTCTTCCTTCAGCTAAAACATGCATGTGGAACCCAGAGTATGATCAACCATGTGATCGGGAGACGTGTTCAAATATGTCTCAGTTTTCCTCCCCTGGTACTCGGGTGCAACATTCCAGATGCTTTACTAACACTCTCCCCAGTTGGAGAGTCAGCGCCTTTAAACTCCTGTTTGGCCCAGTTTGCAATTTCTGCGGAAGATGAACAGGAATAGCGAGAACCAATGAGAGGCTAGCTGGAGGTGTCTGGACGGGCAAATTTAACTCTCATTTCCTACCAGGAAGAGGTATTAACCAAAGGCTCAGCGTGCCGTGCCGGAACCAGATTAGGGCCTGAAGCCATCCTGCGGTGTTGCGGCCAGCTCAAAAGAAAGCGAGTTGAAGAAAGGAGCTCAGGGGCACTGTAATTCACAAACCTGCAGAGTTATAAATGACAGCTATCGTCCAAAAATACACTGAAGTAAGGCTGCCAAGAGGACTTGAAAGCGGGGCAGAATTGCAGGAAACCGATTTCAGGAGGTAGACTGGAATGCATTGAAAGCATAGGAAAAGAGGCAGAACGTCCACAATGATGCACTTGGCCAAAAAGGGCGTATGCGTTTTTTCCTGAATATATTCAGGAAAAAACGCATACGCACTTCTTGGCCAACCAAGCAAGCTTGCAAAGGAAATCTGCACTACAATTAAGTCTCACTTCCCCCCGGTCAAAAGGGCCATCTGAAAAAAGTGTAAAATCCAGAAAGGCAGGACAGGCCATGGAGAACTGGGAGCCTTGTTATGCTGATGGGCGGGATGTAAATTGCCAACAACCACTCGGGAGAAGTGTATGGTGTTTCCTGAAACATCTAAAAAACAAAGCAACAGAACCTAGGGCACTTCCACTTATGGTCCTATAGCTTAGGGAAATTAAAATCAAAAAGACACAGCCACCCCAAAGTTTGGGACGCCTCTGTTTACAAGAACCTCGTTTACCGTACAAGTTCAACATCGCAGAAAGTGAAAAATGAATAAAGAAGTTGTGGTATTTACTTACAAAGCAATATCACTCAGCAATGAAATCTGTGTCATCAGGCCCTTAGCAGCACAATGAGTGGATTCAGGTATGATGATTCTAACTGAAATAAGTCACACAGAAAAAGAAACATCATAACATATCAGTAATACACGGAATGGAAACTTGGCTACACAGGAACTGAATTACAGAACAGAACAGGGTCTCAAATTTAGAAAACCAACTTATGCTTGCTTAAGGGGAAAGGTGAGTTGGGGTGCTGCATAAAACCAGAGATTGAAATGAGCACAGATAAAGTTCCTTAAGCCAAATATGGAATAGACAAGAGCTACTCCTTGCTCAACGAAATGGACTCAACACCCCATATTAAACGCCTAAGATTGTACCTGACTAGTAAGTATCTTAAAACCTATGGATTGCTATGTCTCCGAAAGAGAATCAAGCATGTGTACAGGGGCATAAACGTAGCAGTGATAGGATTGCAGATGTTCGGTGAGCAAATGAAGACCCTTTAAAGTCATATTGCATGGTACCCATTCCACGGGTTTCAACTACCCAGGTTTTTGGTATTCTTCCTTCAGCTAAAACATGCATGTGGAACCCAGAGTATGATCAACCATGTGATCGGGAGACGTGTTCAAATATGTCTCAGTTTTCGTACCCTGGTACTCGGGTGCAACATTCCAGATGCTTTACTAACACTCTCCCAACTTGGAGAGTCAGTCCCTTTAACCTCCTGTTTGGCCCAATTTGCAATTTCTGTGGAAGATGAACAGGAATAGCGAGAACCAATGAGAGACTAGCTGGAGGTGTCTGGATGGGCAAATTTAACTCTCATTTCCCACCAGGAAGAGGAATTAACCAAAGGCTCAGCGTGCCATGCCAGAACCAGATTAGGGCCTGAAGACATCCTGCGGTGTTGCGGCCAGCTCAAAAGAAAATGAGTTGAAGAAAGGAGCTCAGGGGCACTGTAATTCACAAACCTGCAGAGTTATAAATGACAGCTATCGTACAAAAATATACTGAAGTAAGGCTGCCAAGAGGACTTGAAAGCGGGGCAGAATTACAGGAAACCGATTTCAGGAGGTAGACTGGAATTGCATTGAAAGCATAGGAAAAGAGGCAGAACGTCCACAATGATGCACTTGGCCAAAAAGGGCGTATGCGTTTTTTCCTGAATATATTCAGGAAAAAACGCATACGCACTTTTTGGCCAACCAAGCAAACTTGCAAAGGAAATCTGCACTACAATGAAGTCTCACTTCCCCCCGGTCAAAAGGGCCATCTGAAAAAAGTGTAAAATCCAGAAAGGCAGGACAGGCCATGGAGAACTGGGAGCCTTGTTATGCTGATGGGCGGGATGTAAATTGCCAACAGACACTCAGGAGAAGTGTATGGTGTTTCCTGAAACATCTAGAAAACAAAGCAACAGAGCCTAGGGCACTTCCACTTATGGTCCTATAGCTTAGGGAAATTAAAATCAAAAAGACACAGCCACCCCAAAGTTTGGGACGCCTCTGTTTACAAGAACCTCGTTTACAGTACAAGTTCAACATCGCAGAAAGTGAAAAATGGATAAAGAAGTTGTGGTATTTACTTACAAAGCAATATCACTCAGCAATGAAATCTGTGTCATCAGGCCCTTAGCAGCACAATGAGTGGATTCAGGTATGATGATTCTAACTGAAATAAGTCACACAGAAAAAGAAACATCATAAGATATCAGTAATACATGGAATGGAAACTTGGCTACACAGGAACTGAATTACAGAACAGAACAGGGTCTCAAATTTAGAAAACCAACTTATGCTTGCTTAAGGGTAAAGGTGAGTTGGGGTGCTGCATAAAACCAGAGATTGAAATGAGCACAGATAAAGTTCCTTAAGCCAAATATGGAATAGACAAGAGCTACTCCTTGCTCAACGAAATGGACTCAACACCCCATATTAAACGCCTAAGAATGTACCTGACTAGTAAGTATCTTAAAACCTATGGATTGCTATGTCTCCGAAAGAGAATCAAGCATGTGTACAGGGGCATAAACGTAGCAGTGATAGGATTGCAGATGTTCGGTGAGCAAATGAAGACCCTTTAAAGTCATATTGCATGGTACCCATTCCACGGGTTTCAACTACCCAGGTTTTTGGTATTCTTCCTTCAGCTAAAACATGCATGTGGAACCCAGAGTATGATCAACCATGTGATCGGGAGACGTGTTCAAATATGTCTCAGTTTTCGTACCCTGGTACTCGGGTGCAACATTCCAGATGCTTTACTAACACTCTCCCGACTTGGAGAGTCAGTCCCTTTAACCTCCTGTTTGGCCCAGTTTGCAATTTCTGTGGAAGATGAACAGGAATAGCGAGAACCAATGAGAGACTAGCTGGAGGTGTCTGGATGGGCAAATTTAACTCTCATTTCCCACCAGGAAGAGGAATTAACCAAAGGCTCAGCGTGCCATGCCAGAACCAGATTAGGGCCTGAAGACATCCTGCGGTGTTGCGGCCAGCTCAAAAGAAAATGAGTTGAAGAAAGGAGCTCAGGGGCACTGTAATTCACAAACCTGCAGAGTTATAAATGACAGCTATCGTACAAAAATATACTGAAGTAAGGCTGCCAAGAGGACTTGAAAGCGGGGCAGAATTACAGGAAACCGATTTCAGGAGGTAGACTGGAATTGCATTGAAAGCATAGGAAAAGAGGCAGAACGTCCACAATGATGCACTTGGCCGAAAAGGGCGTATGCGTTTTTTCCTGAATATATTCAGGAAAAAACGCATACGCACTTTTTCGCCAACCAAGCAAACTTGCAAAGGAAATCTGCACTACAATGAAGTCTCACTTCCCCCCGGTCAAAAGGGCCATCTGAAAAAAGTGTAAAATCCAGAAAGGCAGGACAGGCCATGGAGAACTGGGAGCCTTGTTATGCTGATGGGCGGGATGTAAATTGCCAACAGACACTCAGGAGAAGTGTATGGTGTTTCCTGAAACATCTAGAAAACAAAGCAACAGAGCCTAGGGCACTTCCACTTATGGTCCTATAGCTTAGGGAAATTAAAATCAAAAAGACACAGCCACCCCAAAGTTTGGGACGCCTCCGTTTACAAGAACCTCGTTTACCGTACAAGTGCAATATCACAGAAAGTGAAAAATGGATAAAGAACTTGTGGTACTTACGTACAATGCAGTATCACTCAGCAATGAAATCTATGTCATCAGGCCCGTAGCAGCATAATGAGTGGATTCAGGTACGATGATTCTAACTGAAATAAGTCACACAGAAAAAGAAACATCATAAGATATCACTAATACACGGAATGTAAACTTGGCTACACAGGAACTGAATTGCAGAACAGAACAGGGTCTCAAATTTAGAAAACCAACTTATGCTTGCTTAAGGGGAAAGGTGAGTTGGGGTGCTGCATAAAACCAGAGATTGAAATGAGCACAGATAAAGTTCCTTAAGCCAAATATGGAATAGACAAGAGCTACTCCTTGCTCAATGAAATGGACTCAACACCGCATATTAAACGCCTAAGAGTGTAACTGACTAGTAAGTATCTTAAAACCTATGGATTGCTATGTCTCCGAAAGAGAATCAAGCATGTGTACAGGGGCATAAACGCAGCAGTGATAGGATTGGAGAGGTTCGGTGAGCAAATGAAGACCCTTTGAAGTCATATTGCATGGTACCCATTCCACGGGTTTCAAATACCCAGGTTTAAGATATTCTTCCTTCAGCTAAAACATGCATGTGGAACCTAGAGTATGATCAACCATGTGATCGGGAGACGTGTTCAAATATGTCTCAGTTTTCGTACCCTGGTACTCGGGTGCAATATTCCAGACGCTTTACTAACACTCTCCCTACTTGGAGAGTCAGTCCCTTTAACCTCCTGTTTGGCCCAGTTTGCAATTTCTGCGGAAGATGAACAGGAATAGCGAGAACCAATGAGAGACTAGCTGGAGGTGTCTGGACGGGCAAATTCAACTCTCATTTCCCACCAGGAAGAGGAATTAACCAAAGGCTCAGCATGCCGGGCCGGAACCAGATTAGGGCCTGAAGCCATCCTGCGGTGTTGGGGCCAGATCACAAGAAAGCGAGTTGAAGAAAGGAGCTCAGGGGCACTGTAATTCACAAACCTGCAGAGTTATAAATGACAGCTATCGTCCAAAAATAGACTGAAGTAAGGCTGCCAAGAGGACTTGAAAGCGGGGCAGAATTGCAGGAAACCGATTTCAGGAGGTAGACTGGAATTGCATTGAAAGCATAGGAAAAGAGGCAGAACGTCCACAATGATGCACTTGGCCAAAAAGGGCGTATGCGTTTTTTCCTGAATATATTCAGGAAAAAACGCATACGCCCTTTTTGGCCAACCAAGCAAGCTTGCAAAGGAAATCTGCACTACAATGAAGTCTCACTTCCCCCCGGTCAAAAGGGCCATCTGAAAAAAGTGTAAAATCCAGAAAGGCAGGACAGGCCATGGATAACTGGGAGCCTTGTTATGCTGATGGGCGGGATGTAAATTGCCAACAACCACTCGGGAGAAGTGTATGGTGTTTCCTGAAACATCTAAAAAACAAAGCATCAGAACCTAGGGCACTTCCACTTATGGTCCTATAGCTTAGGGAAATTAAAATGAAAAAGACACAGCCACCCCAAAGTTTGGAATGGCTCTGTTTACAAGAACCTCGTTTATAGTACAAGTTCAACTTCGCAGAAAGTGAAAAATGGATAAAGAAGTTGTGGTATTTACTTACAAAGCAATATCACTCAGCAATGAAATCTGTGTCATCAGGCCCTTAGCAGCACAATGAGTGGATTCAGGTATGATGATTCTAACTGAAATAAGTCACACAGAAAAAGAAACATCATAAGATATCACTAATACACGGAATGTAAACTTGGCTACACAGGAACTGCATTCCAAAACAGAACAGGGTCTCAAATTTAGAAAACCAACTTATGCTTGCTTAAGGGGAAAGGTGAGTTGGGGTGCTGCATAAAACCAGAGATTGAAATGAGCACAGATAAAGTTCCTTAAGCCAAATATGGAATAGACAAGAGCTACTCCTTGCTCAACGAAATGGACTCAACACCCCATATTAAACGCCTAAGAATGTACATGACTAGTAAGTATCTTAAAACCTATGGATTGCTATGTCTCCGAAAGAGAATCAAGCATGTGTACAGGGGCATAAACGCAGCAGTGATAGGATTGGAGAGGTTCTGTGAGCAAATGAAGACCCTTTGAAGTCATATTGCATGGTACCCATTCCACAGGTTTCACCTACCCAGGTTTAAGGTATTCTTCCTTCAGCTAAAACATGCATGTGGAACCTAGAGTATGATCAACCATGTGATCGGGAGACGTGTTCAAATATGTCTCAGTTTTCGTACCCTGGTACTCGGGTGCAACATTCCAGACGCTTTACTAACACTCTCCCCACTTGGAGAGTCAGCGCCTTTAACCTCCTGTTTGGCACAGTTTGCAATTTCTGTGGAAGATGAACAGGAATAGCGAGAACCAATGAGAGACTAGCTGGATGTGTCTGGACGGGCAAATTTAACTCTCATTTCCCACCAGGAAGAGGAAATAACCAGAGGCTCAGCGTGCCGTGTCGGAACCAGATTAGGGCCTGAAGCCATCCTGCGGTGTTGCGGCCAGGTCACAAGAAAGCGAGTTGAAGAAAGGAGCTCAGGGGCACTGTAATTCACAAACCTGCAGAGTTATAAATGACAGCTATCGTCCAAAAATAGACTGAAGTAACGCTGCCAAGAGGACTTGAAAGCGGGGCAGAATTGCAGGAAACCGATTTCAGGAGGTAGACTGGAATTGCATTGAAAGCATAGGAAAAGAGGCAGAACGTCCACAATGATGCACTTGGCCAAAAAGGGCGTATGCGTTTTTTCCTGAATATATTCAGGAAAAAACGCATACGCCCTTTTTGGCCAAGGAAGCAAACTTGCAAAGGAAATCTGCACTACAATGAAGTCTCACTTCTCCCCGGTCAAAAGGGCCATCTGAAAAAAGTGTAAAATCCAGAAAGGCAGGACAGGCCATGGAGAACTGGGAGCCTTGTTATGCTGATGGGCGGGATATAAATTGCCAACAGACACTCAGGAGAAGTGTATGGTGTTTCCTGAAACATCTAAAAAACAAAGCAACAGAGCCTAGGGCACTTCCACTTATGGTCCTATAGCTTAGGGAAATTAAAATCTAAAAGACACAGCCACCCCAAAGTTTGGGACGCCTCCGTTTACAACAACCTCGTTTACCGTACAAGTTCAATATCACAGAAAGTGAAAAATGGATAAAGAACTTGTGGTACTTACGTACAATGCAGTATCACTCAGCAATGAAATCTATGTCATCAGGCCCGTAGCAGCATAATGAGTGGATTCAGGTATGATGATTCTAACTGAAATAAGTCACACAGAAAAAGAAACATCATAAGATATCACTAATACACGGAATGTAAACTTGGCTACACAGGAACTGCATTCCAAAACAGAACAGGGTCTCAAATTTAGAAAACCAACTTATGCTTGCTTAAGGGGAAAGGTGAGTTGGGGTGCTGCATAAAACCAGAGATTGAAATGAGCACAGATAAAGTTCCTTAAGCCAAATATGGAATAGACAAGAGCTACTCCTTGCTCAACGAAATGGACTCAAAACCCCATATTAAACGCCTAAGAATGTACCTGACTAGTAAGTATCTTAAAACCTATGGATTGCTATGTCTCCAAAAGAGAATCAAGCGTGTGTACAGGGGCATAAACGCAGCAGTGATAGGATTGGAGAGGTTCGGTGAGCAAATGAAGACCCTTTGAAGTCATATTGCATGGTACCCATTACACGGGTCTCAACTCTCCAGGTTTAAGATATTCTTCCTTCAGCTAAAACATGCATGTGGAACCCAGAGTATGATCAACCATGTGAACGGGAGACGTGTTCAAATATGTCTCAGTTTTCCTCCCCTGGTACTCGGGTGCAACATTCCAGACGCTTTACTAACACTCTCCCGACTTGGAGAGTCAGTCCCTTTAACCTCCTGTTTGGCCCAGTTTGCAATTTCTGCGGAAGATGAACAGGAATAGCGAGAACCAATGAGAGGCTAGCTGGAGGTGTCTGGACGGGCAAATTTAACTCTCATTTCCCACCAGGAAGAGGAATTAACCAAAGGCTCAGCATGCCATGCCGGAACCAGATTAGGGCCTGAAGCCATCCTGCGGTGTTGCGGCCAGGTCACAAGAAAGCGAGTTGAAGAAAGGAGCTCAGGGGCACTGTAATTCACAAACCTGCAGAGTTATAAATGACAGCTATCGTCCAAAAATAGACTGAAGTAAGGCTGCCAAGAGGACTTGAAAGCGGGGCAGAATTGCAGGAAACCGATTTCAGGAGGTAGACTGGAATTGCATTGAAAGCATAGGAAAAGAGGCAGAACGTCCACAATGATGCACTTGGCCAAATAGGGCGTATGCGTTTTTTCCTGAATATATTCAGGAAAAAACGCATACGCACTTTTTGGCCAACCAAGCAAGCTTGCAAAGGAAATCTGCACTACAATGAAGTCTCACTTCCCCCCGGTCAAAAGGGCCATCTGAAAAAAGTGTAAAATCCAGAAAGGCAGGACAGGCCATTGAGAACTGGGAGTCTTGTTATGCTGATGGGCGGGATGTAAATTGCCAACAGACACTTGGGAGAAGTGTATGGTGTTTCCTGAAACATCTAAAACACAAAGCAACAGAGCCTAGGGCACTTCCACTTATGGTCCTATAGCTTAGGGAAATTAAAATCAAAAAGACACAGCCACCCCAAAGTTTGAAACGGCTCTGTTTACAAGAACCTCGTTTACAGTACAAGTTCAACATCGCAGAAAGTGAAAAATGGATAAAGAAGTTGTGGTATTTACTTACAAAGCAATATCACTCAGCAATGAAATCTGTGTCATCAGGCCCTTAGCAGCACAATGAGTGGATTCAGGTATGATGATTCTAACTGAAATAAGTCACACAGAAAAAGAAACATCATAAGATATCAATAATACACGGAATGTAAACTAGGCTACACAGGAACTGAATTACAGAACAGAACAGGGTCTCAAATTTAGAAAACTAACTTATGCTTGCTTAAGGGGAAAGGTGAGTTGGGGTGCTGCATAAAACCAGAGATTGAAATGAGCACAGATAAAGTTCCTTAAGCCAAATATGGAATAGACAAGAGCTACTCCTTGCTCAACGAAATGGACTCAACACCGCATATTAAACGCCTAAGAATGTACCTGACTAGTAAGTATCTTAAAACCTATGGATTGCTATGTCTCCGAAAGAGAATCAAGCATGTGTACAGGGGCATAAATGCAGCAGTGATAGGATTGGAGAGGTTCGTGAGCAAATGAAGACCCTTTGAAGTCATATTGCATGGTACCCATTCCACGGGTTTCAACTCTCCAGGTTTAAGGTATTCTACCTTCAGCTAAAACATGCATGTGGAACCTAGAGTATGATCAACCATGTGATCGGGAGACGTGTTCAAATATGTCTCAGTTTTCGTACCCTGGTACTCGGGTGCAACATTCCAGATGCTTTACTAACACTCTCCCGACTTGGAGAGTCAGTCCCTTTAACCTCCTGTTTGGCCCAGTTTGCAATTTCTGCGGAAGATGAACAGGAATAGCGAGAACCAATGAGAGGCTAGCTGGAGGTGTCTGGACGGGCAAATTAAGTCTCATTTCCCACCAGGAAGAGGAATTAACCAAAGGCTCAGCATGCCATGCCGGAACCAGATTAGGGCCTGAAGCCATCCTGCGGTGTTGCGGCCAGGTCACAAGAAAGCGAGTTGAAGAAAGGAGCTCAGGGGCACTGTAATTCACAAACCTGCAGAGTTATAAATGACAGCTATCGTCCAAAAATAGACTGAAGTAAGGCTGCCAAGAGGACTTGAAAGCGGGGCAGAATTGCAGGAAACCGATTTCAGGAGGTAGACTGGAATTGCATTGAAAGCATAGGAAAAGAGGCAGAACGTCCACAATGATGCACTTGGCCAAAAAGGGCGTATGCGTTTTTTCCTGAATATATTCAGGAAAAAACGCATACGCACTTTTTGGCCAACCAAGCAAGCTTGCAAAGGAAATCTGCACTACAATGAAGTCTCACTTCCCCCCGGTCAAAAGGGCCATCTGAAAAAAGTGTAAAATCCAGAAAGGCAGGACAGGCCATGGAGAACTGGGAGTCTTGTTATGCTGATGGGCGGGATGTAAATTGCCAACAGACACTTGGGAGAAGTGTATGGTGTTTCCTGAAACATCTAAAACACAAAGCAACAGAGCCTAGGGTACTTCCACTTATGGTCCTATAGCTTAGGGAAATTAAAATCAAAAAGACACAGCCACCCCAAAGTTTGAAACGGCTCTGTTTACAAGAACCTCGTTTACAGTACAAGTTCAACATCGCAGAAAGTGAAAAATGGATAAAGAAGTTGTGGTATTTACTTACAAAGCAATATCACTCAGCAATGAAATCTGTGTCACAAGGCCCTTAGCAGCACAATGAGTGGATTCAGGTATGATGATTCTAACTGAAATAAGTCACACAGAAAAAGAAACATCATAAGATATCACTAATACACGGAATGTAAACTTGGCTACACAGGAACTGAATTACAGAACAGAACAGGGTCTCAAATTTAGAAAACCAACTTATGCTTGCTTAAGGGTAAAGGTGAGTTGGGGTGCTGCATAAAACCAGAGATTGAAATGAGCACAGATAAAGTTCCTTAAGCCAAATATGGAATAGACAAGAGCTACTCCTTGCTCAACGAAATGGACTCAACACCGCATATTAAACGCCTAAGAATGTACCTGACTAGTAAGTATCTTAAAACCTATGGATTGCTATGTCTCCGAAAGAGAATCAAGCATGTGTACAGGGGCATAAACGCAGCAGTGATAGGATTGGAGAGGTTCGGTGAGCAAATGAAGACCCTTTGAAGTCATATTGCACGGTACCCATTACACCGGTCTCAACTCTCCAGGTTTAAGGTATTCTTCCTTCAGCTAAAACATGCATGTGGAATCCAGAGTATGATCAACCATGTGAACGGGAGACGTGTTCAAATATGTCTCAGTTTTCGTACCCTGGTACTCGGGTGCAACATTCCAGATGCTTTACTAACACTCTCCCCACTTGGAGAGTCAGTCCCTTTAACCTCCTGTTTGGCCCAGTTTGCAATTTCTGTGGAAGATGAACAGGAATAGCGAGAACCAATGAGAGACTAGCTGGAGGTGTCTGGATGGGCAAATTTAACTCTCATTTCCCACCAGGAAGAGGAATTAACCAAAGTCTCAGCGTGCCGTGCCAGAACCAGATTAAGGCCTGAAGCCATCCTGCGGTGTTGCGGCCAGCTCACAAGAAAGCGAGTTGAAGAAAGGAGCTCAGGGGCACTGTAATTCACAAACCTGCAGAGTTATAAATGACAGCTATCGTCCAAAAATAGACTGAAGTAAGGCTGCCAAGAGGACTTGAAAGAGGGACAGAATTGCAAGAAACCGATTTCAGGAGGTAGACTGGAATTGCATTGAAAGCATAGGAAAAGAGGTAGAACGTCCACAATGATGCACTTGGCCAAAAAGGGCGTATGCGTTTTTTCCTGAATATATTCAGGAAAAAACGCATACGCACTTTTTGGCCAACCAAGCAAACTTGCAAAGGAAATCTGCACTACAAAGAAGTCTCACTTCCCCCTGGTCAAAAGGGCCATCTGAAAAAAGTGTAAAATCCAGAAAGGCAGGACAGGCTATGGAGAACTGGGAGCCTTGTTATGCTGATGGGAGGGATGTAAATTGCCAACAGACACTCAGGAGAAGTGTATGGTGTTTCCTGAAACATCTAAAAAACAAAGCAACAGAGCCTAGGGCACTTCCACTTATGGTCCTATAGCTTAGGGAAATTAAAATCAAAAAGACACAGCCACCCCAAAGTTTGGGACGCCTCTGTTTACAAGAAGCTCGTTTACCGTTCAAGTTCAATATCACAGAAAGTGAAAAATGGATAAAGAACTTCTGGTACTTACGTACAATGCAGTATCACTCAGCAATGAAATCTATGTCATCAGGCCCGTAGCAGCATAATGAGTGGATTCAGGTACGATGATTCTAACTGAAATAAGTCACACAGAAAAAGAAACATCATAAGATATCACTAATACACGGAATGTAAACTTGGCTACACATGAACTGCATTCCAAAACAGAACAGGGTCTCAAATTTAGAAAACCAACTTATGCTTTCTTAAGGTGAAAGGTGAGTTGGGGTGCTGCATAAAACCAGAGATTGAAATGAGCACAGATAAAGTTCCTTAAGCCAAATATGGAATACACAAGAGCTACTCCTTGCTCAACGAAATGGACACAAAACCCCATATTAAACGCCTAAGAATGCACCTGACTAGTAAGTATCTTAAAACCTATGGATTGCTATGTCTCCGAAAGAGAATCAAGCATGTGTACAGGGGCATAAACGCAGCAGTGATAGGATTGGAGAGGTTCGTGAGCAAATGAAGACCCTTTGAAGTCATATTGCATGGTACCCATTCCACGGGTTTCAACTACCCAGGTTTAAGGTATTCTTCCTTCAGCTAAAACATGCATGTGGAACCCAGAGTATGATCAACCATGTGAATGGGAGACGTGTTCAAATATGTCTCAGTTTTCCTCCCCTGGTACTCGGGTGCAACTTTCCAGACGCTTTACTAACACTCTCCCCACTTGGAGAGTCAGTCCCTTTAATCTCCTGTTTGGCCCAGTTTGCAATTTCTGCGGAAGATGAACAGGAATAGCGAGAACCAATGAGAGGCTAGCTGGAGGTGTCTGGACGGGCAAATTTAACTCTCATTTCCCACCAGGAAGAGGAATTAACCAAAGGCTCAGCATGCCGGGCCGGAACCAGATTAGGGCCTGAAGCCATCCTGCGGTGTTGCGGCGAGGTCACAAGAAAGCGAGTTGAAGAAAGGAGCTCAGGGGCACTGTAATTCACAAACCTGCAGAGTTATAAATGACAGCTATCGTCCAAAAATAGACTGAAGTAAGGCTGCCAAGAGGACTTGAAAGCGGGGCAGAATTGCAGGAAACCGATCTCAGGAGGTAGACTGGAATTGCATTGAAAGCATAGGAAAAGAGGCAGAACGTCCACAATGATGCACTTGGCCAAAAAGGGCGTATGCGTTTTTTCCTGAATATATTCAGGAAAAAACGCATACGCCCTTTTTGGCCAACCAAGCAAGCTTCCAAAGGAAATCTGCACTACAATGAACTCTCACTTCTCCCCGGTCAAAAGGCCATCTGAAAAAAGTGTAAAATCCGGAAAGGCAACAGTCCATTGAGAACTGGGAGCCTTGTTATGCTGATGGGCGGGATGTAAATTGCCAACAGACACTCAGGAGAAGTGTATGGTGTTTCCTGAAACATCTAAAAAACAAAGCAACAGAACCTAGGGCACTTCCACTTATGGTCCTATAGCTTAGGGAAATTAAAATCAAAAAGACACAGCCACCCCAAAGTTTGGAACGGCTCTGTTTACAAGAACCTCGTTTACAGTACAAGTTCAACATCGCAGAAAGTGAAAAATGGATAAAGAAGTTGTGGTATTCACTTACAAAGCAATATCACTCAGCAATGAAATCTATGTCATCAGGCCCTTAGCAACACAATGAGTGGATTCAGGTACGATGATTCTAACTGAAATAAGTCACACAGAAAAAGAAACATCATAAGATATCACTAATACACGGAATGTAAACTTGGCTACACAGGAACTGCATTCCAAAACAGAACAGGCTCTCAAATTTAGAAAACCAACTTATGCTTGCTTAAGGGTAAAGGTGGGTTGGGGTGCTGCATAAAACCAGAGATTGAAATGAGCACAGATAAATTTCCTTAAGCCAAATATGGAATAGACAAGAGCTACTCCTTGCTCAACGAAATGGACTCAACACCGCATATTAAACGCCTAAGAATGTACCTGACCAGTAAGTATCTTAAAACCTATGGATTTCTATGTCTCCGAAAGAGAATCAAGCATGTGTACAGGGGCATAAACGCAGCAGTGATAGGATTGGAGAGGTTCTGTGAGCAAATGAAGACCCTTTGAAGTCATATTGCATGGTACCCATTCCACGGGTTTCAACTACCCAGGTTTAAGGTATTCTTCCTTCAGCTAAAACATGCATGTGGAACCTAGAGTATGATCAACCATGTGATCGGGAGACGTGTTCAAATATGTCTCAGTTTTCATACCCTGGTACTCGGGTGCAACATTCCAGACGCTTTACTAACACTCTCCCCACTTGGAAAGTCAGTGCCTTTAACCTCCTGTTTGGCCCAGTTTGCAATTTCTGCGGAAGATGAACAGGAATAGCGAGAACCAATGAGAGGCTAGCTGGAGGTGTCTGGACGGGCAAATTTAACTCTCATTTCCCACCAGGAAGAGGAAATAACCAAAGGCTCAGCGTGCCGTACTGGAACCAGATTAGGGCCTGAAGCCATCCTGCGGTGTTGCGGCCAGCTCAAAAGAAAGCGAGTTGAAGAAAGGAGCTCAGGGGCACTGTAATTCACAAACCTGCAGAGTTATAAATGACAGCTATCGTCCAAAAATAGACTGAAGTAAGGCTGCCAAGAGGACTTGAAAGCGGGGCAGAATTGCAGGAAACCGATTTCAGGAGGTAGACTGGAATTGCATTGAAAGCATAGGAAAAGAGGCAGAACGTCCACAATGATGCACTTGGCCAAAAAGGGCGTATGCATTTTTTCCTGAATATATTCAGGAAAAAACGCATACGCCCTTTTTGGCCAACCAAGCAAGCTTGCAAAGGAAATCTGCACTACAATGAAGTCTCACTTCCCCCCGGTCAAAAGGGCCATCTGAAAAAAGTGTAAAATCCAGAAAGGCAGGAAGGCCATGGAGAACTGGGAGCCTTGTTATGCTGATGGGCGGGATGTAAATTGCCAACAGACACTCGGGAGAAGTGTATGGTGTTTCCTGAAACATCTAAAAAACAAAGCAACAGAGCCTATGGCACTTCCACTTATGGTCCTATAGCTTAGGGAAATTAAAATCAAAAAGACACAGCCACCCCAAAGTTTGGGACGCCTCTGTTTACAAGAACCTCGTTTACAGTACAAGTTCAATATCACAGAAAGTGAAAAATGGATAAAGAACTTGTGGTACTTACGTACAATGCAGTATCACTCAGCAATGAAATCTATGTCATCAGGCCCGTAGCAGCATCATGAGTGGATTCAGGTACGATGATTCTAACTGAAATAAGTCACACAGAAAAAGAAACATCATAAGATATCACAAATACACGGAATGTAAACTTGGCTACACAGGAACTGAATTACAGAACAGAACAGGGTCTCAAATTTAGAAAACCAACTTATGCTTGCTTAAGGGGAAAGGTGAGTTGGGGTGCTGCATAAAACCAGAGATTGAAATGAGCACAGATAAAGTTCCTTAAGCCAAATATGGAATAGACAAGAGCTACTCCTTGCTCAACGAAATGGACTCAACACCCCATATTAAACGCCAAAGAGTGTACCTGACTAGTAAGTATCTTAAAACCTATGGATTGCTATGTCTCCGAAAGAGAATCAAGCATGTGTACAGGGGCATAAACGCAGCAGTGATAGGATTGGAGAGGTTCGGTGAGCAAATGAAGACCCTTTGAAGTCATATTGCATGGTACCCATTCCACGGGTTTCAACTACCCAGGTTTAAGGTATTCTTCCTTCAGCTAAAACATGCATGTGGAACCCAGAGTATGATCAACCATGTGATCGGGAGACGTGTTCAAATATGTCTCAGTTTTCGTACCCTGGTACTCGGGTGCAACATTCCAGACGCTTTACTAACACTCTCCCGACTTGGAGAGTCAGTCCCTTTAACCTCCTGTTTGGCCCCGTTTGCAATTTCTGCGGAAGATGAACAGGAATAGCGAGAACCAATGAGAGACTAGCTGGAGGTGTCTGGATGGGCAAATTTAACTCTCATTTCCCACCAGGAAGAGGAATTAACCAAAGGCTCAGCGTGCCGTGCCAGAACCAGATTAGGGCCTGAAGCCATCCTGCGGTGTTGCGGCCAGGTCACAAGAAAGCGAGTTGAAGAAAGGAGCTCAGGGGCACTGTATTTCACAAACCTGCAGAGTTATAAATGACAGCTATCGTCCAAAAATAGACTGAAGTAAGTCTGCCAAGAGGAATTGAAAGCGGGGCAGCATTGCAGTAAACCGATTTCAGGAGGTAGACTGGAATTGCATTGAAAGCATAGGAAAAGAGGCAGAACGTCCACAATGATGCACTTGGCCAAAAAGGGCGTATGCGTTTTTTCCTGAATATATTCAGGAAAAAACGCATACGCCCTTTTTGGCCAACCAAGCAAGCTTGCAAAGGAAATCTGCACTACAATGAAGTCTCACTTCCCCCCGGTCAAAAGGGCCATCTGAAAAAAGTGTCAAATCCAGAAAGACAGGACAGGCCTTGGAGAACTGGGAGCCTTGTTATGCTGATGGGCGGGATGTAAATTGCCAACAACCACTCGGGAGAAGTGTATGGTGTTTCCTGAAACATTTAAAAAACAAAGCAACAGAGCCTAGGGCACTTCCACTTATGGTCCTATAGCTTAGGGAATTTAAAATCAAAAAGACACAGCCACCCCAAAGTTTGGAACGGCTCTGTTTACAAGAACGTCGTTTACAGTACAAGTTCAACATCGCAGAAAATGAAAAATGGATAAAGAAGTTGTGGTATTTACTTACAAAGCAATATCACTCAGCAATGAAATCTGTGTCATCAGGCCCTCAGCAGCACAATGAGTGGATTCAGGTATGATGATTCTAACTGAAATAAGTCACACAGAAAAAGAAACATCATAAGATATCAATAATACACGGAATGTAAACTTGGCTACACAGGAACTGAATTACAGAACAGAACAGGGTCTCAAATTTAGAAAACCAACTTATGCTTGCTTAAGGGGAAAGGTGAGTTGGAGTGCTGCATAAAACCAGAGATTGAAATGAGCACAGATAATGTTCCTTAAGCCAAATATGGAATAGACAAGAGCTACTCCTTGCTCAACGAAATGGACTCAACACCGCATATTAAACGCCTAAGAATGTACCTGACTAGTAAGTATCTTAAAACCTATGGATTGCTATATCTCCGAAAGAGAACCAAGCATGTGTACAGGGGCATAAACGCAGCAGTGATAGGATTGGAGAGGTTCGGTGAGCAAATGAAGACCCTTTGAAGTCATATTGCATGGTACCCATTCCACGGGTTTCAACTACCCAGGTTTTAGGTATTCTTCCTTCAGCTAAAACATGCATGTGGAAACCAGAGTATGATTAACCATGTGATCGGGAGACGTGTTCAAATATGTCTCAGTTTTCGTACCCTGGTACTCGGGTGCAACATTCCAGACGCTTTACTAACACTCTCCCGACTTGGAGAGTCAATCCCTTTAACCTCCTGTTTGGCCCAGTTTGCAATTTCTGCGGAAGATGAACAGGAATAGTGAGAACCAATGAGAGACTAGCTGGAGGTGTCTGGACTGGCAAATTTAACTCTCATTTCCCACCAGGAAGAGGAATTAACCAAAGGCTCAGCGTGCCGTTCCGGAACCAGATTAGGGCCTGAAGCCATGCTGCGGTGTTGCGGCCAGCTCACAAGAAAGCGAGTTGAAGAAAGGAGCTCAGGGGCACTGTAATTCACAAACCTGCAGAGTTATAAATGACAGCTATCGTCCAAAAATAGACTGAAGTAAGGCTGCCAAGAGGACTTGAAAGCGGGGCAGAATTGCAGGAAACCGATTTCAGGAGGTAGACTGGAATTGCATTGAAAGCATAGGAAAAGAGGCAGAACGTCCACAATGATGCACTTGGCCAAAAAGGGCGTATGCGTTTTTTCCTGAATATATTCAGGAAAAAACGCATACGCCCTTTTTGGCCAACCAAGCAAGCTTGCAAAGGAAATCTGCACTACAATGAAGTCTCACTTCCCCCCGGTCAAAAGGGCCATCTGAAAAAAGTGTAAAATCCAGAAAGGCAGGACAGGCCATGGAGAACTGGGAGCCTTGTTATGCTGATGGGTGGGATGTAAATTGCAAACAGACACTTGGTAGAAGTGTATGGTGTTTCCTGAAACATCGAAAAAACAAAGCAACAGAACGTAGGGCACTTCCACTTATGGTCCTATAGCTTAGGGAAATTAAAATAAAAAAGACACAGCAACCCCAAAGTTTGGGACGGCTCTGTTTACAAGAACCTCGTTTACAGTACAAGTTCAACATCGCAGAAAATGAAAAATGGATAAAGAAGCTGTGGTATTTACTTACAAAGCAATAACACTCAGCAATGAAATCTATGTCATCAGGCCCTTAGCAGCACAATGAGTGGATTCAGGTATGATGATTCTAACTGAAATAAGTCACACAGAAAAAGAAACATCATAAGATATCAGTAATACACGGAATGGAAACTTGGCTACACAGGGACTGAATTACAGAACAGAACAGGGTCTCAAATTTAGAAAACCAACTTATTCTTGCTTAAGGGTAAAGGTGAGTTGGGGTGCTGCATAAAACCAGAGATTGAAATGAGCACAGATAAAGTTCCTTAAGCCAAATATGGAATAGACAAGAGCTACTCCTTGCTCAATGAAATGGACTCAACACCCCATATTAAACGCCTAAGAATGTACCTGACTAGTAAGTATCTTAAAACCTATGGATTGCTATGTCTCCGAAAGAGAATCAAGCATGTGTACAGGGGCATAAACGCAGCAGTGATAGGATTGGAGAGGTTCGGTGAGCAAATGAAGACCCTTTGAAGTCATATTGCATGGTACCCATTCCACAGGTTTCAACTACCCAGGTTTAAGGTATTCTTCCTTCTGCTAAAACATGCATGTGGAACCTAGAGTATGATCAACCATGTGATCGGGAGACGTGTTCAAATATGTCTCAGTTTTCCTCCCCTGGTACTCGGGTGCAACATTCCAGATGCTTTAATAACACTCTCCCCACTTGGAGAGTCAGCGCCTTTAACCTCCTGTTTGGCCCAGTTTGCAATTTTTGCGGAAGATGAACAGGAATAGCGAGAACCAATGAGAGACTAGCTGGAGGTGTCTGGACTGGCAAATTTAACTCTCATTTCCCACCAGGAAGAGGACATAACCAAAGGTTCAGCGTGCCGTGCCAGACCCAGATTAGGGCCTGAAGCAATCCTGCGGTGTTGCGGCCAGGTCACAAGAAAGCGAGTTGAAGAAAGGAGCTCAGGGGCACTGGAATTCACAAACCTGCAGAGTTATAAATGACAGCTATCGTCCAAAAATAGACTGAAGTAAGGCTGCCAAGAGGACTTGAAAGCGGGGCAGAATTACAGGAAACCGATTTCAGGAGGTAGACTGGAATTGCATTGAAAGCGTAGGAAAAGAGGCAGAACGTCCACAATGATGCACTTGGCCAAAAAGGGCGTATGCGTTTTTTCCTGAATATATTCAGGAAAAAACGCATACGCCCTTTTTGGCCAACCAAGCAAGCTTGCAAAGGAAATCTGCACTACAATGAAGTCTCACTTCCCCCCGGTCAAAAGGGCCATCTGAAAATAGTGTAAAATCCAGAAAGGCAGGACAGGCCATGGAGAACTGGGAGCCTTGTTATGCTGATGGGCGGGATGTAAATTGCCAACAACCACTCGGGAGAAGTGTATGGTGTTTCCTGAAACATCTAAAAAACAAAGCAACAGAACCTAGGGCACTTCCACTTATGGTCCTATAGCTTAGGGAAATTAAAATCAAAAAGACACAGCCACCCCAAAGTTTGGAACGGCTCTGTTTACAAGAACCTCGTTTACAGTACAAGTTCAACATCGCAGAAAGTGAAAAATGGATAAAGAAGTTGTGGTATTTACTTACAAAGCAATATCACTCAGCAATGAAATCTGTGTCATCAGGCCCTTAGCAGCACAATGAGTGGATTCAGGTATGATGATTCTAACTGAAATAAGTCACACAGAAAAAGAAACATCATAAGATATGAGTAATACACAGAATGTAAACTTGGCTACACAGGTACAGAATTACAGAACAGAACAGGGTCTCAAATTTAGAAAACCAACTTATTCTTGCTTAAGGGTAAAGGTGAGTTGGGGTGCTGCATAAAACCAGAGATTGAAATGAGCACAGATAAAGTTCCTTTAGCCAAATATGGAATAGACAAGAGCTACTCCTTGCTCAACGAAATGGACTCAACACCCAATATTAAACGCCTAAGAATGTACCTGACTAGTAAGTATCTTAAAACCTATGGATTGCTATGTCTCCGAAAGAGAATCAAGCATGTGTACAGGGGCATAAACGCAGCAGTGATAGGATTGGAGAGGTTCGGTGAGCAAATGAAGACCCTTTGAAGTCATATTGCATGGTACCCATTCCACGGGTTTCAACTACCCAGGTTTAAGGTATTCTTCCTTCAGCTAAAACATGCATGTGGAACGTAGAGTATGATCAACCATGTGATCGGGAGACGTGTTCAAATATGTCTCAGTTTTCGTACCCTGGTACTCGGGTGCAACATTCCAGACGCTTTACTAACACTCTCCCGACTTGGAGAGTCAATCCCTTTAACCTCCTGTTTGGCCCAGTTTGCAATTTCTGCGGAAGATGAACAGGAATAGCGAGAACCAATGAGGCTAGTTGGAGGTGTCTGGACGGGCAAATTTAACTCTCATTTCCCACCAGGAAGAGGAATTAACCAAAGGCTCAGCGTGCCGTGCCGGAACCAGATTAGGGCTTTAAGCCATCCTGCGGTGTTGCGGCCAGCTCAAAAGAAAGCGAGTTGAAGAAAGGAGCTCAGGGGCACTGTAATTCACAAACCTGCAGAGTTATAAATGACAGCTATCGTCCAAAAATATACTGAAGTAAGGCTGCCAAGAGGACTTGAAAGCGGGGCAGAATTGCAGGAAACCGATTTCAGGAGGTAGACTGGAATTGCATTGAAGCATAGGAAAAGAGGCAGAACGTCCACAATGATGCACTTGGCCATAAAGGGCGTATGCGTTTTTTCCTGAATATATTCAGGAAAAAACGCATACGCCCTTTTTGGCCAACCAAGCAAGCTTGCAAAGGAAATCTGCACTACAATGAAGTCTCACTTCCCCCCGGTCAAAAGGGCCATCTGAAAAAAGTGTAAAATCCAGAAAGGCAGGACAGGCCATGGATAACTGGGAGCCTTGTTATGCTGATGGGCGGGATGTAAATTGCCAACAACCACTCGGGAGAAGTGTATGGTGTTTCCTGAAACATCTAAAAAACAAAGCAACAGAACCTAGGGCACTTCCACTTATGGTCCTAGGCTTAGGGAAATTAAAATCAAAAAGACACAGCCACCCCAAAGTTTGGAAAGGCTCTGTTTACAAGAACCTCGTTTACAGTACAAGTTCAACATCGCAGAAAGTGAAAAATGGATAAAGAAGTTGTGGTATTTACTTACAAAGCAATATCACTCAGCAATGAAATCTGTGTCATCAGGCCCTTAGCAGCACAATGAGTGGATTCAGGTATGATGATACTAACTGAAATAAGTCACACAGAAAAAGAAACATCATAAGATATCAGTAATACACGGAATGTAAACTTGGCTACACAGGAACTGAATTACAGAACAGAACAGGGTCTCAAATTTAGAAAACCAACATATTCTTGCTTAAGGGGAAAGGTGAGTTGGGGTGCTGCATAAAACCAGAGATTGAAATGAGCACAGATAAAGTTCCTTAAGCCAAATATGGAATAGACAAGAGCTACTCCTTGCTCAATGAAATGGACTCAACACCCCATATTAGACGCCTAAGAATGTACCTGACTAGTAAGTATCTTAAAACCTATAGATTGCTATGTCTCCGAAAGAGAATCAAGCATGTGTACAGGGGCATAAACGCAGCAGTGATAGGATTGGAGAGGTTCGGTGAGCAAATGAAGACCCTTTGAAGTCATATTGCATGGTACCCATTCCACGGGTTTCAACTACCCAGGTTTAAGGTATTCTTCCTTCAGCTAAAACATGCATGTGGAACCTAGAGTATGATCAACCATGTGATCGGGAGACGTGTTCAAATATGTCTCAGTTTTCGTACCCTGGTACTCGGGTGCAACATTCCAGACGCTTTACTAACACTCTCCCGACTTGGAGAGTCAGTCCCTTTAACCTCCTGTTTGGCCCAGTTTGCAATTTCTGCGAAAGATGAACAGGAATAGCGAGAACCAATGAGAGGCTAGCTGGAGGTGTCTGGACGGGCAAATTTAACTCTCATTTCCCACCAGGAAGAGGAATTAACCAAAGGCTCAGCGTGCCGTGCCAGAACCAGATTAGGGCCTGAAGCCATCCTGCGGTGTTGCGGCCAGCTGAAAAGAAAGCGAGTTGAAGAAAGGAGCTCAGGGGCACTGTAATTCACAAACCTGCAGAGTTATAAATGACAGCTATCGTCCAAAAATATACTGAAGTAAGGCTGCCAAGAGGACTTGAAAGCGGGGCAGAATTGCAGGAAACCGATTTCAGGAGGTAGACTGGAATTGCATTGAAAGCATAGGAAAAGAGGCAGAACGTCCACAATGATGCACTTGGCCAAAAAGGGCGTATGCGTTTTTTCCTGAATATGTTCAGGAAAAAACGCATACGCCCTTTTTGGCCAACCCAGCAAGCTTGCAAAGGAAATCTGCACTACAATGAAGTTTCACTTCTCCCCGGTCAAGAGGGCCATCTGAAGAAAGTGTAAAATCCAGAAAGGCAGGACAGGCCATGGAGAACTGGGAGCCTTGTTATGCTGATGGGCGGGATGTAAATTGCCAACAGACACTCAGGAGAAGTGTATGGTGTTTCCTGAATCATCTAAAAAACAAAGCAACAGAGCCTAGGGCACTTCCACTTATGGTCCTATAGCTTAGGGAAATTAAAATCAAAAAGACACAGCCACCCCAAAGTTTGGGACGCCTCCGTTTACAAGAACCTCGTTTACCATACAAGTTCAATATCACAGAAAGTGAAAAATGGATAAAGAACTTGTGGTACTTACGTACAATGCAGTATCACTCAGCAACGAAATCTATGTCATCAGGCCCGTAGCAGCATAATGAGTGGATTCAGGTACGATGATTCTAACTGAAATAAGTCACACAGAAAAAGAAACATCATAAGATATCACTTATACACGGAATGTAAACTTGGCTACACAGGAACTGCATTCCAAAACAGAACAGGGTCTCAAATTTAGAAAACCAACTTGTGCTTGCTTAAGGGGAAAGGTGAGTTGGGGTGCTGTATAAAACCAGAGATTGAAATGAGCACAGATAAAGTTCCTTAAGCCAAATATGGAATAGACAAGAGCTACTCCTTGCTCAACGAAATGGACTCAACACCCAATATTAAACGCCTAAGAATGTACCTGACTAGTAAGTATCTTATAACCTATGGATTGCTATGTCTCCGAAAGAGAATCAAGCATGTGTACAGGGGCATAAACGCAGCAGTGATAGGATTGGAGAGGTTCGGTGAGCAAATGAAGACCCTTTGAAGTCATATTGCATGGTACCCATTCCATGGGTTTCAACTACCCAGGTTTTAGGTATTCTTCCTTCAGCTAAAACATGCATGTGGAACCCAGAGTATGATTAACCATGTGATCGGGAGACGTGTTCAAATATGTCTCAGTTTTCGTACCCTGGTACTCGGGTGCAACATTCCAGACGCTTTACTAACACTCTCCCGACTTGGAGAGTCAATCCCTTTAACCTCCTGTTTGGCCCAGTTTGCAATTTCTGCGGAAGATGAACAGGAATAGCGAGAACCAATGAGAGACTAGCTGGAGGTGTCTGGACGGGCAAATTTAACTCTCATTTCCCACCAGGAAGAGGAATTAACCAAAGGCTCAGCGTGCCGTGCCGGAACCAGATTAGGGCCTGAAGCCATGCTGCGGTGTTGCGGCCAGCTCACAAGAAAGCGAGTTGAAGAAAGGAGCTCAGGGGCACTGTAATTCACAAACCTGCAGAGTTATAAATGACAGCTATCGTCCAAAAATATACTGAAGTAAGGCTGCCAAGAGGACTTGAAAGCGGGGCAGAATTGCAGGAAACCGATTTCAAGAGGTAGACTGGAATTGCATTGAAAGCATAGGAAAAGAGGCAGAACGTCCACAATGATGCACTTGGCCAAAAAGGGCGTATGCGTTTTTTCCTGAATATATTCAGGAAAAAACGCATACGCCCTTTTTGGCCAACCAAGCAAGCTTGCAAAGGAAATCTGCACTACAATGAAGTCTCACTTCCCCCCGGTCAAAAGGGCCATCTGAAAAAAGTGTAAAATCCAGAAAGGCAGGACAGGCCATGGAGAACTGGGAGCCTTGTTATGCTGATGGGTGGGATGTAAATTGCCAACAGACACTTGGTAGAAGTGTATGGTGTTTCCTGAAACATCTAAAAAACAAAGCAACAGAACCTAGGGCACTTCCACTTATGGTCCTATAGCTTAGGGAAATTAAAATAAAAAAGACACAGCAACCCCAAAGTTTGGAAAGGCTCTGTTTACAAGAACCTCGTTTACAGTACAAGTTCAACATCGCAGAAAGTGAAAAATGGATAAAGAAGTTGTGGTATTTACTTACAAAGCAATATCACTCAGCAATGAAATCTGTGTCATCAGGCCCTTAGCAGCACAATGAGTGGATTCAGGTATGATGATACTAACTGAAATAAGTCACACAGAAAAAGAAACATCATAAGATATCAGTAATACACGGAATGTAAACTTGGCTACACAGGAACTGAATTACAGAACAGAACAGGGTCTCAAATTTAGAAAACCAACATATTCTTGCTTAAGGGGAAAGGTGAGTTGGGGTGCTGCATAAAACCAGAGATTGAAATGAGCACAGATAAAGTTCCTTAAGCCAAATATGGAATAGACAAGAGCTACTCCTTGCTCAATGAAATGGACTCAACACCCCATATTAGACGCCTAAGAATGTACCTGACTAGTAAGTATCTTAAAACCTATAGATTGCTATGTCTCCGAAAGAGAATCAAGCATGTGTACAGGGGCATAAACGCAGCAGTGATAGGATTGGAGAGGTTCGGTGAGCAAATGAAGACCCTTTGAAGTCATATTGCATGGTACCCATTCCACGGGTTTCAACTACCCAGGTTTAAGGTATTCTTCCTTCAGCTAAAACATGCATGTGGAACCTAGAGTATGATCAACCATGTGATCGGGAGACGTGTTCAAATATGTCTCAGTTTTCGTACCCTGGTACTCGGGTGCAACATTCCAGACGCTTTACTAACACTCTCCCGACTTGGAGAGTCAGTCCCTTTAACCTCCTGTTTGGCCCAGTTTGCAATTTCTGCGAAAGATGAACAGGAATAGCGAGAACCAATGAGAGGCTAGCTGGAGGTGTCTGGACGGGCAAATTTAACTCTCATTTCCCACCAGGAAGAGGAATTAACCAAAGGCTCAGCGTGCCGTGCCAGAACCAGATTAGGGCCTGAAGCCATCCTGCGGTGTTGCGGCCAGCTGAAAAGAAAGCGAGTTGAAGAAAGGAGCTCAGGGGCACTGTAATTCACAAACCTGCAGAGTTATAAATGACAGCTATCGTCCAAAAATATACTGAAGTAAGGCTGCCAAGAGGACTTGAAAGCGGGGCAGAATTGCAGGAAACCGATTTCAGGAGGTAGACTGGAATTGCATTGAAAGCATAGGAAAAGAGGCAGAACGTCCACAATGATGCACTTGGCCAAAAAGGGCGTATGCGTTTTTTCCTGAATATGTTCAGGAAAAAACGCATACGCCCTTTTTGGCCAACCCAGCAAGCTTGCAAAGGAAATCTGCACTACAATGAAGTTTCACTTCTCCCCGGTCAAGAGGGCCATCTGAAGAAAGTGTAAAATCCAGAAAGGCAGGACAGGCCATGGAGAACTGGGAGCCTTGTTATGCTGATGGGCGGGATGTAAATTGCCAACAGACACTCAGGAGAAGTGTATGGTGTTTCCTGAATCATCTAAAAAACAAAGCAACAGAGCCTAGGGCACTTCCACTTATGGTCCTATAGCTTAGGGAAATTAAAATCAAAAAGACACAGCCACCCCAAAGTTTGGGACGCCTCCGTTTACAAGAACCTCGTTTACCATACAAGTTCAATATCACAGAAAGTGAAAAATGGATAAAGAACTTGTGGTACTTACGTACAATGCAGTATCACTCAGCAACGAAATCTATGTCATCAGGCCCGTAGCAGCATAATGAGTGGATTCAGGTACGATGATTCTAACTGAAATAAGTCACACAGAAAAAGAAACATCATAAGATATCACTTATACACGGAATGTAAACTTGGCTACACAGGAACTGCATTCCAAAACAGAACAGGGTCTCAAATTTAGAAAACCAACTTGTGCTTGCTTAAGGGGAAAGGTGAGTTGGGGTGCTGTATAAAACCAGAGATTGAAATGAGCACAGATAAAGTTCCTTAAGCCAAATATGGAATAGACAAGAGCTACTCCTTGCTCAACGAAATGGACTCAACACCCAATATTAAACGCCTAAGAATGTACCTGACTAGTAAGTATCTTATAACCTATGGATTGCTATGTCTCCGAAAGAGAATCAAGCATGTGTACAGGGGCATAAACGCAGCAGTGATAGGATTGGAGAGGTTCGGTGAGCAAATGAAGACCCTTTGAAGTCATATTGCATGGTACCCATTCCACAGGTTTCAACTACCCAGGTTTTAGGTATTCTTCCTTCAGCTAAAACATGCATGTGGAACCCAGAGTATGATTAACCATGTGATCGGGAGACGTGTTCAAATATGTCTCAGTTTTCGTACCCTGGTACTCGGGTGCAACATTCCAGACGCTTTACTAACACTCTCCCGACTTGGAGAGTCAATCCCTTTAACCTCCTGTTTGGCCCAGTTTGCAATTTCTGCGGAAGATGAACAGGAATAGCGAGAACCAATGAGAGACTAGCTGGAGGTGTCTGGACGGGCAAATTTAACTCTCATTTCCCACCAGGAAGAGGAATTAACCAAAGGCTCAGCGTGCCGTGCCGGAACCAGATTAGGGCCTGAAGCCATGCTGCGGTGTTGCGGCCAGCTCACAAGAAAGCGAGTTGAAGAAAGGAGCTCAGGGGCACTGTAATTCACAAACCTGCAGAGTTATAAATGACAGCTATCGTCCAAAAATATACTGAAGTAAGGCTGCCAAGAGGACTTGAAAGCGGGGCAGAATTGCAGGAAACCGATTTCAAGAGGTAGACTGGAATTGCATTGAAAGCATAGGAAAAGAGGCAGAACGTCCACAATGATGCACTTGGCCAAAAAGGGCGTATGCGTTTTTTCCTGAATATATTCAGGAAAAAACGCATACGCCCTTTTTGGCCAACCAAGCAAGCTTGCAAAGGAAATCTGCACTACAATGAAGTCTCACTTCCCCCCGGTCAAAAGGGCCATCTGAAAAAAGTGTAAAATCCAGAAAGGCAGGACAGGCCATGGAGAACTGGGAGCCTTGTTATGCTGATGGGTGGGATGTAAATTGCCAACAGACACTTGGTAGAAGTGTATGGTGTTTCCTGAAACATCTAAAAAACAAAGCAACAGAACCTAGGGCACTTCCACTTATGGTCCTATAGCTTAGGGAAATTAAAATAAAAAAGACACAGCAACCCCAAAGTTTGGGACGGCTCTGTTTACAAGAACCTCGTTTACAGTACAAGTTCAACATCGCAGAAAATGAAAAATGGATAAAGAAGCTGTGGTATTTACTTACAAAGCAATAACACTCAGCAATGAAATCTATGTCATCAGGCCCTTAACAGCACAATGAGTGGATTCAGGTATGATGATTCTAACTGAAATAAGTCACACAGAAAAAGAAACATCATAAGATATCAGTAATACACGGAATGGAAACTTGGCTACACAGGGACTGAATTACAGAACAGAACAGGGTCTCAAATTTAGAAAACCAACTTATTCTTGCTTAAGGGTAAAGGTGAGTTGGGGTGCTGCATAAAACCAGAGATTGAAATGAGCACAGATAAAGTTCCTTAAGCCAAATATGGAATAGACAAGAGCTACTCCTTGCTCAATGAAATGGACTCAACACCCCATATTAAACGCCTAAGAATGTACCTGACTAGTAAGTATCTTAAAACCTATGGATTGCTATGTCTCCGAAAGAGAATCAAGCATGTGTACAGGGGCATAAACGCAGCAGTGATAGGATTGGAGAGGTTCGGTGAGCAAATGAAGACCCTTTGAAGTCATATTGCATGGTACCCATTCCACGGGTTTCAACTACCCAGGTTTAAGGTATTCTTCCTTCTGCTAAAACATGCATGTGGAACCTAGAGTATGATCAACCATGTGCTCGGGAGACGTGTTCAAATATGTCTCAGTTTTCCTCCCCTGGTACTCGGGTGCAACATTCCAGATGCTTTAATAACACTCTCCCCACTTGGAGAGTCAGCGCCTTTAACCTCCTGTTGGCCCAGTTTGCAATTTTTGCGGAAGATGAACAGGAATAGCGAGAACCAATGAGAGACTAGCTGGAGGTGTCTGGACTGGCAAATTTAACTCTCATTTCCCACCAGGAAGAGGAAATAACCAAAGGTTCAGCATGCCGTGCCAGACCCAGATTAGGGCCTGAAGCAATCCTGCGGTGTTGCGGCCAGGTCACAAGAAAGCGAGTTGAAGAAAGGAGCTCAGGGGCACTGGAATTCACAAACCTGCAGAGTTATAAATGACAGCTATCGTCCAAAAATAGACTGAAGTAAGGCTGCCAAGAGGACTTGAAAGCGGGGCAGAATTACAGGAAACCGATTTCAGGAGGTAGACTGGAATTGCATTGAAAGCATAGGAAAAGAGGCAGAACGTCCACAATGATGCACTTGGCCAAAAAGGGCGTATGCGTTTTTTCCTGAATATATTCAGGAAAAAACGCATACGCCCTTTTTGGCCAACCAAGCAAGCTTGCAAAGGAAATCTGCACTACAATGAAGTCTCACTTCCCCCCGGTCAAAAGGGCCATCTGAAAAAAGTGTAAAATCCAGAAAGGCAGGACAGGCCATGGAGAACTGGGAGCCTTGTTATGCTGATGGGCGGGATGTAAATTGCCAACAACCACTCGGGAGAAGTGTATGGTGTTTCCTGAAACATCTAAAAAACAAAGCAACAGAACCTAGGGCACTTCCACTTATGGTCCTATAGCTTAGGGAAATTAAAATCAAAAAGACACAGCCACACCAAAGTTTGGAACGGCTCTGTTTACAAGAACCTCGTTTACAGTACAAGTTCAACATCGCAGAAAGTGAAAAATGGATAAAGAAGTTGTGGTATTTACTTACAAAGCAATATCACTCAGCAATGAAATCTGTGTCATCAGGCCCTTAGCAGCACAATGAGTGGATTCAGGTATGATGATTCTAACTGAAATAAGTCACACAGAAAAAGAAACATCATAAGATATCAGTAATACACGGAATGGAAACTTGGCTACACAGGTACAGAATTACAGAACAGAAGAGGGTCTCAAATTTAGAAAACCAACTTATTCTTGCTTAAGGGTAAAGGTGAGTTGGGGTGCTGCATAAAACCAGAGATTGAAATGAGCACAGATAAAGTTCCTTTAGCCAAATATGGAATAGACAAGAGCTACTCCTTGCTCAACGAAATGGACTCAACACCGCATATTAAACGCCTAAGAATGTACCTGACTAGTAAGTATCTTAAAACCTATGGATTGCTATGTCTCCGAAAGAGAATCAAGCATGTGTACAGGGGCATAAACGCAGCAGTGATAGGATTGGAGAGGTTCGGTGAGCAAATGAAGACCCTTTGAAGTCATATTGCATGGTACCCATTCCACGGGTTTCAACTACCCAGTTTTAAGGTATTCTTCCTTCAGCTAAAACATGCATGTGGAACGTAGAGTATGATCAACCATGTGATCGGGAGACGTGTTCAAATATGTCTCAGTTTTCGTACCCTGGTACTCGGGTGCAACATTCCAGACGCTTTACTAACACTCTCCCGACTTGGAGAGTCAATCCCTTTAACCTCCTGTTTGGCCCAGTTTGCAATTTCTGCGGAAGATGAACAGGAATAGCGAGAACCAATGAGGCTAGTTGGAGGTGTCTGGACGGGCAAATTTAACTCTCATTTCCCACCAGGAAGAGGAATTAACCAAAGGCTCAGCGTGCCGTACCGGAACCAGATTAGGGCTTTAAGCCATCCTGCGGTGTTGCGGCCAGCTCAAAAGAAAGCGAGTTGAAGAAAGGAGCTCAGGGGCACTGTAATTCACAAACCTGCAGAGTTATAAATGACAGCTATCGTCCAAAAATATACTGAAGTAAGGCTGCCAAGAGGACTTGAAAGCGGGGCAGAATTGCAGGAAACCGATTTCAGGAGGTAGACTGGAATTGCATTGAAAGCATAGGAAAAGAGGCAGAACGTCCACAATGATGCACTTGGCCATAAAGGGCATATGCGTTTTTTCCTGAATATATTCAGGAAAAAACGCATACGCCCTTTTTGGCCAACCAAGCAAGCTTGCAAAGGAAATCTGCACTACAATGAAGTCTCACTTCCCCCCGGTCAAAAGGGCCATCTGAAAAAAGTGTAAAATCCAGAAAGGCAGGACAGGCCATGGATAACTGGGAGCCTTGTTATGCTGATGGGCGGGATGTAAATTGCCAACAACCACTCGGGAGAAGTGTATGGTGTTTCCTGAAACATCTAAAAAACAAAGCAACAGAACCTAGGGCACTTCCACTTATGGTCCTAGGCTTAGGGAAATTAAAATCAAAAAGACACAGCCACCCCAAAGTTTGGAAAGGCTCTGTTTACAAGAACCTCGTTTACAGTACAAGTTCAACATCGCAGAAAGTGAAAAATGGATAAAGAAGTTGTGGTATTTACTTACAAAGCAATATCACTCAGCAATGAAATCTGTGTCATCAGGCCCTTAGCAGCACAATGAGTGGATTCAGGTATGATGATTCTAACTGAAATAAGTCACACAGAAAAAGAAACATCATAAGATATCAGTAATACACGGAATGTAAACTTGGCTACACAGGAACTGAATTACAGAACAGAACAGGGTCTCAAATTTAGAAAACCAACATATTCTTGCTTAAGGGGAAAGGTGAGTTGGGGTGCTGCATAAAACCAGAGATTGAAATGAGCACAGATAAAGTTCCTTAAGCCAAATATGGAATAGACAAGAGCTACTCCTTGCTCAATGAAATGGACTCAACACCCCATATTAAACGCCTAAGAATGTACCTGACTAGTAAGTATCTTAAAACCTATAGATTGCTATGTCTCCGAAAGAGAATCAAGCATGTGTACAGGGGCATAAACGCAGCAGTGATAGGATTGGAGAGGTTCGGTGAGCAAATGAAGACCCTTTGAAGTCATATTGCATGGTACCCATTCCACGGGTTTCAACTACCCAGGTTTAAGGTATTCTTCCTTCAGCTAAAACATGCATGTGGAACCTAGAGTATGATCAACCATGTGATCGGGAGACGTGTTCAAATATGTCTCAGTTTTCGTACCCTGGTACTCGGGTGCGACATTCCAGACGCTTTACTAACACTCTCCCGACTTGGAGAGTCAGTCCCTTTAACCTCCTGTTTGGCCCAGTTTGCAATTTCTGCGAAAGATGAACAGGAATAGCGAGAACCAATGAGAGGCTAGCTGGAGGTGTCTGGACGGGCAAATTTAACTCTCATTTCCCACCAGGAAGAGGAATTAACCAAAGGCTCAGTGTGCCGTGCCAGAACCAGATTAGGGCCTGAAGCCATCCTGCGGTGTTGCGGCCAGCTCAAAAGAAAGCGAGTTGAAGAAAGGAGCTCAGGGGCACTGTAATTCACAAACCTGCAGAGTTATAAATGACAGCTATCGTCCAAAAATAGACTGAAGTAAGGCTGCCAAGAGGACTTGAAAGCGGGGCAGAATGGCAGGAAACCGATTTCAGGAGGTAGACTGGAATTGCATTGAAAGCATAGGAAAAGAGGCAGAACGTCCACAATGATGCACTTGGCCAAAAAGGGCGTATGCGTTTTTTCCTGAATATGTTCAGGAAAAAACGCATACGCCCTTTTTGGCCAACCCAGCAAGCTTGCAAAGGAAATCTGCACTACAATGAAGTCTCACTTCTCCCCAGTCAAGAGGGCCATCTGAAGAAAGTGTAAAATCCAGAAAGGCAGGACAGGCCATGGAGAACTGGGAGCCTTGTTATGCTGATGGGCGGGATGTAAATGGCCAACAGACACTCAGGAGAAGTGTATGGTGTTTCCTGAAACATCTAAAAAACAAAGCAACAGAGCTTAGGGCACTTCCACTTATGGTCCTATAGCTTAGGGAAATTAAAATCAAAAAGACACAGCCACCCCAAAGTTTGGGACGCCTCCGTATACAAGAACCTCGTTTACCGTACAAGTTCAATATCACAGAAAGTGAAAAATGGATAAAGAACTTGTGGTACTTACGTACAATGCAGTATCACTCAGCAACGAAATCTATGTCATCAGGCCCGTAGCAGCATAATGAGTGGATTCAGGTACGATGATTCTAACTGAAATAAGTCACAAAGAAAAAGAAACATCATAAGATATCACTAATACACGGAATGTAAACTTGGCTACACAGGAACTGCATTCCAAAACAGAACAGGGTCTCAAATTTAGAAAACCAACTTGTGCTTGCTTAAGGGGAAAGGTGAGTTGGGGTGCTGCATAAAACCAGAGATTGAAATGAGCACAGATAAAGTTCCTTAAGCCAAATATGGAATAGACAAGAGCTACTCCTTGCTCAACGAAATGGACTCAACACCCAATATTAAACGCCTAAGAATGTACCTGACTAGTAAGTATATTAAAACCTATGGATTGCTATGTCTCCGAAAGAGAATCAAGCATGTGTACAGGGGCATAAACGCAGCAGTGATAGGATTGGAGAGGTTCGGTGAGCAAATGAAGACCCTTTGAAGTCATATTGCATGGTACCCATTCCACGGGTTTCAACTACCCAGGTTTAAGGTATTCTTCCTTCAGCTAAAACATGCATGTGTAACCTAGAGTATGATCAACCATGTGATCGGGAGACGTGTTCAAATATGTCTCAGTTTTCGTACCCTGGTACTCGGGTGCAACATTCCAGACGCTTTACTAACACTCTCCCGACTTGGAGAGTCAATCCCTTTAACCTCCTGTTTGGCCCAGTTTGCAATTTCTGCGGAAGATGAACAGGAATAGTGAGAACCAATGAGGCTAGTTGGAGGTGTCTGGACGGGCAAATTTAACTCTCATTTCCCACCAGGAAGAGGAATTAACCAAAGGCTCAGCGTGCCGTGCCGGAACCAGATTAGGGCCTGAAGCCATCCTGCGGTGTTGCGGCCAGGTCACAAGAAAGCGAGTTGAAGAAAGGAGCTCAGGGGCACTGTAATTCACAAACCTGCAGAGTTATAAATGACAGCTATCGTCCAAAAATAGACTGAAGTAAGGCTGCCAAGAGGACTTGAAAGCGGGGCAGAATTGCAGGAAACCGATTTCAGGAGGTAGACTGGAATTGCATTGAAAGCATAGGAAAAGAGGCAGAACGTCCACAATGATGCACTTGGCCAAAAAGGGCGTATGCGTTTTTTCCTGAATATATTCAGGAAAAAACGCATACGCCCTTTTTGGCCAACCAAGCAAGCTTGCAAAGGAAATCTGCACTACAATGAAGTCTCACTTCCCCCCGGTCAAAAGGGCCATCTGAAAAATGTGTAAAATCCAGAAAGGCAGGACAGGCCATGGAGAACTGGGAGCCTTGTTATGCTGATGGGTGGGATGTAAATTGCCAACAGACACTTGGTAGAAGTGTATGGTGTTTCCTGAAACATCTAAAAAACAAAGCAACAGAACCTAGGGCACTTCCACTTATGGTCCTATAGCTTAGGGAAATTAAAATAAAAAAGACACAGCAACCCCAAAGTTTGGGACGGCTCTGTTTACAAGAACCTCGTTTACAGTACAAGTTCAACATCGCAGAAAATGAAAAATGGATAAAGAAGCTGTGGTATTTACTTACAAAGCAATAACACTCAGCAATGAAATCTATGTCATCAGGCCCTTAGCAGCACAATGAGTGGATTCAGGTATGATGATTCTAACTGAAATAAGTCACACAGAAAAAGAAACATCATAAGATATCAGTAATACACGGAATGGAAACTTGGCTACACAGGGACTGAATTACAGAACAGAACAGGGTCTCAAATTTAGAAAACCAACTTATTCTTGCTTAAGGGTAAAGGTGAGTTGGGGTGCTGCATAAAACCAGAGATTGAAATGAGCACAGATAAAGTTCCTTAAGCCAAATATGGAATAGACAAGAGCTACTCCTTGCTCAATGAAATGGACTCAACACCCCATATTAAACGCCTAAGAATGTACCTGACTAGTAAGTATCTTAAAACCTATGGATTACTATGTCTCCGAAAGAGAATCAAGCATGTGTACAGGGGCATAAACGCAGCAGTGATAGGATTGGAGAGGTTCGGTGAGCAAATGAAGACCCTTTGAAGTCATATTGCATGGTACCCATTCCACGGGTTTCAACTACCCAGGTTTAAGGTATTCTTCCTTCTGCTAAAACATGCATGTGGAACCTAGAGTATGATCAACCATGTGATCGGGAGACGTGTTCAAATATGTCTCAGTTTTCCTCCCCTGGTACTCGGGTGCAACATTCCAGATGCTTTAATAACACTCTCCCCACTTGGAGAGTCAGCGCCTTTAACCTCCTGTTTGGCCCAGTTTGCAATTTTTGCGGAAGATGAACAGGAATAGCGAGAACCAATGAGAGACTAGCTGGAGGTGTCTGGACTGGCAAATTTAACTCTCATTTCCCACCAGGAAGAGGAAATAACCAAAGGTTCAGCGTGCCGTGCCAGACCCAGATTAGGGCCTGAAGCAATCCTGCGGTGTTGCGGCCAGGTCACAAGAAAGCGAGTTGAAGAAAGGAGCTCAGGGGCACTGTAATTCACAAACCTGCAGAGTTATAAATGACAGCTATCGTCCAAAAATAGACTGAAGTAAGGCTGCCAAGAGGACTTGAAAGCGGGGCAGAATTACAGGAAACCGATTTCAGGAGGTAGACTGGAATTGCATTGAAAGCATAGGAAAAGAGGCAGAACGTCCACAATGATGCACTTGGCCAAAAAGGGCGTATGCGTTTTTTCCTGAATATATTCAGGAAAAAACGCATACGCCCTTTTTGGCCAACCAAGCAAGCTTGCAAAGGAAATCTGCACTACAATGAAGTCTCACTTCCCCCCGGTCAAAAGGGCCATCTGAAAAAAGTGTAAAATCCAGAAAGGCAGGACAGGCCATGGAGAACTGGGAGCCTTGTTATGCTGATGGGCGGGATGTAAATTGCCAACAACCACTCGGGAGAAGTGTATGGTGTTTCCTGAAACATCTAAAAAACAAAGCAACAGAACCTAGGGCACTTCCACTTATGGTCCTATAGCTTAGGGAAATTAAAATCAAAAAGACACAGCCACCCCAAAGTTTGGAACGGCTCTGTTTACAAGAACCTCGTTTACAGTACAAGTTCAACGTCGCAGAAAGTGAAAAATGGATAAAGAAGTTGTGGTATTTACTTACAAAGCAATATCACTCAGCAATGAAATCTGTGTCATCAGGCCCTTAGCAGCACAATGAGTGGATTCAGGTATGATGATTCTAACTGAAATAAGTCACACAGAAAAAGAAACATCATAAGATATCAGTAATACACGGAATGTAAACTTGGCTACACAGGTACAGAATTACAGAACAGAAGAGGGTCTCAAATTTAGAAAACCAACTTATTCTTGCTTAAGGGTAAAGGTGAGTTGGGGTGCTGCATAAAACCAGAGATTGAAATGAGCACAGATAAAGTTCCTTTAGCCAAATATGGAATAGACAAGAGCTACTCCTTGCTCAACGAAATGGACTCAACACCCAATATTAAACGCCTAAGAATGTACCTGACTAGTAAGTATCTTAAAACCTATGGATTGCTATGTCTCCGAAAGAGAATCAAGCATGTGTACAGGGGCATAAACGCAGCAGTGATAGGATTGGAGAGGTTCGGTGAGCAAATGAAGACCCTTTGAAGTCATATTGCATGGTACCCATTCCACGGGTTTCAACTACCCAGGTTTAAGGTATTCTTCCTTCAGCTAAAACATGCATGTGTAACCTAGAGTATGATCAACCATGTGATCGGGAGACGTGTTCAAATATGTCTCAGTTTTCGTACCCTGGTACTCGGGTGCAACATTCCAGACGCTTTACTAACACTCTCCCGACTTGGAGAGTCAATCCCTTTAACCTCCTGTTTGGCCCAGTTTGCAATTTCTGCGGAAGATGAACAGGAATAGCGAGAACCAATGAGGCTAGTTGGAGGTGTCTGGACGGGCAAATTTAACTCTCATTTCCCACCAGTAAGAGGAATTAACCAAAGGCTCAGCGTGCCGTGCCGGAACCAGATTAGGGCTTGAAGCCATCCTGCGGTGTTGCGGCCAGCTGAAAAGAAAGCGAGTTGAAGAAAGGAGCTCAGGGGCACTGTAATTCACAAACCTGCAGAGTTATAAATGACAGCTATCGTCCAAAAATAGACTGAAGGAAGGCTGCCAAGAGGACTTGAAAGCGGGGCAGAATTGCACGAAAACCGATTTCAGGAGGTAGACTGGAATTGCATTGAAAGCATAGGAAAAGAGGCAGAACGTCCACAATGATGCACTTGGCCAAAAAGGGCGTATGCGTTTTTTCCTGAATATATTCAGGAAAAAACGCATACGCCCTTTTTGGCCAACCAAGCAAGCTTGCAAAGGAAATCTGCACTACAATGAAGTCTCACTTCCCCCCGGTCAAAAGGGCCATCTGAAAAAAGTGTAAAATCCAGAAAGGCAGGACAGGCCATGGAGAACTGGGAGCCTTGTTATGCTGATGGGCGGGATGTAAATTGCCAACAGACACTCGGGAGAAGTGTATGGTGTTTCCTGAAACATCTAAAAAACAAAGCAACAGAGCCTAGGGCACTTCCACTTATGGTCCTATAGCTTAGGGAAATTAAAATCAAAACGACAAGTCACCCCAAAGTTTGGAACGGCTGTGTTTACAAGAACCTCGTGTACAGTACAAGTTCAACATCGCAGAAAGTGAAAAATGGATAAAGAAGTTGTGGTATTCACTTACAAAGCAATATCACTCAGCAATGAAATCTGTGTCATCAGGCCCTTAGCAGCACAATGAGTGGATTCAGGTATGATGATTCTAACTGAAATAAGTCACACAGAAAAAGAAACATCATAAGATATCAGTAATACACGGAATGGAAACTTGGCTACACAGGAACTGAATTACAGAACAGAACAGGGTCTCAAATTTAGAATACCAACTTATGCTTGCTTAAGGGTAAAGGTGAGTTGGGGTGCTGCATAAAGCCAGAGATTGAAATGAGCACAGATAAAGTTCCTTAAGCCAAATATGGAATAGACAAGAGCTACTCCTTGCTCAACGAAATGGACTCAACACCGCATATTAAACGCCTAAGAATGTACCTGACTAGTAAGTATCTTAAAACCTATGGATTGCTATGTCTCCGAAAGAGAATCAAGCATGTGTACAGGGGCATAAAGGCAGCAGTGATAGGATTGGAGAGGTTCGGTGAGCAAATGAAGACCCTTTGAAGTAATATTGCATGGTACCCATTCCACGGGTTTCAACTACCCAGGTTTAAGGTATTCTTCCCTCAGCTAAAACATGCATGTGGAACCTAGAGTATGATCAACCATGTGATCGGGAGACGTGTTCAAATATGTCTCACTTTTCGTACCCTGGTACTCGGGTGCAACATTCCAGACGCTTTACTAACACTCTCCCGACTTGGAGAGTCAGTCCCTTTAACCTCCTGTTTGGCTCAGTTTGCAATTTCTGCGGAAGATGAACAGGAATATCGAGAACCAATGAGAGACTAGCTGGAGGTGTCTGGACGGGCAAATTTAACTGTCATTTCCCAACAGGAAGAGGAAATAACCAAAGGCTCAGTGTGCCGTGCCAGAACCAGATTAGGGCCTGAAGCCATCCTGCGGTGTTGCGGCCAGGTCACAAGAAAGCGAGTTGAAGAAAGGAGCTCAGGGGCACTGTAATTCACAAACCTGCAGAGTTATAAATGACAGCTATCGTCCAAAAATAGACTGAAGTAAGGCTGCCAAGAGGACTTGAAAGCGCGGCAGAATTGCAGGAAACCGATTTCAGGAGGTAGACTGGAATTGCATTGAAAGCATAGGAAAAGAGGCAGAACGTCCACAATGATGCACTTGGCCAAAAAGGGCGTATGCGTTTTTTCCTGAATATATTCAGGAAAAAACGCATACGCCCTTTTTGGCCAACCAAGCAAACTTGCAAAGGAAATCTGCACTACAATGAAGTCTCACTTCCCCACGGTCAAAAGGGCCATCTGAAAAAAGTGTAAAATCCAGAAAGGCAGGACAGGCCATGGAGAACTGGGAGCCTTGTTATGCTGATGGGCGGGATGTAAATTGCCAACAGACACTCAGGAGAAGTGTATGGTGTTTCCTGAAACATCTAAAAAACAAAGCAACAGAGCCTAGGGCACTTCCACTTATGGTCCTATAGCTTAGGGAAATTAAAATCAAAAAGACACAGCCACCCCAAAGTTTGGGACGCCTCTGTTTACAAGAAGCTCGTTTACCGTACAAGTTCAATATCATAGAAAGTGAAAAATGGATAAAGAACTTGTGGTACTTACGTACAATGCAGTATCACTCAGCAATGAAATATATGTCATCAGGCCCGAAGCAGCATAATGAGTAGATTCAGGTACGATGATTCTAACTGAAATAAGTCACACAGAAAAAGAAACATCATAAGATATCAGTAAAACACGGAATGTAAACTTGGCTACACAGGAACTGAATTCCAAAACAGAACAGGTTCTCAAATTTCGAAAACCAACTTATGCTTGCTTAAGGGGAAAGGTGAGTTGGGGTGCTGCATAAAACCAGAGATTGAAATGAGCACAGATAAAGTTCCTTAAGCCAAATATGGAATAGACAAGAGCTACTCCTTGCTCAACGAAATGGACTCAACACCGCATATTAAACGCCTAAGAATGTACCTGACTAGTAAGTATCTTAAAACCTATGGATTGCTATGTCTCCGAAAGAGAATCAAGCATGTGTACAGGGGCATAAACGCAGCAGTGATAGGACTGGAGAGGTTCGGTGAGCAAATGAAGACCCTTTGAAGTCATATTGCATGGTACCCATTACACGGGTCTCAACTCTCCAGGTTTAAGGTATTCTTCCTTCAGCTAAAACATGCATGTGGAACCCAGAGTATGATCAACCATGTGATCGGGAGATGTGTTCAAATATGTTTCACTTTTCCTCCCCTGGTACTCGGGTGCAACATTCCAGACGCTTTACTAACACTCTCCCCACTTGGAGAGTCAGCGCCTTTAATCTCCTGTTTGGCCCAGTTTGCAATTTCTGCAGTAGATGAACAGGAATAGGGAGAACCAATGAGAGACTAGCTGGAGGTGTCTGGACGGGCAAATTTAACTCTCATTTCCCACCAGGAAGAGGAAATAACCAAAGGCTCAGCGTGCCGTGCCGGAACCAGATTAGGGCCTGAAGCCATCCTGCGGTGTTGCGGCCAGGTCACAAGAAAGCAAGTTGAAGAAAGGAGCTCAGGGGCACTGTAATTCACAAACCTGCAGAGTTATAAATGACAGCTATCGTCCAAAAATAGATTGAAGTAAGGCTGCCAAGAGGACTTGAAAGCGGGGCAGAATTGCAGGAAACCGATTTCAGGAGGTAGACTGGAATTGCATTGAAAGCATAGGAAAAGAGGCAGAACGTCCACAATGATGCACTTGGCCAAAAAGGGCGTATGCGTTTTTTCCTGAATATATTCAGGAAAAAACGCATACGCCCTTTTTGGCCAACCAAGCAAGCTTGCAAAGGAAATCTGCACTACAATGAAGTCTCACTTACCCCCAGTCAAAAGGGCCATCTGAAAAAAGTGTAAAATCCAGAAAGGCAGGACAGGCCATGGAGAACTGGGAGCCTTGTTATGCTGATGGGCGGGATGTAAATTGCCAACAGACACTCGGGAGAAGTGTATGGTGTTTCCTGAAACATCTAAAAAACAAAGCAACAGAGCCTAGGGCACTGCCACTTATGGTCCTATAGCTTAGGGAAATTAAAATCAAAAAGACACAGCCACCCCAAAGTTTGGGACGCCTCTGTTTACAAGAACCTCGTTTACAGTACAAGTTCAACATCGCAGAAAGTGAAAAATGGATAAAGAAGTTGTGGTATTTACTTACAAAGCAATATCACTCAGCAATGAAATCTATGTCATCAGGCCCTTAGCATCACAATGAGTGGATTCAGGTATGATGATTCTAACTGAAATAAGTCACACAGAAAAAGAAACATCGTAAGATATCAGTAATATACGGAATGTAAACTTGGCTACACAGGAACTGAATTACAGAACAGAACAGGGTCTCAAATTTAGAAAACCAACTTATGCTTGCTTAAGGGGAAAGGTGAGTTGGGGTGCTGCATAAAACCAGAGATTGAAATGAGCACAGATAAAGTTCCTTAAGTCAAATATGGAATAGACAAGAGCTACTCCTTGCTCAACGAAATGGACTCAACACCGCATATTAAACGCCTAAGAATGTACCTGACTAGTAAGTATCGTAAAACCTATGGATTGCTATGTCTCCAAAAGAGAATCAAGCATGTGTACAGGGGCATAAACGCAGCAGTGATAGGATTGGAGAGGTTCGGTGAGCAAATGAAGACCCTTTGAAGTCATATTGCATGGTACCCATTACACGGGTCTCAACTCTCCAGGTTTAAGGTATTCTTCCTTCAGCTAAAACATGCATGTGGAACCCAAGTATGATCAACCATGTGAACGGGAGACGTGTTCAAATATGTCTCAGTTTTCCTTCCCTGGTACTCGGGTGCAACATTCCAGACGCTTTACTAACAGTCTCCCCACTTGGAGAGTCAGCGCCTTTAACCTCCTGTTTGGCCCAGTTTGCAATTTCTGCGGAAGATGAACAGGAATAGCGAGAACCAATGAGAGGCTAGCTGGAGGTGTCTGGACGGGCAAATTTAACTCTCATTTCCCACCAGGAAGAGGAAATAACCAAAGGCTCAGCGTGCCGTACCGGAACCAGATTAGGGCCTGAAGCCATCCTGCGGTGTTGCGGCCAGCTCAAAAGAAAGCGAGTTGAAGAAAGGAGCTCAGGGGCACTGTAATTCACAAACCTGCAGAGTTATAAATGACAGCTATCGTCCAAAAATAGACTGAAGTAAGGCTGCCAAGAGGACTTGAAAGCGGGGCAGAATTGCAGGAAACCGATTTCAGGAGGTAGACTGGAATTGCATTGAAAGCATAGGAAAAGAGGCAGAACGTCCACAATGATGCACTTGGCCAAAAAGGGCGTATGCGTTTTTTCCTGAATATATTCAGGAAAAAACGCATACGCCCTTTTTGGCCAACCAAGCAAGCTTGCAAAGGAAATCTGCACTACAATGAAGTCTCACTTCCCCCCGGTCAAAAGGGCCATCTGAAAAAAGTGTAAAATCCAGAAAGGCAGGACAGGCCATGGAGAACTGGGAACCTTGTTATGCTGATGGGCGGGCTGTAAATTGCCAACAGACACTAGGGAGAAGTGTATGGCGTTTCCTGAAACATCTAAAAAACAAAGCAACAGAGCCTAGGGCACTGCCACTTATGGTCCTATAGCTTAGGGAAATTAAAATCAAAAAGACACAGCCACCCCAAAGTTTGGGACGCCTCTGTTTACAAGAACCTCGTTTACCGTACTAGTTCAATATCACAGAAAGTGAAAAATGGATAAAGAACTTGTGGTACTTACGTACAATGCAGTATCACTCAGCAATGAAATCTATGTCATCAGGCCCGTAGCAGGATAATGAGTGGATTCAGGTACGATGATTCTAACTGAAATAAGTCACACAGAAAAAGAAACATCATAAGATATCACTAATACACGGAATTAAACTTGGCTACACAGGAACTGCATTCCAAAACAGAACAGGGTCTCAAATTTAGAAAACCAACTTATGCTTGCTTAAGGGGAAAGGTGAGTTGGGGTGCTGCATAAAACCAGTGATTGAAATGAGCACAGATAAAGTTCCTTAAGCCAAATATGGAATAGACAAGAGCTACTCGTTGCTCAACGAAATGGACTCAACACCGCATATTAAACGCCTAAGAATGTACCTGACTAGTAAGTATCTTAAAACCTATGGATTGCTATGTCTCCGAAAGAGAATCAAGCATGTGTACAGGGGCATAAACGCAGAAGTGATAGGATTGGATATGTTCGGTGAGCAAATGAAGACCCTTTGAAGTCATATTGCATGGTACCCATTCCACGGGTTTCAACTACCCAGGTTTTAGGTATTCTTCCTTCAGCTAAAACATGCATGTGGAACCCAGAGTATGATCAACCATGTGATCGGGAGACGTGTTCAAATATGTCTCAGTTTTCCTCCCCTGGTACTCGGGTGCAACATTCCAGACGCTTTACTAACACTCTCCCCACTTGGAGAGTCAGCGCCTTTAACCTCCTGTTTGGAACAGTTTGCAATTTCTGCGGAAGATGAACAGGAATAGCGAGAACCAATGAGAGGCTAGCTGGAGGTGTCTGGACGGGCAAATTTAACTCTCATTTCCCACCAGGAAGAGGAAATAACCAAAGGCTCAGCGTGCCGTACCGGAACCAGATTAGGGCCTGAAGCCATCCTGCGGTGTTGCGGCCAGCTCAAAAGAAAGCGAGTTGAAGAAAGGAGCTCAGGGGCACTGTAATTCACAAACCTGCAGAGTTATAAATGACAGCTATCGTCCAAAAATAGACTGAAGTAAGGCTGCCAAGAGGACTTCAAAGCGGGGCAGAATTGCAGGAAACCGATTTCAGGAGGTAGACTGGAATTGCATTGAAAGCATAGGAAAAGAGGCAGAACGTCCACAATGATGCACTTGGCCAAAAAGGGCGTATGCGTTTTTTCCTGAATATATTCAGGAAAAAACGCATACGCCCTTTTTGGCCAACCAAGCAAGCTTGCAAAGGAAATCTGCACTACAATGAAGTCTCACTTCCCCCCGGTCAAAAGGGCCATCTGAAACAAGTGTAAAATCCAGAAAGGCAGGACAGGCCATGGAGAACTGGGAGCCTTGTTATGCTGATGGGCGGGATGTAAATTGCCAACAACCACTCGGGAGAAGTGTATGGTGTTTCCTGAAACATCTAAAAAACAAAGCAACAGAACCTAGGGCACATCCACTTATGGTCCTATAGCTTAGGGAAATTAAAATCAAAAAGACACAGCCACCCCAAAGTTTGGAACGGCTCTGTTTACAAGAACCTCGTTTACAGTACAAGTTCAACATCGCAGAAAGTTAAAAATGGATAAAGAAGTTGTGGTATTTACTTACAAAGCAATATCACTCAGCAATGAAATCTGTGTCATCAGGCCCTTAGCAGCACAATGAGTGGATTCAGGTATGATGATTCTAACTGAAATAAGTCACACAGAAAAAGAAACATCATAAGATATCAGTAATACACGGAATGTAAACTTGGCTACACAGGAACTGAATTACAGAACAGAACAGGGTCTCAAATTTAGAAAACCAACTTATACTTGCTTAAGGGTAAAGGTGAGTTGGGGTGCTGCATAAAACCAGAGATTGAAATGAGCACAGATAAAGTTCCTTAAGCCAAATATGGAATAGACAAGAGCTACTCCTTGCTCAACGAAATGGACTCAACACCGCATATTAAACGCCTAAGAATGTACCTGACTAGTAAGTATCTTAAAACCTATGGATTGCTATGTCTCCGAAAGAGAATCAAGCATGTGTACAGGGGCATAAACGCAGCAGTGATAGGATTGGATATGTTCGGTGAGCAAATGAAGACCCTTTGAAGTCATATTGCATGGTACCCATTCCACGGGTTTCAACTACCCAGTTTTTAGGTATTCTTCCTTCAGCTAAAACATGCATGTGGAACCCAGAGTATGATCAACCATGTGATCGGGAGACGTGTTCAAATATGTCTCAGTTTTCCTCCCCTGGTACTCGGGTGCAACATTCCAGACGCTTTACTAACACTCTCCCCACTTGGAGAGTCAGCGCCTTTAACCTCCTGTTTGGAACAGTTTGCAATTTCTGCGGAAGATGAACAGGAATAGCGAGAACCAATGAGAGGCTAGCTGGAGGTGTCTGGACGGGCAAATTTAACTCTCATTTCCCACCAGGAAGAGGAAATAACCAAAGGCTCAGCGTGCCGTACCGGAACCAGATTAGGGCCTGAAGCCATCCTGCGGTGTTGCGGCCAGCTCAAAAGAAAGCGAGTTGAAGAAAGGAGCTCAGGGGCACTGTAATTCACAAACCTGCAGAGTTATAAATGACAGCTATCGTCCAAAAATAGACTGAAGTAAGGCTGCCAAGAGGACTTGAAAGCGGGGCAGAATTGCAGGAAACCGATTTCAGGAGGTAGACTGGAATTGCATTGAAAGCATAGGAAAAGAGGCAGAACGTCCACAATGATGCACTTGGCCAAAAAGGGCGTATGCGTTTTTTCCTGAATATATTCAGGAAAAAACGCATATGCCCTTTTTGGCCAACCAAGCAAGCTTGCAAAGGAAATCTGCACTACAATGAAGTCTCACTTCCCCCCGGTCAAAAGGGCCATCTGAAACAAGTGTAAAATCCAGAAAGGCAGGACAGGCCATGGAGAACTGGGAGCCTTGTTATGCTGATGGGCGGGATGTAAATTGCCAACAACCACTCGGGAGAAGTGTATGGTGTTTCCTGAAACATCTAAAAAACAAAGCAACAGAACCTAGGGCACATCCACTTATGGTCCTATAGCATAGGGAAATTAAAATCAAAAAGACACAGCCACCCCAAAGTTTGGAACGGCTCTGTTTACAAGAACCTCGTTTACAGTACAAGTTCAACATCGCAGAAAGTTAAAAATGGATAAAGAAGTTGTGGTATTTACTTACAAAGCAATATCACTCAGCAATGAAATCTGTGTCATCAGGCCCTTAGCAGCACAATGAGTGGATTCAGGTATGATGATTCTAACTGAAATAAGTCACACAGAAAAAGAAACATCATAAGATATCAGTAATACACGGAATGTAAACTTGGCTACACAGGAACTGAATTACAGAACAGAACAGGGTCTCAAATTTAGAAAACCAACTTATACTTGCTTAAGGGTAAAGGTGAGTTGGGGTGCTGCATAAAACCAGAAATTGAAATGAGCACAGATAAAGTTCCTTAAGCCAAATATGGAATAGACAAGAGCTACTCCTTGCTCAACGAAATGGACTCAACACCCCATATTAAACGCCTAAGAATGTACCTGACTAGTAAGTATCTTAAAACCTATGGATTGCTATGTCTCCGAAAGAGAATCAAGCATGTGTACAGGGGCATAAACGCAGCAGTGATAGGATTGGAGAGGTTTGGTGAGCAAATGAAGACCCTTTGAAGTCATATTGCATGGTACCCATTCCACAGGTTTCAACTACCCAGGTTTAAGGTATTCTTCCTTCAGCTATAACATGCATGTGGAACCTAGAGTATGATCAACCATGTGATCGGGAGACGTGTTCAAATATGTCTCAGTTTTCCTCCCCTGGTACTCGGGTGCAACATTCCAGACGCTTTACTAACACTCTCCCCACTTGGAGAGTCAGTCCCTTTAACCTCCTGTTTGGCCCAGTTTGCAATTTCTGCGGAAGATGAACAGGAATAGCGAGAACCAATGAGAGGCTAGCTGGAGGTGTCTGGACGGGCAAATTTAACTCTCATTTCCCACCAGGAAGAGGAAATAACCAAAGGCTTAGCGTGCCGTACCGGAACCAGATTAGGGCCTGAAGCCATCCTGCGGTGTTGCGGCCAGGTCACAAGAAAACGAGTTGAAGAAAGGAGCTCAGGGGCACTGTAATTCACAAACCTGCAGAGTTATAAATGACAGCTATCGTCCAAAAATAGACTGAAGTAAGGCTGCCAAGAGGACTTGAAAGCGGGGCAGAATTGCAGGAAACCGATTTCAGGAGGTAGACCGGAATTGCATTGAAAGCATAGGAAAAGAGGCAGAACGTCCACAATGATGCACTTGGCCAAAAAGAGCGTATGCGTTTTTTCCTGAATATAATCAGGAAAAAACGCATACGCCCTTTTTGGTCAACCAAGCAAGCTTGCAAAGGAAATCTGCACTACAATGAAGTCTCACTTCCCCCTGGTCAAAAGGGCCATCTGAAAAAAGTGTAAAATCCAGAAAGGCAACAGGCCATTGAGAACTGGGAGCCTTGTTATGCTGATGGGCGGGATGTAAATTGCCAACAGACACTCGGGAGAAGTGTATGGTGTTTCCTGAAACATCTAAAAAACAAAGCAACAGAGCCTAGGGCACTTCCACTTATGGTCCTATAGCTTAGGGAAATTAAAATCAAAAAGACACAGCCTCCCCAAAGTTTGGAACGGCTCTGTTTACAAGAACCTCGTTTACAGTACAAGTTCAACATCGCAGAAAGTGAAAAATGGATAAAGAACTTGTGGTACTTACGTACAATGCAGTATCACTCAGCAATGAAATCTATGTCATCAGGCCCGTAGCAGCATAATGAGTAGATTCAGGTACGATGATTCTAACTGAAATAAGTCACACAGAAAAAGAAACATCATAAGATATCAGTAATACACGGAATGTAAACTTGGCTACACAGGAACTGAATTCCAAAACAGAACAGGTTCTCAAATTTAGAAAACCAACTTATGCTTGCTTAAGGGGAAAGGTGAGTTGGGTTGCTGCATAAAACCAGAGATTGAAATGAGCACAGATAAAGTTCCTTAAGCCAAATATGGAATAGACAAGAGCTACTCCTTGCTCAATGAAATGGACTCAACACCGCATATTAAACGCCTAAGAATGTACCTGACTAGTAAGTATCTTAAAACCTATGGATTGCTATGTCTCCGAAAGAGAATCAAGCATGTGTACAGGGGCATAAACGCAGCAGTGATAGGATTGGAGAGGTTCGGTGAGCAAATGAAGACCCTTTGAAGTCATATTGCATGGTACCCATTCCACGGGTTTCAACTACCCAGGTTTTAGGTATTCTTCCTTCAGCTAAAACATGCATGTGGAACCCAGAGTATGATCAACCATGTGATCGGGAGACGTGTTCAAATATGTCTCAGTTTTCCTCCCCTGGTACTCGGGTGCAACATTCCAGACGCTTTACTAACACTCTCCCCACTTGGAGAGTCAGCGCCTTTAACCTCCTGTTTGGCCCAGTTTGCAATTTCTGCGGAAGATGAACAGGAATAGCGAGAACCAATGAGAGGCTAGCTGGAGGTGTCTGGACGGGCAAATTTAACTCTCATTTCCCACCAGGAGGAGGAAATAACCAAAGGCTCAGCGTGCCGTGCCAGAACCAGATTAGGGCCTGAAGCCATCCTGCGGTGTTGCGGCCAGCTCAAAAGAAAGCGAGTTGACGAAAGGAGCTCAGGGGCACTGTAATTCACAAACCTGCAGAGTTATAAATGACAGCTATCGTCCAAAAATAGACTGAAGTAAGGCTGCCAAGAGGACTTGAAAGCGGGGCAGAATTGCAGGAAACCGATTTCAGGAGGTAGACTGGAATTGCATTGAAAGCATAGGAAAAGAGGCAGAACGTCCACAATGATGCACTTGGCCAAAAAGGGCGTATGCGTTTTTTCCTGAATATATTCAGGAAAAAATGCATACGCCCTTTTTGGCCAACCAAGCAAGCTTGCAAAGGAAATCTGCACTACAATGAAGTCTCACTTCCCCCCGGTCAAAAGGGCCATCTGAAACAAGTGTAAAATCCAGAAAGGCAGGACAGGCCATGGAGAACTGGGAGCCTTGTTATGCTGATGGGCGGGATGTAAATTGCCAACAACCACTCGGGAGAAGTGTATGGTGTTTCCTGAAACATCTAAAAAACAAAGCAACAGAACCTAGGGCACTTCCACTTATGGTCCTATAGCTTAGGGAAATTAAAATCAAAAAGACACAGCCACCCCAAAGTTTGGAACGGCTCTGTTTACAAGAACCTCGTTTACAGTACAAGTTCAACATCGCAGAAAGTTAAAAATGGATAAAGAAGTTGTGGTATTTACTTACAAAGCAATATCACTCAGCAATGAAATCTGTGTCATCAGGCCCTTAGCAGCACAATGAGTGGATTCAGGTATGATGATTCTAACTGAAATAAGTCACACAGAAAAAGAAACATCATAAGATATCAGTAATACACGGAATGTAAACTTGGCTACACAGGAACTGAATTACAGAACAGAACAGGGTCTCAAATTTAGATAACCAACTTATACTTGCTTAAGGGTAAAGGTGAGTTGGGGTGCTGCATAAAACCAGAGATTGAAATGAGCACAGATAAAGTTCCTTAAGCCAAATATGGAATAGACAAGAGCTACTCCTTGCTCAACGAAACGGACTCAACACCCCATATTAAACGCCTAAGAATGTACCTGACTAGTAAGTATCTTAAAACCTATGGATTGCTATGTCTCCGAAAGAGAATCAAGCATGTGTACAGGGGCATAAACGCAGCAGTGATAGGATTGGAGAGGTTCGGTGAGCAAATGAAGACCCTTTGAAGTCATGTTGCATGGTACCCATTCCACAGGTTTCAACTACCCAGGTTTAAGGTATTCTTCCTTCAGCTATAACATGCATGTGGAACCTAGAGTATGATCAACCATGTGATCGGGAGACGTGTTCAAATATGTCTCAGTTTTCCTCCCCTGGTACTCGGGTGCAACATTCCAGACGCTTTACTAACACTCTCCCCACTTGGAGAGTCAGTCCCTTTAACCTCCTGTTTGGCCCAGTTTGCAATTTCTGCGGAAGATGAACAGGAATAGCGAGAACCAATGAGAGGCTAGCTGGGGGTGTCTGGACGGGCAAATTTAACTCTCATTTCCCACCAGGAAGAGGAATTAACCAAAGGCTCAGCATGCCAGCCCGGAACAAGATTAGGGCCTGAAGCCATCCTGCGGTGTTGCGGCCAGGTCACAAGAAAACGAGTTGAAGAAAGGAGCTCAGGGGCACTGTAATTCACAAACCTGCAGAGTTATAAATGACAGCTATCGTCCAAAAATAGACTGAAGTAAGGCTGCCAAGAGGACTTGAAAGCGGGGCAGAATTGCAGGAAACCGATTTCAGGAGGTAGACCGGAATTGCATTGAAAGCATAGGAAAAGAGGCAGAACGTCCACAATGATGCACTTGGCCAAAAAGAGCGTATGCGTTTTTTCCTGAATATAATCAGGAAAAAACGCATACGCCCTTTTTGGTCAACCAAGCAAGCTTGCAAAGGAAATCTGCACTACAATGAAGTCTCACTTCCCCCTGGTCAAAAGGGCCATCTGAAAAAAGTGTAAAATCCAGAAAGGCAACAGGCCATTGAGAACTGGGATCCTTGTTATGCTGATGGGCGGGATGTAAATTGCCAACAGACACTCGGGAGAAGTGTATGGTGTTTCCTGAAACATCTAAAAAACAAAGCAACAGAGCCTAGGGCACTTCCACTTATGGTCCTATAGCTTAGGGAAATTAAAATCAAAAAGACACAGCCACCCCAAAGTTTGGAACGGCTCTGTTTACAAGAACCTCGTTTACAGTACAAGTTCAACATCGCAGAAAGTGAAAAATGGATAAAGAACTTGTGGTACTTACGTACAATGCAGTATCACTCAGCAATGAAATCTATGTCATCAGGCCCGTAGCAGCATAATGAGTAGATTCAGGTACGATGATTCTAACTGAAATAAGTCACACAGAAAAAGAAACATCATAAGATATCAGTAATACACGGAATGTAAACTTGGCTACACAGGAACTGAATTCCAAAACAGAACAGGTTCTCAAATTTAGAAAACCAACTTATGCTTGCTTAAGGGGAAAGGTGAGTTGGGTTGCTGCATAAAACCAGAGATTGAAATGAGCACAGATAAAGTTCCTTAAGCCAAATATGGAATAGACAAGAGCTACTCCTTGCTCAATGAAATGGACTCAACACCGCATATTAAACGCCTAAGAATGTACCTGACTAGTAAGTATCTTAAAACCTATGGATTGCTATGTCTCCGAAAGAGAATCAAGCATGTGTACAGGGGCTTAAACGCAGCAGTGATAGGATTGGAGAGGTTCGGTGAGCAAATGAAGACCCTTTGAAGTCATATTGCATGGTACCCATTCCACGGGTTTCAACTACCCAGGTTTTAGGTATTCTTCCTTTAGCTAAAACATGCATGTGGAACCCAGAGTATGATCAACCATGTGATCGGGAGACGTGTTCAAATATGTCTCAGTTTTCCTCCCCTGGTACTCGGGTACAACATTCCAGACGCTTTACTAACACTCTCCCCACTTGGAGAGTCAGCGCCTTTAACCTCCTGTTTGGCCCAGTTTGCAATTTCTGCGGAAGATGAACAGGAATAGCGAGAACCAATGAGAGGCTAGCTGGAGGTGTCTGGACGGGCAAATTTAACTCTCATTTCCCACCAGGAGGAGGAAATAACCAAAGGCTCAGCGTGCCGTGCCAGAACCAGATTAGGGCCTGAAGCCATCCTGCGGTGTTGCGGCCAGGTCACAAGAAAGCGAGTTGAAGAAAGGAGCTCAGGGGCACTGTAATTCACAAACCTGCAGAGTTATAAATGACAGCTATCGTCCAAAAATAGACTGAAATAAGGCTGCCAAGAGGACTTGAAAGCGGGGCAGAATTGCAGGAAACCGATTTCAGGAGGTAGACTGAAATTGCATTGAAAGCATAGGAAAAGAGGCAGAACGTCCACAATGATGCACTTGGCCAAAAAGGGCGTATGCGTTTTTTCCTGAATATATTCAGGAAAAAACGCATACGCCCTTTTTGGCCAACCAAGCAAGCTTGCAAAGGAAATCTGCACTACAATGAAGTCTCACTTCCCCCCGGTCAAAAGGGCCATCTGAAAAAAGTGTAAAATCCAGAAAGGCAGGACAGGCCATGGAGAACTGGGAGCCTTGTTATGCTGATGGGCGGGATGTAAATTGCCAACAGACACTCCGGAGAAGTGTACGGTGTTTCCTGAAACATCTAAAACACAAAGCAACAGAGCCTAGGGCACTGCCACTTATGGTCCTATAGCTTAGGGAAATTAAAATCAAAAAGACACAGCCACCCCAAAGTTTGGGACGCCTCTGTTTACAAGAACCTCGTTTACACTACAAGTTCAACATCGCAGAAAGTGAAAAATGGATAAAGAAGTTGTGGTATTTACTTACAAAGCAATATCACTCAGCAATGAAATCTATGTCATCAGGCCCTTAACAGAACAATGAGTGGATTCAGGTATGATGATTCTAACTGAAATAAGTCACACAGAAAAAGAAACATCATAAGATATCAGTAATACACGGAATGTAAACTTGGCTACACAGGAACTGAATTACAGAACAGAACAGGGTCTCAAATTTAGAAAACCAACTTATTCTTGCTTAAGGGTAAAGGTGAGTTGGGGTGCTGCATAAAACCAGAGATTGAAATGAGCACAGATAAAGTTCCTTAAGCCAAATATGGAATAGACAAGAGCTACTCCTTGCTCAACGAAATGGACTCAACACCGCATATTAAACGCCTAAGAATGTACCTGACTAGTAAGTATCTTAAAACCTATGGATTGCTATGTCTCCGAAAGAGAATCAAGCATGTGTACAGGGGCATAAACGCAGCAGTGCTAGGATTGGAGAGGTTCGGTGAGCAAATGAAGACCCTTTGAAGTCATATTGCATGGAACCCATTCCACAGGTTTCAACTACCCAGGTTTAAGGTATTCTTCCTTCAGCTAAAACATGCATGTGGAACCTAGAGTATGATCAACCATGTGATCGGGAGACGTGTTCAAATATGTCTCAGTTTTCCTCCCCTGGTACTCGGGTGCAACATTCCAGACGCTTTACTAACACTCTCCCCACTTGGAGAGTCAGTCCCTTTAACCTCCTGTTTGGCCCAGTTTGCAATTTCTGCGGAAGATGAACAGGAATAGCGAGAACCAATGAGAGGCTGGCTGGAGGTGTCTGGATGGGCAAATTTAACTCTCATTTCCCAACAGGAAGAGGAATTAACCAAAGGCTCAGCATGCCGTGCCAGAACCAGATTAGGGCCTGAAGCCATCCTGCGGTGTTGCGGCCAGGTCACAAGAAAGCGAGTTGAAGAAAGGAGCTCAGGGGCACTGTAATTCACAAACCTGCAGAGTTATAAATGACAGCTATCGTCCAAAAATAGACTGAAGTAAGGCTGCCAAGAGGACTTGAAAGCGGGGCAGAATTGCAGGAAACCGATTTCAGGAGGTAGACTGGAATTGCATTGAAAGCATCGGAAAAGAGGCAGAACGTCCACAATGATGCACTTGGCCAAAAAGGGCGTATGCGTTTTTTCCTGAATATAATCAGGAAAAAAGCCATACGCCCTTTTTGGCCAACCAAGCAAGCTTGCAAAGGAAATCTGCACTACAATGAAGTCTCACTTCCCCCCGGTCAAAAGGGCCATCTGAAAAAAGTGTAAAATCCAGAAAGGCAGGACAGGCCATGGAGAACTGGGAGCCTTGTTATGCTGATGGGCGGGATGTAAATTGCCAACAACCACTCCGGAGAAGTGTATGGTGTTTCCTGAAACATCAAAAAAACAAAGCAACAGAACCTAGGGCACTTCCACTTATGGTCCTATAGCTTAGGGAAATTAAAATCAAAAAGACACAGCCACCCCAAAGTTTGGAATGGCTCTGTTTACAAGAACCTCATTTACAGTACAAGTTCAACATCGCAGAAAGTGAAAAATGGATAAAGAAGTTGTGGTATTTACTTACAAAGCAATATCACTCAGCAATGAAATCTGTGTCATCAGGCCCTTAGCAGCACAATGAGTGGATTCAGGTATGATAATTCTAACTGAAATAAGTCACACAGAAAAAGAAACATCATAAGATATCAGTAATACACGGAATGTAAACTTGGCTACACAGGAACTGAATTACAGAACAGAACAGGGTCTCAAATTTAGAAAACCAACTTATGCGTGCTTAAGGTTAAAGGTGAGTTGGGGTGCTGCATAAAACCAGAGATTGAAATGAGCACAGATAAAGTTCCTTAAGCCAAATATGGAATAGACAAGAGCTACTCCTTGCTCAACGAAATGGACTCAACACCGCATATTAAACGCCTAAGAATGTACCTGACTAGTAAGTATCGTAAAACCTATGGATTGCTATGTCTCCAAAAGAGAATCAAGCATGTGTACAGGGGCATAAACGCAGCAGTGATAGGATTGGAGAGGTTCGGTGAGCAAATGAAGACCCTTTGAAGTCATATTGCATGGTACCCATTACACGGGTCTCAACTCTCCAGGTTTAAGGTATTCTTCCTTCAGCTAAAACATGCATGTGGAACCCAAGTATGATCAACCATGTGAACGGGAGACGTGTTCAAATATGTCTCAGTTTTCATACCCTGGTACTCGGGTGCAACATTCCAGACGCTTTACTAACACTCTCCCCACTTGGAGAGTCAGCGCCTTTAACCTCCTGTTTGGCCCAGTTTGCAACTTCTGAGGAAGATGAACAGGAATAGCGAGAACCAATGAGAGGCTAGCTGGAGGTGTCTGGACGGGCAAATTTAACTCTCATTTCCCACCAGGAAGAGGAAATAACCAAAGGCTCAGCGTGCCGTACCGGAACCAGATTAGGGCCTGAAGCCATCCTGCGGTGTTGCGGCCAGCTCAAAAGAAAGCGAGTTGAAGAAAGGAGCTCAGGGGCACTGTAATTCACAAACCTGCAGAGTTATAAATGACAGCTATCGTCCAAAAATAGACTGAAGTAAGGCTGCCAAGAGGACTTGAAAGCGGGGCAGAATTGAAGGAAACCGATTGCAGGAGGTAGACTGGAATTGCATTGAAAGCATAGGAAAAGAGGCAGAACGTCCACAATGATGCACTTGGCCAAAAAGGGCGTATGCGTTTTTTCCTGAATATATTCAGGAAAAACCGCATACGCCCTTTTTGGCCAACCAAGCAAGCTTGCAAAGGAAATCTGCACTACAATGAAGTCTCACTTCCCCCCGGTCAAAAGGGCCATCTGAAAAAAGTGTAAAATCCAGAAAGGCAGGACAGGCCATGGAGAACTGGGAGCCTTGTTATGCTGATGGGCGGGATGTAAATTGCCAACAGACACACGGGAGAAGTGTATGGTGTTTCCTGAAACATCTAAAAAACAAAGCAACAGAGCCTAGGGCACTGCCACTTATGGTCCTATAGCTTAGGGAAATTAAAATCAAAAAGACACAGCCACCCCAAAGTTTGGGCCGCCTCTGTTTACAACAACCTCGTTTACAGTACAAGTTCAACATCGCAGAAAGTGAAAAATGGATAAAGAAGTTGTGGTATTTACTTACAAAACAATATCACTCAGCAATGAAATCTATGTCATCAGGCCCTTAGCATCACAATGAGTGGATTCAGGTATGATGATTCTAACTGAAATAAGTCACACAGAAAAAGAAACATCATAAGATATCTGTAATACACGGAATGTAAACTTGGCTACACAGGAACTGAATTACAGAACAGAACAGGGTCTCAAATTTAGAAAACCAACTTATGCTTGCTTAAGGGTAAAGGTGAGTTGGGGTGCTGCATAAAACCAGAGATTGAAATGAGCACAGATAAAGTTCCTTAAGTCAAATATGGAATAGACAAGAGCTACTCCTTGCTCAACGAAATGGACTCAACACCGCATATTAAACGCCTAAGAATGTACCTGACTAGTAAGTATCGTAAAACCTATGGATTGCTATGTCTCCAAAAGAGAATCAAGCATGTGTACAGGGGCATAAACGCAGCAGTGATAGGATTGGAGAGGTTCGGTGAGCAAATGAAGACCCTTTGAAGTCATATTGCATGGTACCCATTACACGGGTCTCAACTCTCCAGGTTTAAGGTATTCTTCCTTCAGCTAAAACATGCATGTGGAACCCAAGTATGATCAACCATGTGAATAGGAGACGTGTTCAAATATGTCTCAGTTTTCCTCCCCTGGTACTCGGGTGCAACATTCCAGACGCTTTACTAACACTCTCCCCACTTGGAGAGTCAGCGCCTTTAACCTCCTGTTTGGCCCAGTTTGCAATTTCTGAGGAAGATGAACAGGAATAGCGAGAACCAATGAGAGGCTAGCTGGAGGTGTCTGGACGGGCAAATTTAACTCTCATTTCCCACCAGGAAGAGGAAATAACCAAAGGCTCAGCGTGCCGTACCGGAACCAGATTAGGGCCTGAAGCCATCCTGCGGTGTTGCGGCCAGGTCACAAGAAAGCGAGTTGAAGAAAGGAGCTCAGGGGCACTGTAATTCACAAACCTGCAGAGTTATAAATGACAACTATCGTCCAAAAATAGACTGAAGTAAGGCTGCCAAGAGGACTTGAAAGTGGGGCAGAATTGCAGGAAACCGATTTCAGGAGGTTGACTGGAATTGCATTGAAAGCATAGGAAAAGAGGCAGAACGTCCACAATGATGCACTTGGCCAAAAAGGGCGTATGCGTTTTTTCCTGAATATATTCAGGAAAAACCGCATACGCCCTTTTTGGCCAACCAAGCAAGCTTGCAAAGGAAATCTGCACTACAATGAAGTCTCACTTCCCCCTGGTCAAAAGGACCATCTGAAAAAATTGTAAAATCCAGAAAGGCAGGACAGGCCATGGAGAACTGGGAGCCTTGTTATGCTGATGGGCGGGATGTAAATTGCCAACAGACACTCGGGAGAAGTGTATGGTGTTTCCTGAAACATCTAAAAAACAAAGCAACAGAGCCTAGGGCACTGCCACTTATGGTCCTATAGCTTAGGGAAATTAAAATCAAAAAGACACAGCCACCCCAAAGTTTGGGACGCCTCTGTTTACAAGAACCTCGTTTACAGTACAAGTTCAACATCGCAGAAAGTGAAAAATGGATAAAGAAGTTGTGGTATTTACTTACAAAGCAATATCACTCAGCAATGAAATCTATGTCATCAGGCCCTTAGCATCACAATGAGTGGATTCAGGTATGATGATTCTAACTGAAATAAGTCACACAGAAAAAGAAACATCATAAGTTATCAGTAATACACGGAATGTAAACTTGGCTACACAGGAACTGAATTACAGAACAGAACAGGGTCTCAAATTTAGAAAACCAACTTATGCTTGCTTAAGGGTAAAGGTGAGTTGGGGTGCTGTATAAAACCAGAGATTGAAATGAGCACAGATAAAGTTCCTTAAGTCAAATATGGAATAGACAAGAGCTACTCCTTGCTCAACGAAATGGACTCAACACCGCATATTAAACGCCTAAGAATGTACCTGACTAGTAAGTATCTTAAAACCTATAGATTGCTATGTCTCCGAAAGAGAATCAAGCATGTGTACAGGGGCATAAACGCAGCAGTGATAGGATTGGAGAGGTTCGGTTAGCAAATGAAGACCCTTTGAAGTCATATTGCATGGTACCCATTCCACGGGTTTCAACTACCCAGGTTTTAGGTATTCTTCCTTCAGCTAAAACATGCATGTGGAACCCAGAGTACAATCAACCATGTGATCGGGAGACGTGTTCAAATATGTCTCAGTTTTCCTCCCCTGGTACTCGGGTGCAACATTCCAGACGCTTCACTTACACTCTCCCCACTTGGAGGGTCAGCGCCTTTAACCTCCTGTTTGGCACAGTTTGCAATTTCTGCGGAAGATGAACAGGAATAGCGAGAACCAATGAGAGGCTAGCTGGAGGTGTCTGGACGGGCAAATTTAACTCTCATTTCCCACCAGGAGGAGGAAATAACCAAAGGCTCAGCGTGCCGTGCCAGAACCAGATTAGGGCCTGAAGCCATCCTGCGGTGTTGCGGCCAGGTCACAAGAAAGCGAGTTGAAGAAAGGAGCTCAGGGGCACTGTAATTCACAAACCTGCAGAGTTATAAATGACAGCTATCGTCCAAAAATACACTGAAGTAAGGCTGCCAAGAGGACTTGAATGCGGGGCAGAATTGCAGGAAACCGATTTCAGGAGGTAGACTGAAATTGCATTGAAAGCATAGGAAAAGAGGCAGAACGTCCACAATGATGCACTTGGCCAAAAAGGGCGTATGCGTTTTTTCCTGAATATATTCAGGAAAAAACGCATACGCCCTTTTTGGCCAACCAAGCAAGCTTGCAAAGGAAATCTGCACTACAATGAAGTCTCACTTCCCCCCGGTCAAAAGGGCAATCTGAAAAAAGTGTAAAATCCAGAAAGGCAGGACAGGCCATGGAGAACTGGGAGCCTTGTTATGCTGATGGGCGGGATGTAAATTGCCAACAGACACTCGGAAGAAGTGTATGGTGTTTCCTGAAACATCTAAAACACAAAGCAACAGAGCCTAGGGCACTGCCACTTATGGTCCTATAGCTTAGGGAAATTAAAATCAAAAAGACACAGCCACCCCAAAGTTTGGTACGCCTCTGTTTACAAGAACCTCGTTTACAGTACAAGTTCAACATCGCAGAAAGTGAAAAATGGATAAAGAAGTTGTGGTATTTACTTACAAAGCAATATCACTCAGCAATGAAATCTATGTCATCAGGCCCTTAGCAGAACAATGAGTGGATTCAGGTATGATGATTCTAACTGAAATAAGTCACACAGAAAAAGAAACATCATAAGTTATCAGTAATACACGGAATGTAAACTTGGCTACACAGGAACTGAATTACAGAACAGAACAGGGTCTCAAATTTAGAAAACCAACTTATGCTTGCTTAAAGGGAAAGGTGAGGTGGGGTGCTGCATAAAACCAGAGATTGAAATGAGCACAGATAAAGTTCCTTAAGTCAAATATGGAATAGACAAGAGCTACTCCTTGCTCAACGAAATGGACTCAACACCACATATTAAACGCCTAAGAATGTACCTGACTAGTAAGTATCGTAAAACCTATGGATTGCTATGTCTCCAAAAGAGAATCAAGCATGTGTACAGGGGCATAAACGCAGCAGTGATAGGATTGGAGAGGTTCGGTGAGCAAATGAAGACCCTTTGAAGTCATATTGCATGGTACCCATTACACGGGTCTCAACTCTCCAGGTTTAAGGTATTCTTCCTTCAGCTAAAACATGCATGTGGAACCCAAGTATGATCAACCATGTGAACGGGAGACGTGTTCAAATACGTCTCAGTTTTCCTCCCCTGGTACTCGGGTGCAACATTCCAGACGCTTTACTAACACTCTCCCCACTTGGAGAGTCAGCGCCTTTAACCTCCTGTTTGGCCCAGTTTGCAATTTCTGCGGAAGATGAACAGGAATAGCGAGAACCAATGAGAGACTAGCTGGAGGTGTATGGACGGGCAAATTTAACTCTCATTTCCCACCAGGAAGAGGAATTAACCAAAGGCTCAGCGTGCCATGCCGGAACCAGATTAGGGCCTGAAGCCATCCTGCGGTGTTGCGGCCAGCTCACAAGAAAGCGAGTTGAAGAAAGGAGCTCAGGGTCACTGTAATTCACAAACCTGCAGAGTTATAAATGACAGCTATCGTCCAAAAATAGACTGAAGTAAGGCTGCCAAGAGGACTTGAAAGCGGGGCAGAATTGCAGGAAACCGATTTCAGGAGGTAGACTGGAATTGCATTGAAAGCATAGGAAAAGAGGCAGAACGTCCACAATGATGCACTTGGCCAAAAAGGGCGTATGCGTTTTTTCCTGAATATATTCAGGAAAAAACGCATACGCCCTTTTTGGCCAACCAAGCAAGCTTGCAAAGGAAATCTGCACTACAATGAAGTCTCACTTCCCCCCGGTCAAAAGGGGCATCTGAAAAAAGTGTAAAATCCAGAAAGGCAGGACAGGCCATGGAGAACTGGGAGCCTTGTTATGGTGATGCGTGGGATGTAAATTGCCAACAGACACTCGGGAGAAGTGTATGGTGTTTCCTGAAACATCTAAAAAACAAAGCAACAGAGCCTAGGGCACTTCCACTTATGGTCCTATAGCTTAGGGAAATTAAAATCAAAAAGACACAGCCACCCCAAAGTTTGGGACGCCTCTGTTTACAAGAACCTCATTTACAGTACAAGTTCAACATCGCAGAAAGTGAAAAATGGATAAAGAAGTTGTGGTATTTACTTACAAAGCAATATCACTCAGCAATGAAATCTGTGTCATCAGGCCCTTAGCAGCACAATGAGTGGATTCAGGTATGATGATTCTAACTGAAATAAGTCACACAGAAATAGAAACATCATAAGATATCAGTAATACACGGAATGTAAACTTGGCTACACAGGAACTGAATTACAGAACAGAACAGGGTCTCAAATTTCGAAAACCAACTTATGCTTGCTTAAGGGGAAAGGTGAGTTGGGGTGCTGCATAAAACCAGAGATTGAAATGAGCACAGATAAAGTTCCTTAAGCCAAATATGGAATAGACAAGAGCTACTCCTTGCTCAACGAAATGGACTCAACACCGCATATTAAACGCCTAAGAATGTACCTGACTAGTAAGTATCTTAAAACCTATGGATTGCTATGTCTCCGAAAGAGAATCAAGCATGTGTACAGGGGCATAAACGCAGCAGTGATAGGATTGGAGAGGTTCGGTGAGCAAATGAAGACCCTTTGAAGTCATATTGCATGGTACCCATTCCACGGGTTTCAACTACCCAGGTTTTAGGTATTCTTCCTTCAGCTAAAACATGCATATGGAACCCAAGTATGATCAACCATGTGAACGGGAGACGTGTTCAAATATGTCTCAGTTTTCCTGCCCTGGTACTCGGGTGCAACATTCCAGACGCTTTACTAACACTCTCCCCACTTGGAGAGTCAGTCCCTTTAACCTCCTGTTTGGCCCAGTTTGCAATTTCTGCGGAAGATGAACAGGAATAGCGAGAACCAATGAGAGACTAGCTGGAGGTGTCTGGACGGGCAAATTTAACTCTCATTTCCCACCAGGAAGAGGAAATAACCAAAGGCTCAGCGTGCCGTGCCGGAACCAGATTAGGGCCTGAAGCCATCCTGCGGTGTTGCGGCCAGGTCACAAGAAAGCGAGTTGAAGAAAGGAGCTCAGGGGCACTGTAATTCACAAACCTGCAGAGTTATAAATGACAGCTATCGTCCAAAAATAGACTGAAGTAAGGCTGCCAAGAGGACTTCAAAGCGGGGCAGAATTGCAGGAAACCGATTTCAGGAGGTAGACTGGAATTGCATTGAATGCATAGGAAAAGAGGCAGAACGTCCACAATGATGCACTTGGCCAAAAAGGGCGTATGCGTTTTTTCCTGAATATATTCAGGAAAAAACGCATACGCCCTTTTTGGCCAACCAAGCAAGCTTGCAAAGGAAATCTGCACTACAATGAAGTCTCACTTCCCCCCGGTCAAAAGGGCCATCTGAAAAAAGTGTAAAATCCAGAAAGGCAGGACAGGCCATGGAGAACTGGGAGCCTTGTTATGCTGATGGGCGGGATGTAAATTGCCAACAGACACTTGGGAGAAGTGTATGGTGTTTCCTGAAACATCTAAAAAACAAAGCAACAGAGCCTAGGGCACTTCCACTTATGGTCCTATAGCTTAGGGAAATTAAAATCAAAAAGACACAGCCACCCCAAAGTTTGGGACGCCTCTGTTTACAAGAACCTCATTTACAGTACAAGTTCAACATCGCAGAAAGTGAAAAATGGATAAAGAAGTTGTGGTATTTACTTACAAAGCAATATCACTCAGCAATGAAATCTGTGTCATCAGGCCCTTAGCAGCACAATGAGTGGATTCAGGTATGATGATTCTAACTGAAATAAGTCACACAGAAATAGAAACATCATAAGATATCAGTAATACACGGAATGTAAACTTGGCTACACAGGAACTGAATTACAGAACAGAACAGGGTCTCAAATTTCGAAAACCAACTTATGCTTGCTTAAGGGGAAAGGTGAGTTGGGGTGCTGCATAAAACCAGAGATTGAAATGAGCACAGATAAAGTTCCTTAAGCCAAATATGGAATAGACAAGAGCTACTCCTTGCTCAACGAAATGGACTCAACACCGCATATTAAACGCCTAAGAATGTACCTGACTAGTAAGTATCTTAAAACCTATGGATTGCTATGTCTCCGAAAGAGAATCAAGCATGTGTACAGGGGCATAAACGCAGCAGTGATAGGATTGGAGAGGTTCGGTGAGCAAATGAAGACCCTTTGAAGTCATATTGCATGGTACCCATTCCACGGGTTTCAACTACCCAGGTTTTAGGTATTCTTCCTTCAGCTAAAACATGCATATGGAACCCAAGTATGATCAACCATGTGAACGGGAGACGTGTTCAAATATGTCTCAGTTTTCCTGCCCTGGTACTCGGGTGCAACATTCCAGACGCTTTACTAACACTCTCCCCACTTGGAGAGTCAGTCCCTTTAACCTCCTGTTTGGCCCAGTTTGCAATTTCTGCGGAAGATGAACAGGAATAGCGAGAACCAATGAGAGACTAGCTGGAGGTGTCTGGACGGGCAAATTTAACTCTCATTTCCCACCAGGAAGAGGAAATAACCAAAGGCTCAGCGTGCCGTGCCGGAACCAGATTAGGGCCTGAAGCCATCCTGCGGTGTTGCGGCCAGGTCACAAGAAAGCGAGTTGAAGAAAGGAGCTCAGGGGCACTGTAATTCACAAACCTGCAGAGTTATAAATGACAGCTATCGTCCAAAAATAGACTGAAGTAAGGCTGCCAAGAGGACTTCAAAGCGGGGCAGAATTGCAGGAAACCGATTTCAGGAGGTAGACTGGAATTGCATTGAATGCATAGGAAAAGAGGCAGAACGTCCACAATGATGCACTTGGCCAAAAAGGGCGTATGCGTTTTTTCCTGAATATATTCAGGAAAAACCGCATACGCCCTTTTTGGCCAACCAAGCAAGCTTGCAAAGGAAATCTGCACTACAATGAAGTCTCACTTCCCCCCGGTCAAAAGGGCCAACTGAAAAAAGTGTAAAATCCAGAAAGGCAGGACAGGCCATGGAGAACTGGGAGCCTTGTTATGCTGATGGGCGGGATGTAAATTGCCAACAGACACTTGGGAGAAGTGTATGGTGTTTCCTGAAACATCTAAAAAACAAAGCAACAGAGCCTAGGGCACTTCCACTTATGGTCCTATAGCTTAGGGAATTCAAAATCAAAAAGACACAGCCACCCCAAAGTTTGGAACGGCTCTGTTTACAAGAACCTCGTTTACAGTACAAGTTCAACATCGCAGAAAGTGAAAAATGGATAAAGAAGTTGTGGTATTTACTTACAAAGCAATATCACTCAGCAATGAAATCTGTGTCATCAGGTCCTTAGCAGCACAATGAGTGGATTCAGGTATGATGATTCTAACTGAAATAAGTCACACAGAGAAAGAAACATCATAAGATATCAGTAATACACGGAATGTAAACTTGGCTACACAGGAACTGAATTACAGAACAGAACAGGGTCTCAAATTTAGAAAACGAACTTATGCTTGCTTAAGGGGAAAGGTGAGTTGGGGTGCTGCATAAAACCAGAGATTGAAATGAGCACAGATAAAGTTCCTTAAGCCAAATATGGAATAGACAAGAGCTACTACTTGCTCAATGAAATGGACTCAACACCGCATATTAAACGCCTAAGAATGTACCTGACTAGTAAGTATCTTAAAACCTATGGATTGCTATGTCTCCGAAAGAGAATCAAGCATGTGTACAGGGGCATAAACGCAGCAGTGATAGGATTGGAGAGGTTCGGTGAGCAAATGAAGACCCTTTGAAGTCATATTGCATGGTACCCATTCCACGGGTTTCAACTACCCAGGTTTTCGGTATTCTTCCTTCAGCTAAAACATGCATATGGAACCCAAGTATGATCAACCATGTGAACGGGAGACGTGTTCAAATATGTCTCAGTTTTCCTGCCCTGGTACTCGGGTGCAACATTCCAGACGCTTTACTAACACTCTCCCCACTTGGAGAGTCAGTCCCTTTAACCTCCTGTTTGGCCCAGTTTGCAATTTCTGCGGAAGATGAACAGGAATAGCGAGAACCAATGAGAGGCTAGCTGGAGGTGTCTGGACGGGCAAATTTAACTCTCATTTCCCACCAGGAAGAGGAATTAACCAAAGGCTCAGCATGCCGTGCTGGAACCAGATTAGGGCCTGAAGCCATCCTGCGGTGTTGCGGCCAGGTCACAAGAAAGCGAGTTGAAGAAAGGAGCTCAGGGGCACTGTAATTCACAAACCTGCAGAGTTATAAATGACAGCTATCGTCCAAAAATAGACTGAAGAAAGGCTGCCAAGAGGACTTGAAAGCGGGGCAGAATTGCAGGAAACCGATTTCAGGAGGTAGACTGGAATTGCATTGAAAGCATAGGAAAAGAGGCAGAACGTCCACAATGATGCACTTGGCCAAAAAGGGCGTATGCGTTTTTTCCTGAATATATTCAGGAAAAAACGCATACGCCCTTTTTGGCCAACCAAGCAAACTTGCAAAGGAAATCTGCACTACAATGAAATCTCACTACCCCAGGTTAAAAGGGCCATCTGAAAAAAGTGTAAAATCCAGAAAGGCAGGACAGGCCATGGAGAACTGGGAGCCTTGTTATGCTGATGGGCGGGATGTAAATTGCCAACAACCACTCGGGAGAAGTGTATGGTGTTTCCTGAAACATCTAAAAAACAAAGCAACAGAACCTAGGGCACTTCCACTTATGGTCCTATAGCTTAGGGAAATTAAAATCAAAAAGACACAGCCACCCCAAAGTTTGGAACGGCTCTGTTTACAAGAACCTCGTTTACAGTACAAGTTCAACATCGCAGAAAGTGAGAAATGGATAAAGAAGTTGTGGTATTTACTTACAAAGCAATATCACTCAGCAATGAAATCTGTGTCATCAGGCCCTTAGCAGCACAATGAGTGGATTCAGGTATGATGATTCTAACTGAAATAAGTCACACAGAAAAAGAAACATCATAAGATATCTGTAATACACGGAATGTAAACTTGGCTACACAGGAACTGAATTACAGAACAGAACAGGGTCTCAAATTTAGAAAACGAACTTATGCTTGCTTAAGGGGAAAGGTGAGTTGGGGTGCTGCATAAAACCAGAGATTGAAATGAGCACAGATAAAGTTCCTTAAGCCAAATATGGAATAGACAAGAGCTACTCCTTGCTCAACGAAATGGACTCAACACCGCATATTAAACGCCTAAGAATGTACCTGACTAGTAAGTATCTTAAAACCTATGGATTGCTATGTCTCCGAAAGAGAATCAAGCATGTGTACAGGGGCATAAACGCAGCAGTGATAGGATTGGGGAGGTTCGGTGAGCAAATGAAGACCCTTTGAAGACATATTGCATGGTACCCATTCCACGGGTCTCAACTCTCCAGGTTTAAGGTATTCTTCCTTCAGCTAAAACATGCATGTGGAACCCAGAGTATGATCAACCGTGTGAACGGGAGACGTGTTCAAATATGTCTCAGTTTTCCTCCCCTGGTACTCGGGTGCAACATTCCAGAAGCTTTACTAACACTCTCCCGACTTGGAGAGTCAGCGCCTTTAACCTCCTGTTTGGCCCAGTTTGCAATTTCTGCGGAAGATGAACAGGAATAGCGAGAACCAATGAGAGACTAGCTAGAGGTGTCTGGACGGGCAAATTTAACTCTCATTTCCCACCAGGAAGAGGAATTAACCAAAGGCTCAGCGTGCCGTGCCGGAACCAGATTAGGGCCTGAAGCCATCCTGCGGTGTTGCGGCCAGGTCACAAGAAAGCGAGTTGAAGAAAGGAGCTCAGGGGCACTGTAATTCACAAGCCTGCAGAGTTATAAATGACAGCTATCGTCCAAAAATAGACTGAAGTAAGGCTGCCAAGAGGACTTGAAAGCGGGGCAGAATTGCAGGAAACCGATTTCAGGAGGTAGACTGGAATTGCATTGAAAGCATAGGAAAAGAGGCAGAACGTCCACAATGATGCACTTGGCCAAAAAGGGCGTATGCGTTTTTTCCTGAATATATTCAGGAAAAAACGCATACGCCCTTTTTGGCCAACCAAGCAAGCTTGCAAAGGAAATCTGCACTACAATGAAGTCTCACTTCCCCCCGGTCAAAAGGGCCATCTGAAAAAAGTGTAAAATCCAGAAAGGCAGGACAGGCCATGGAGAACTGGGAGCCTTGTTATGCTGATGGGCGGGATGTAAATTGCCAACAGACACTCGGGAGAAGTGTATGGTGTCTCCTGAAACATCTAAAAAACAAATCAACAGAGCCTAGGGCACTTCCACTTATGGTCCTATAGCTTAGGAAAATTAAAATAAAATAGACACAGCCACCCCAAAGTTTGGAATGGCTCTGTTTACAAGAACCTCGTTTACAGTACAAGTTCAACATCGCAGAAAGTGAAAAATGGATAAAGAAGTTGTGGTATTTACTTACAAAGCAATATCACTCAGCAATGAAATCTATGTCATCAGGCCCTTAGCAGCACAATGAGTGGATTCAGGTATGATGATTCTAACTGAAATAAGTCACACAGAAAAGGAAACATCATAATATATCAGTAATACACGGAATGTAAACTTGGCTACACAGGAACTGAATTACAGAACAGAACAGGGTCTCAAATTTAGAAAACGAACTTATGCTTGCTTAAGGGGAAAGGTGAGTTGGGGTGCTGCATAAAACCAGAGATTGAAATGAGCACAGATAAAGTTCCTTAAGCCAAATATGGAATAGACAAGAGCTACTACTTGCTCAATGAAATGGACTCAACACCGCATATTAAACGCCTAAGAATGTACCTGACTAGTAAGTATCTTAAAACCTATGGATTGCTATGTCTCTGAAAGAGAATCAAGCATGTGTACAGGGGCATAAACGCAGCAGTGATAGGATTGGAGAGGTTCGGTGAGCAAATGAAGACCCTTTGAAGTCATATTGCATGGTACCCATTCCACGGGTTTCAACTACCCAGGTTTTCGGTATTCTTCCTTCAGCTAAAACATGCATGTGGAACCCAAGTATGATCAACCATGTGAACGGGAGACGTGTTCAAATATGTCTCAGTTTTCCTCCCCTGGTACTCGGGTGCAACATTCCAGACGCTTTACTAACACTCTCCCCACTTGGAGAGTCAGTCCCTTTAACCTCCTGTTTGGCCCAGTTTGCAATTTCTGCGGAAGATGAACAGGAATAGCGAGAACCAATGAGAGGCTAGCTGGAGGTGTCTGGACGGGCAAATTTAACTCTCATTTCCCACCAGGAAGAGGAATTAACCAAAGGCTCAGCGTGCCGTGCCGGAACCAGATTAGGGCCTGAAGCCATCCTGCGGTGTTGCGGCCAGGTCACAAGAAAGCGAGTTGAAGAAAGGAGCTCAGGGGCACTGTAATTCACAAACCTGCAGAGTTATAAATGACAGCTATCGTCCAAAAATAGACTGAAGTAAGGCTGCCAAGAGGACTTGAAAGCGGGGCAGAATTGCAGGAAACCGATTTCAGGAGGTAGACTGGAATTGCATTGAAAGCATAGGAAAAGAGGCAGAACGTCCACAATGATGCACTTGGCCAAAAAGGGCGTATGCGTTTTTTCCTGAATATATTCAGGAAAAAACGCATACGCCCTTTTTGGCCAACCAAGCAAGCTTGCGAAGGAAATCTGCACTACAATGAAGTCTCACTTCCCCCCGGTCAAAAGGGCCATCTGAAAAAAGTGTAAAATCCAGAAAGGCAGGACAGGCCATGGAGAACTGGGAGCCTTGTTATGCTGATGGGCGGGATGTAAATTGCCAACAGACACTCAGGAGAAGTGTATGGTGTTTCCTGAAACATCTAAAAAACAAAGCAACAGAACCTAGGGCACTTCCACTTATGGTCCTATAGCTTAGGGAAATTAAAATCAAAAAGACACAGCCACCCCAAAGTTTGGAACGGCTCTGTTTACAAGAACCTCGTTTACAGTACAAGTTCAACATCGCAGAAAGTGAACAATGGATAAAGAAGTTGTGGTATTTAGTTACAAAGCAATATCACTCAGCAATGAAATCTATGTCATCAGGCCCTTAGCAGCACAATGAGTGGATTCAGGTATGATGATTCTAACTGAAATAAGTCACACAGAAAAAGAAACATCATAAGATATCAGTAATACACGGAATGTAAACTTGGCTACACAGGAACTGAATTACAGAACAGAACAGGGTCTCAAATTTAGAAAACCAACTTATGCTTGCTTAAGGGTAAAGGTGAGTTGGGGTGCTGCATAAAACCAGAGATTGAAATGAGCACAGATAAAGTTCCTTACGCCAAATATGGAATAGACAAGAGCTACTCCTTGCTCAACGAAATGGACTCAACACCGCATATTAAACACCTAAGAATGTACCTGACTAGAAAGTATCTTAAAACCTATGGATTGCTATGTCTCCGAAAGAGAATCAAGCATGTGTACAGGGCCATAAACGCAGCAGTGATAGGATTGGAGAGGTTCGGTGAGCAAATGAAGACCCTTTGAAGTCATATTGCATGGTACCCATTCCACGGGTTTCAACTACCCAGGTTTAAGGTATTCTTCCTTCAGCTAAAACATGCATGTGGAACCTAGAGTATGATCAACCATGTGATCGGGAGACGTGTTCAAATATGTCTCAGTTTTCTTACCCTGGTACTCGGGTGCAACATTCCAGACGCATTACTAACACTCTCCCGATTTGGAGAGTCAGTCCCTTTAACCTCCTGTTTGGCCCAGTTTGCAATTTCTTCGGAAGATGAACAGGAATAGCGAGAACCAATGAGAGACTAGCTGGAGGTGTCTGAACGGGCAAATTTAACTCTCATTTCCCACCAGGAAGAGGAATTAACCAAAGGCTCAGCGTGCCGTGCCGGAACCAGATTAGGGCCTGAAGCCATCCTGCGGTGTTGCGGCCAGCTCACAAGAAAGCGAGTTGAAGAAAGGAGCTCAGGGGCACTGTAATTCACAAACCTGCAGAGTTATAAATGACAGCTATCGTCCAAAAATAGACTGAAGTAAGGCTGCCAAGAGGACTTGAAAGCAGGGCAGAATTGCAGGAAACCGATTTCAGGAGGTAGACTGGAATTGCATTGAAAGCATAGGAAAAGAGGCAGAACGTCCACAATGATGCAGTTAGCCAAAAAGGGCGTATGCGTTTTTTCCTGAATATATTCAGGAAAAAACGCATATGCCCTTTTTGGCCAACCAAGCAAGCTTGCAAAGGAAATCTGCACTACAATGAAGTCTCACTTCCCCCCGGTCAAAAGGGCCATCTGAAAAAAGTGTAAAATCCAGAAAGGCAGGACAGGCCATGGAGAACTGGGAGCCTTGTTATGCTGATGGGCGGGATGTAAATTGCCAACAACCACTCGGGAGAAGTGTATGGTGTTTCCTGAAACATCTAAAAAACAAAGCAACAGAACCTAGGGCACTTCCACTTATGGTCCTATAGCTTAGGGAAATTAAAATCAAAAAGACACAGCCACCCCAAAGTTTGGAACGGCTCTGTTTACAAGAAACTCATTTATAGTACAAGTTCAACATCGCAGAAAGTGAACAATGGATAAAGAAGTTGTGGTATTTACTTACAAAGCAACATCACTCAGCAATGAAATCTGTGTCACAAGGCCCGTAGCAGCACAATGAGTGGATTCAGGTATGATGATTCTACCTGAAATAAGTCACACAGAAAAAGAAACATCATAAGATATCAGTAATACACGGAATGTAAACTTGGCTACACAGGAACGGAATTACAGAACAGAACAGGGTCTCAAATATAGAAAACCAACTTATGCTTGCTTAAGGGGAAAGGTGAGTTGGGGTGCTGCATAAAATCAGAGATTGAAATGAGCACAGATAAAGTTCCTTAAGCCAAATATGGAATAGACAAGAGCTACTCCTTGCTCAACGAAATGGACTCAACACCGCATATTAAACGCCTAAGAATGTACCTGACTAGTAAGTATCTTAAAACCTATGGATTGCTATGTCTCTGAAAGAGAATCAAGCATTTGTACAGGGGCATAAACGTAGCAGTGATAGGATTGGAGAGGTTCGGTGAGCAAATGAAGACCCTTTGAAGTCATATTGCATGGTACCCATTACACGGGTCTCAACTCTCCAGGTTTAAGGTATTCTTCCTTCAGCTAAAACATGCATGTGGAACCCAGAGTATGATCAACCGTGTGAACGGGAGACGTGTTCAAATATGTCTCAGTTTTCCTCCCCTGGTACTCGGGTGCAACATTCCAGATGCTTTACTAACACTCTCCCGACTTGGAGAGTCAGTCCCTTTAACCTCCTGTTTGGCCCAGTTTGCAATTTCTGTGGAAGATGAACAGGAATAGCGAGAACCAATGAGAGGCTAGGTGGAGGTGTCTGGATGGGCAAATTTAACTCTCATTTCCCACCAGGAAGAGGAATTAACCAAAGGCTCAGCGTGCCGTGCCAGAACCAGATTAGGGCCTGAAGCCATCCTGCGGTGTTGCGGCCAGGTCACAAGAAAGCGAGTTGAAGAAAGGAGCTCAGGGGCACTGTAATTCACAAACCTGCAGAGTTATAAATGACAGCTATCGTCCAAAAATAGACTGAAGTAAGGCTGCCAAGAGGACTTGAAAGCGGGGCAGAATTGCAGGAAACCGATTTCAGGAGGTAGACTGGAATTGTATTGAAAGCATAGGAAAAGAGGCAGAACGTCCACAATGATGCACTTGGCCAAAAAGGGCGTATGCGTTTTTTCCTGAATATATTCAGGAAAAAACGCATACGCCCTTTTTGGCCAACCAAGCAAGCTTGCAAAGGAAATCTGCACTACAATGAAGTCTCACTTCCCCCCGGTCAAAAGGGCCATCTGAAAAAAGTGTAAAATCCAGAAAGGCAGGACAGGCCATGGAGAACTGGGAGCCTTGTTATGCTGAAGGGCGGGATGTAAATTGCCAAGAACCACTCGGGAGAAGTGTATGGTGTTAACTGAAACATCTAAAAAACAAAGCAACAGAGCCTAGGGCACTTCCACTTATGGTCCTATAGCTTAGGGAATTTAAAATCTAAAAGACACAGCCACCCCAAAGTTTGGAACGGCTCTGTTTACAAGAACCTCGTTTACAGTACAAGTTCAACATCGCAGAAAGTGAAAAATGGATAAAGAAGTTGTGGTATTTATTTACAAAGCAATATCACTCAGCAATGAAATCTATGTCATCAGGCCCTTAGCAGCACAATGAGTGGATTCAGGTCTGATGATTCTAACTGAAATAAGTCACACAGAAAAAGAAACATCATAAGATATCACTAATACACGGAATGGAAACTTGGCTACACAGGAACTGTATTACAGAACAGAACAGGGTCTCAAATTTAGAAAACCAACGTATTCTTGCTTAAAGGTAAAGGTGAGGTGGGGTGCTGCATAAAACCAGAGATTGAAATGAGCACAGATAAAGTTCCTTAAGTCAAATATGGAATAGACAAGAGCTACTCCTTGCTCAACGAAATGGACTCAACACCGCATATTAAACGCCTAAGAATGTACCTGACTAGTAAGTATCTTAAAACCTATGGATTTCTATGTCTCCGAAAGAGAATCAAGCATGTGTACAGGGGCATAAACGCAGCAGTGATAGGATTGGAGAGGTTCGGTGAGCAAATGAAGACCGTTTGAAGTCATATTGCATGCTACCCATTCCACGGGTTTCAACTACCCAGGTTTAAGGTATTCTTCCTTCAGCTAAAACATGCATGTGGAACCTAGAGTATGATCAACCATGTGATCGGGAGACGTGTTCAAATATGTCTCAGTTTTCGTACCCTGGTACTCGGGTGCAACATTCCAGACGCTTTACTAACACTCTCCCGACTTGGAGAGTCAGTCCCTTTAACCTCCTGTTTGGCCCAGTTTGCAATTTCTGCGGAAGATGAACAGGAATAGCGAGAACCAATGAGAGACTAGCTGGAGGTGTCTGGACGGGCAAATTTAACTCTCATTTCCCACCAGGAAGAGGAATTAACCAAAGGCTCAGCGTGCCGTGCCAGAACCAGATTAGGGCCTGAAGCCATCCTGCGGTGTTGCGGCCAGCTCAAAAGAAAGCGAGTTGAAGAAAGGAGCTCAGGGGCACTGTAATTCACAAACCTGCAGAGTTATAAATGACAGCTATCGTCCAAAAATAGACTGAAGTAAGGCTGCCAAGAGGACTTGAAAGCGGGGCAGAATTGCAGGAAACCGATTTCAGGAGGTAGACTGGAATTGCATTGAAAGCATAGGAAAAGAGGCAGAACGTCCACAATGATGCACTTGGCCAAAAAGGGCGTATGCGTTTTTTCCTGAATATATTCAGGAAAAAACGCATACGCCCTTTTTGGCCAACCAAGCAAGCTTGCGAAGGAAATCTGCACTACAATGAAGTCTCACTTCCCCCCGGTCAAAAGGGCCATCTGAAAAAAGTGTAAAATCCAGAAAGGCAGGACAGGCCATGGAGAACTGGGAGCCTTGTTATGCTGATGGGCGGGATGTAAATTGCCAACAGACACTCGGGAGAAGTGTATGGTGTTTACTGAAACATCTAAAAAACAAAGCAACAGAGCCTAGGGCACTTCCACTTATGGTCCTATAGCTTAGGGAAATTAAAATAAAAAAGACACAGACACCCCAAAGTTTGGGACGCCTCTGTTTACAAGAACCTCGTTTACAGTACAAGTTCAACATCGCAGAAAGTGAAAAATGGATAAAGAAGTTGTGGTATTTACTTACAAAGCAATATCACTCAGCAATGAAATCTGTGTCATCAGGCCCTTAGCAGCACAATGAGTGGATTCAGGTATGATGATTCTAACTGAAATAAGTCACACAGAAAAAGAAACATCATAAGATATCAGTAATACACGGAATGTAAACTTGGCTACACAGGAACTGAATTACAGAACAGAACAGGGTCTCAAATTTAGAAAACCAACTTATGCTTGCTTAAGGGGAAAGGTGAGTTGGGGTGCTGCATAAAACCAGAGATTGAAATGAGCACAGATAAAGTTCCTTAAGCCAAATATGGAATAGACAAGAGCTACTCCTTGCTCAACGAAATGGACTCAACACCCCATATTAAACGCCTAAGAATGTACCTGACTAGTAAGTATCTTAAAACCTATGGATTGCTATGTCTCTGAAAGAGAACCAAGCATGTGTACAGGGGCATAAACGCAGCAGTGATAGGATTGGAGAGGTTCGGTGAGCATATGAATACCCTTTGAAGTCATATTGCATGGTACCCATTACACGGGTCTCAACGCTCCAGGTTTAAGGTATTCTTCCTTCAGCTAAAACATGCATGTGGAACCCAAGTATGATCAACCATGTGAACGGGAGACGTGTTCAAATATGTCTCAGTTTTCGTCCCCTGGTACTCGGGTGCAACATTCCAGACACTTTACTAACACTCTCCCCACTTGGAGAGTCAGCGCCTTTAACCTCCTGTTTGGCCCAGTTTGCAATTTCTGTGGAAGATGAACAGGAATAGCGAGAAAAAATGAGAGGCTAGCTGGAGGTGTCTGGACGGGCAAATTTAACTCTCATTTCCCACCAGGAAGAGGAATTAACCAAAGGCTCAGCGTGCCGTGCCGGAACCAGATTAGGGCCTGTAGACATCCTGCGGTGTTGCGGCCAGGTCACAAGAAAGCGAGTTGAAGAAAGGAGCTCAGGGGCACTGTAATTCACAAACCTGCAGAGTTATAAATGACAGCTATCGTCCAAAAATAGACTGAAGTAAGGCTGCCAAGAGGACTTGAAAGCGGGGCAGAATTGCAGGAAACCGATTTCAGGAGGTAGACTGGAATTGCATTGAAAGCATAGGAAAAGAGGCAGAACGTCCACAATGATGCACTTGGCCAAAAAGGGCGTATGCGTTTTTTCCTGAATATATTCAGGAAAAAATGCATACGCCCTTTTTGGCCAACCAAGCAAACTTGCAAAGGAAATCTGCACTACAATGAAGTCTCACTTCTCCCCGGTCAAAAGGGCCATCTGAAAAAAGTGTAAACTCCAGAAAGGCAGGACAGGCCATGGAGAACTGGGAGCCTTGTTATGCTGATGGGCGGGATGTAAATTGCCAACAACCACTTGGGAGAAGTGTATGGTGTTTCCTGAAACATCTAAAAAACAAAGCATCAGAGCCTAGGGCACTTCCACTTATGGTCCTATAGCTTAGGGAAATTAAAATCAAAAAGACACAGCCACCCCAAAGTTTGGGACACCTCCGTTTACAAGAACCTCGTTTACCGTACAAGTTCAATATCACAGAAAGTGAAAAATGGATAAAGAACTTGTGGTACTTACGTACAATGCAGTATCACTCAGCAATGAAATCTATGTCATCAGGCCCGTAGCAGCATAATGAGTGGATTCAGGTATGATGATTCTAACTGAAATAAGTCACACAGAAAAAGAAACATCATAAGATATCACTAATACACGGAATGTAAACTTGGCTACACAGGAACTGCATTCCAAAACAGAACAGGTTCTCAAATTTAGAAAACCAACTTATGCTTGCTTAAGGGGAAAGGTGAGTTGGGGTGCTGCATAAAACCAGAGATTGAAATGAGCACAGATAAAGTTCCTTAAGCCAAATATGGAATAGACAAGAGCTACTCCTTGCTCAACGAAATGGACTCAACACCGCATATTAAACGCCTAAGAATGTACCTGACTAGTAAGTATCTTAAAACCTATGGATTGCTATGTCTCCGAAAGAGAATCAAGCATGTGTACATGGGCATAAATGCAGCAGTGATAGGATTGGAGGGGTTCGTGAGCAAATGAAGTCCCTTTGAAGTCATATTGCATGGTACCCATTACACGGGTCTCAACTCTCCAGGTTTAAGGTATTGTTCCTTCAGCTAAAACATGCATGTGGAACCTAGATTATGATCAACCATGTGATCCGGAGACGTGTTCAAATATGTCTCAGTTTTCGTACCCTGGTACTCGGGTTCAACATTCCAGACGCTTTACTAACACTCTCCCCACTTGGAGAGTCAGTCCCTTTAACCTCCTGTTTGGCCCAGTTTGCAATTTCTGTGGAAGATGAACAGGAATAGCGAGAACCAATGAGAGACTAGCTGGAGGTGTCTGGATGGGCAAATTTAACTCTCATTTCCCACCAGGAAGAGGAATTAACCAAAGGCTCAGCGTGCCGTGCCGGAACCAGATTAGGGCCTGTAGACATCCTGCGGTGTTGCGGCCAGGTCACAAGAAAGCGAGTTGAAGAAAGGAGCTCAGGGGCACTGTAATTCACAAACCTGCAGAGTTATAAATGACAGCTATCGTCCAAAAATAGACTGAAGTAAGGCTGCCAAGAGGACTTGAAAGCGGGGCAGAATTGCAGGAAACCGATTTCAGGAGGTAGACTGGAATTGCATTGAAGGCATAGGAAAAGAGGCAGAACGTCCACAATGATGCACTTGGCCAAAAAGGGCGTATGCGTTTTTTCCTGAATATATTCAGGAAAAAACGCATACGCCCTTTTTGGCCAACCAAGCAAACTTGCAAAGGAAATCTGCACTACAATGAAGTCTCACTTCTCCCCGGTCAAAAGGGCCATCTGAAAAAAGTGTAAACTCCAGAAAGGCAGGACAGGCCATGGAGAACTGGGAGCCTTGTTATGCTGATGGGCGGGATGTAAATTGCCAACAACCACTTGGGAGAAGTGTATGGTGTTTCCTGAAACATCTAAAAAACAAAGCATCAGAGCCTAGGGCACTTCCACTTATGGTCCTATAGCTTAGGGAAATTAAAATCAAAAAGACACAGCCACCCCAAAGTTTGGGACACCTCCGTTTACAAGAACCTCGTTTACCGTACAAGTTCAATATCACAGAAAGTGAAAAATGGATAAAGAACTTGTGGTACTTACGTACAATGCAGTATCACTCAGCAATGAAATCTATGTCATCAGGCCCGTAGCAGCATAATGAGTGGATTCAGGTATGATGATTCTAACTGAAATAAGTCACACAGAAAAAGAAACATCATAAGATATCACTAATACACGGAATGTAAACTTGGCTACACAGGAACTGCATTCCAAAACAGAACAGGGTCTCAAATTTAGAAAACCAACTTATGCTTGCTTAAGGGGAAAGGTGAGTTGGGGTGCTGCATAAAACCAGAGATTGAAATGAGCACAGATAAAGTTCCTTAAGCCAAATATGGAATAGACAAGAGCTACTCCTTGCTCAACGAAATGGACTCAAAACCCCATATTAAACGCCTAAGAATGTACCTGACTAGTAAGTATCTTAAAACCTATGGATTGCTATGTCTCCGAAAGAGAATCAAGCATGTGTACAGGGGCATAAACGCAGCAGTGATAGGATTGGAGAGGTTCGGTGAGCAAATGAAGACCCTTTGAAGTCATATTGCATGGTACCCATTACACGGTTCTCAACTCTCCAGGTTTAAGGTATTCTTCCTTCAGCTAAAACATGCATGTGGAACCCAAGTATGATCAACCATGTGAACGGGAGACGTGTTCAAATATGTCTCAGTTTTCCTCCCCTGGTACTCGGGTGCAACATTCCAGACGCTTTACTAACACTCTCCCCACTTGGAGAGTCAGCGCCTTTAACCTCCTGTTTGGCACAGTTTGCAATTTCTGCAGAAGATGAACAGGAATAGCGAGAACCAATGAGAGGCTAGCTGGAGGTGTCTGGATGGGCAAATTTAACTCTCATTTCCCACCAGGAAGAGGAAATAACCAAAGGCTCAGTGTGCCGTACCGGAACCAGATTAGGGCCTGAAGCCATCCTGCGGTGTTGCGGCCAGCTCAAAAGAAAGCGAGTTGAAGAAAGGAGCTCAGGGGCACTGTAATTCACAAACCTGCAGAGTTATAAATGACAGCTATCGTCCAAAAATAGACTGAAGTAAGGCTGCCAAGAGGACTTGAAAGTGGGGCAGAATTGCAGGAAACCGATTTCAGGAGGTAGACTGGAATTGCATTGAAAGCATAGGAAAAGAGGCAGAACGTCCACAATGATGCACTTGGCCAAAAAGGGCGTATGCGTTTTTTCCTGAATATATTCAGGAAAAAACGCATACGCCCTTTTTGGCCAACCAAGCAAACTTGCAAAGGAAATCTGCACTACAATGAAGTCTCACTTCCCCCCGGTCAAAAGGGCCATCTGAAAAAAGTGTATAATCCAGAAAGGCAGGACAGGCCATGGAGAACTGGGAGCCTTGTTATGCTGATGGGCGGGATGTAAATTGCCAACAGACACTCGGGAGAAGTGTATGGTGTTTCCTGAAACATCTAAAATACAAAGCAAGAGAGCCTAGGGCACTTCCACTTATGGTCCTATAGCTTAGGGAAATTAAAATCAAAAAGACACAGCCACCCCAAAGTTTGGGACGCCTCCGTTTACAAGAACCTCGTATACCGTACAAGTTCAATATCACAGAAAGTGAAAAATGGATAAAGAACTTGTGGTACTTACGTACAATGCAGTATCACTCAGCAATGAAATCTATGTCATCAGGCCCGTAGCAGCATAATGAGTGGATTCAGGTACGATGATTCTAACTGAAATAAGTCACACAGAAAAAGAAACATCATAAGATATCACTAATACACGGAATGTAAACTTGGCTACACAGGAACTGCATTCCAAAACAGAACAGGGTCTCAAATTTAGAAAACCAACTTATGCTTGCTTAAGGGGAAAGGTGAGTTGGGGTGCTGCATAAAACCAGAGATTGAAATGAGCACAGATAAAGTTCCTTAAGCCAAATATGGAATAGACAAGAGCTACTCCTTGCTCAACGAAATGGACTCAACACCGCATATTAAACGCCTAAGAATGTACCTGACTAGTAAGTATCTTAAAACCTATGGATTGCTATGTCTCCAAAAGAGAATCAAGCGTGTGTACAGGGGCATAAACGCAGTAGTGATAGGATTGGAGAGGTTCGGTGAGCAAATGAAGACCTTTTGAAGTCATATTGCATGGTACCCATTCCACGGGTCTCAACTCTCCAGGTTTAAGGTATTCTTCCTTCAGCTAAAACATGCATGTGGAACCCAGAGTATGATCAACCATGTGAACGGGAGACGTATTCAAATATGTCTCAGTTTTCCTACCCTGGTACTCGGGTGCAACATTCCAGACGCTTTACTAACACTCTCCCAACTTGGAGAGTCAGTCCCTTTAACCTCCTGTTTGGCCCAGTTTGCAATTTCTGCGGAAGATGAACAGGAATAGCGAGAACCAATGAGAGGCTAGCTGGAGGTGTCTGGACGGGCAAATTTAACTCTCATTTCCCACCAGGAAGAGGAATTAACCAAAGGCTCAGCATGCCGGGCCGGAACCAGATTAGGACCTGAAGCCATCCTGCGGTGTTGCGGCCAGGTCACAAGAAAGCGAGTTGAAGAAAGGAGCTCAGGGGCACTGTAATTCACAAACCTGCAGAGTTATAAATGACAGCTATCGTCCAAAAATAGACTGAAGTAAGGCTGCCAAGAGGAGTTGAAAGCGGGGCAGAATTGCAGGAAACCGATTTCAGGAGGTAGACTGGAATTGCATTGAAAGCATAGGAAAAGAGGCAGAACGTCCACAATGATGCACTTGGCCAAAAAGGGCGTATGCGTTTTTTCCTGAATATATTCAGGAAAAAACGCATACGCCCTTTTTGGCCAACCAAGCAAGCTTGCAAAGGAAATCTGCACTACAATGAAGTCTCACTTCCCCCCGGTCAAAAGGGCCATCTGAAAAAAGTGTAAAATCCAGAAAGGCAGGACAGGCCATGGAGAACTGGGAGCCTTGTTATGCTGATGGGCGGGATGTAAATTGCCAACAACCACTCGGGAGAAGTGTATGGTGTTTCCTGAAACATCTAAAAAACAAAGCAACAGAGCCTAGGGCACTTCCACTTATGGTCCTATAGCTTAGGGAAATTAAAATCAAAAAGACACAGCCACCCCAAAGTTTGGAATGGCTCTGTTTACAAGAACCTCGTTTACAGTACAAGTTCAACATCGCAGAAAGTGAAAAATGGATAAAGAAGTTGTGGTATTCACTAACAAAGCAATATCACTCAGCAATGAAATCTATGTCATCAGGCCCTTAGCAGCACAATGAGTGGATTCAGGTATGATGATTCTAACTGAAATAAGTCACACAGAAAAAGAAACATCATAAGATATCAGTAATACACGGAATGTAAACTTGGCTACACAGGAACTGAATTACAGAACAGAACAGGGTCTCAAATTTAGAAAACCAACTTATGCTTGCTTAAGGGGAAAGGTGAGTTGGGGTGCTGCATAAAACCAGAGATTGAAATGAGCACAGATAAAGTTCCTTAAGCCAAATATGGAATAGACAAGAGCTACTCCTTGCTCAACGAAATGGACTCAACACCGCATATTAAACGCCTAAGAATGTACCTGACTAGTAAGTATCTTAAAACCTATGGATTGCTATGTCTCCGAAAGAGAATCAAGCATGTGTACAGGGGCATAAACGCAGCAGTGATAGGATTGGAGAGGTTCGTGAGCAAATGAAGACCCTTTGAAGTCATATTGCATGGTACCCATTCCACGGGTTTCAACTACCCAGGTTTAAGGTATTCTTCCTTCAGCTAAAACATGCATATGGAACCTACAGTATGATCAACCATGTGATCGGGAGACGTGTTCAAATATGTCTCAGTTTTCGTACCCTGGTACTCGGGTGCAACATTCCAGACGCTTTACTAACACTCTCCCCACTTGGAGAGTTAGTCCCTTTAACCTCCTGTTTGGCCCAGTTTGCAATTTCTGTGGAAGATGAACAGGAATAGCGAGAACCAATGAGAGACTAGCTGGAGGTGTCTGGATGGGCAAATTTAACTCTCATTTCCCACCAGGAAGAGGAATTAACCAAAGGCTCAGCGTGCCATGCCAGAACCAGATTAGGGCCTGAAGACATCCTGCGGTGTTGCGGCCAGGTCACAAGAAAGCGAGTTGAAGAAAGGAGCTCAGGGGCACTGTAATTCACAAACCTGCAGAGTTATAAATGACAGCTATCGTCCAAAAATAGACTGAAGTAAGGCTGCCAAGAGGACTTGAAAGCGGGGCAGAATTGCAGGATACCAATTTCAGGAGGTAGACTGGAATTGCATTGAAAGCATAGGAAAAGAGGCAGAACGTCCACAATGATGCACTTGGCCAAAAAGGGCGTATGCGTTTTTTCCTGAATATATTCAGGAAAAAACGCATACGCCCTTTTTGGCCAACCAAGCAAGCTTGCAAAGGAAATCTGCACTACAATGAAGTCTCACTTCCCCCGGTCAAAAGGGCCATCTGAAAAAAGTGTAAAATCCAGAAAGGCAGGACAGGCCATGGAGAACTGGGAGCCTTGTTATGCTGATGGGCGGGATGTAAATTGCCAACAGACACTCGGGAGAAGTGTATGGTGTTTCCTGAAACATCTAAAAAACAAAGCAACAGAACCTAGGGCACTTCCACTTATGGTCCTATAACTTAGGGAAATTAAAATCAAAAAGACACAGCCACCCCAAAGTTTGCAACGGCTCTGTTTACAAGAACCTCGTTTACAGTACAAGTTCAACGTCGCAGAAAGTGAAAAATGGATAAAGAAGTTGTGGTATTTACTTACAAAGCAATATCACTCAGCAATGAAATCTGTGTCATCAGGCCCTTAGCAGCCCAATGAGTGGATTCAGGTATGATGATTCTAACTGAAATAAGTCACACAGAAAAAGAAACATCATAAGATATCAGTAATACACGGAATGTAAACTTGGCTACACAGGAACTGAATTACAGAACAGAACAGGGTCTCAAATTTAGAAAACCAACTTATGCTTGCTTAAGGGTAAAGGTGAGTTGGGGTGCTGCATAAAACCAGAGATTGAAATGAGCACAGATAAAGTTCCTTAAGCCAAATATGGAATAGACAAGAGCTACTCCTTGCTCAACGAAATGGACTCAACACCCCATATTAAACGCCTAAGAATGTACCTGACTAGTAAGTATCTTAAAACCTATGGATTGCTATGTCTCCGAAAGAGAATCAAGCATGTGTACAGGGGCATAAAGGCAGCAGTGATAGGATTGGAGAGGTTCGGTGAGCAAATGAAGACCCTTTGAAGTCATATTGCATGGTACCCATTACACGGGTCTTAACTCTCCAGGTTTAAGGTATTCTTCCTTCAGCTAAAACATGCATGTGGAACCCAAGTATGATCAACCATGTGAACGGGAGATGTGTTCAAATATGTCTCAGTTTTCCTCCCCTGGTACTCGGGTGCAACATTCCAGACGCTTTACTAACACTCTCCCCACTTGGAGAGTCAACGCCTTTAACCTCCTGTTTGGCCCAGTTTGCAATTCCTGCGGAAGATGAACAGGAATAGCGAGAACCAATGAGAGACTAGCTGGAGGTGTCTGGACGGGCAAATTTAACTCTCATTTCCCACCAGGAAGAGGAAATAACCAAAGGCTCAGCGTGCCGTGCCGGAACCAGATTAGGGCCTGAAGCCATCCTGCGGTGTTGCAGCCAGGTCAAAAAAAAGCGAGTTGAAAAAAGGAGCTCAGGGACACTGTAATTCACAAACCTGCAGAGTTATAAATGACAGCTATCGTCCAAAAATAGACTGAAGTAAGGCTGCCAAGAGGACTTGAAAGCGGGGCAGAATTGCAGGGAACCGATTTCAGGAGGTAGACTGGAATTGCATTGAAAGCATAGGAAAAGAGGCAGAACGTCCACAATGATGCACTTGGCCAAAAAGGGCGTATGCGTTTTTTCCTGAATATATTCAGGAAAAAATGCATACGCCCTTTTTGGCCAACTAAGAAAGCTTGCAAAGGAAATCTGCACTACAATGAAGTCTCACTTCCCCCAGGTCAAAAGGGCCATCTGAAAAAAGTGTAAAATCCAGAAAGTCAGGACAGGCCATGGAGAACTGGGAGCCTTGTTATGCTGATGGGCGGGATGTAAATTGCCAACAGACACTCGGGAGAAGTGTATGGTGTTTCCTGAAACATCTAAAAAACAAAGCAACAGAGCCTAGGGCACTGCCACTTATGGTCCTATAGCTTAGGGAAATTAAAATCAAAAAGACACAGCCACCCCAAAGTTTGGGACGCCTCCGTTTACAAGAACCTCGTTTACCGTACAAGTTCAATATCACAGAAAGTGAAAAATGGATAAAGAACTTGTGGTACTTACGTACAATGCAGTATCACTCAGCAATGAAATCTATGTCATCAGGCCCGTAGCAGCATAATGAGTGGATTCAGGTATGATGATTCTAACTGAAATAAGTCACACAGAAAAAGAAACATCATAAGATATCACTAATACACGGAATGTAAACTTGGCTACACAGGAACTGAATTACAGAAGAGAACAGGGTCTCAAATTTAGAAAACCAACTTATGCTTGCTTAAGGGGAAAGGTGAGTTGGGGTGCTGCATAAAACCAGAGATTGAAATGAGCACAGATAAAGTTCCTTAAGCCAAATATGGAATAGACAAGAGCTACTCCTTGCTCAACGAAATGGACTCAACACCCCATATTAAACGCCTAAGAATGTACCTGACTAGTAAGTATCTTAAAACCTATGGATTGCTATGTCTCCGAAAGAGAGTCAAGCATGTGTACAGGGGCATAAACGCAGCAGTGATAGGATTGGAGATGTTCAGTGAGCAAATGAAGACCCTTTGAAGTCATATTGCAGGGTACCCATTCCACGGGTTTCAACTACCCAGGTTTAAGGTATTCTTCCTTCAGCTAAAACATGCATGTGGAACCTAGAGTATGATCAACCATGTGATCGGGAGACGTGTTCAAATATGTCTCAGTTTTCGTACCCTGGTACTCGGGTGCAATATTCCAGACGCTTTACTAACACTCTCCCCACTTGGAGAGTCAGTCCCTTTAACCTCCTGTTTGGCCCAGTTTGCAATTTCTGCGGAAGATGAACAGGAATAGCGAGAACCAATGAGAGGCTAGCTGGAGGTGTCTGGACGGGCAAATTTATCTCTCATTTCCCACCAGGAAGAGGAATTAACCAAAGGCTCAGCATGCCGGGGCGGAACCAGATTAGGGCCTGAAGCCATCCTGCGGTGTTGTGGCCAGGTCACAAGAAAGCGAGTTGAAGAAAGGAGCTCAGGGGCACTGTAATTCACAAACCTGCAGAGTTATAAATGACAGCTATCGTCCAAAAATAGACTGAAGTAAGGCTGCCAAGAGGACTTGAAAGCGGGGCAGAATTGCAGGAAACCGATTTCAGGAGGTAGACTGGAATTGCATTGAAAGCATAGGAAAAGAGGCAGAACGTCCACAATGATGCACTTGGCCAAAAAGGGCGTATGCGTTTTTTCCTGAATATATTCAGGAAAAAACGCATACGCCCTTTTTGGCCAACCAAGCAAGCTTGCAAAGGAAATCTGCACTACAATGAAGTCTCACTTCCCCCCGGTCAAAAGGGCCATCTGAAAAAAGTGTAAAATCCAGAAAGTCAGGACAGGCCATGGAGAACTGGGAGCCTTGTTATGCTGATGGGCGGGATGTAAATTGCCAACAGACACTCGGGAGAAGTGTATGGTGTTTCCTGAAACATCTAAAAAACAAAGCAACAGAGCCTAGGGCACTGCCACTTATGGTCCTATAGCTTAGGGAAATTAAAATCAAAAAGACACAGCCACCCCAAAGTTTGGGACGCCTCCGTTTACAAGAACCTCGTTTACCGTACAAGTTCAATATCACAGAAAGTGAAAAATGGATAAAGAACTTGTGGTACTTACGTACAATGCAGTATCACTCAGCAATGAAATCTATGTCATCAGGCCCGTAGCAGCATAATGAGTGGATTCAGGTATGATGATTCTAACTGAAATAAGTCACACAGAAAAAGAAACATCATAAGATATCACTAATACACGGAATGTAAACTTGGCTACACAGGAACTGAATTACAGAAGAGAACAGGGTCTCAAATTTAGAAAACCAACTTATGCTTGCTTAAGGGGAAAGGTGAGTTGGGGTGCTGCATAAAACCAGAGATTGAAATGAGCACAGATAAAGTTCCTTAAGCCAAATATGGAATAGACAAGAGCTACTCCTTGCTCAACGAAATGGACTCAACACCCCATATTAAACGCCTAAGAATGTACCTGACTAGTAAGTATCTTAAAACCTATGGATTGCTATGTCTCCAAAAGAGAATCAAGCGTGTGTACAGGGGCATAAACGCAGCAGTGATAGGATTGGAGAAGTTCGGTGAGCAAATGAAGACCCTTTGAAGTCATATTGCATGGTACCCATTACACGGGTTTCAACTACCCAGGTTTAAGGTATTCTTCCTTCAGCTAAAACATGCATGTGGAACCTAGAATATGATCAACCATGTGATCGGGAGACGTGTTCAAATATGTCTCAGTTTTCGTACCCTGGTACTCGGGTGCAATATTCCAGACGCTTTACTAACACTCTCCCGACTTGGAGAGCCAGTCCCTTTAACCTCCTGTTTGGCCCAGTTTGCAATTACTGCGGAAGATGAACAGGAATAGCGAGAACCAATGAGAGACTAGCTGGAGGTGTCTGGACGGGCAAATTTAACTCTCATTTCCCACCAGGAAGAGGAATTAACCAAAGGCTCAGGGTGCCGTGCCGGAACCAGATTAGGGCCTGAAGCCATCCTGCGGTGTTGCGGCCAGCTCACAAGAAAGCGAGTTGAAGAAAGGAGCTCAGGGGCACTGTAATTCACAAACCTGCAGAGTTATAAATGACAACTATCGTCCAAAAATAGACTGAAGTAAGGCTGCCAAGAGGACTTGAAAGCAGAGCACAATTGCAGGAAACTGATTTCAGGAGGTAGACTGGAATTGCATTGAAAGCATAGGAAAAGAGGCCTAAGGTCCACAATGATGCACTTGTCCAAAAAGGGCGTATGCGTTTTTTCCTGAATATATTCAGGAAAAAACGCATACGCCCTTTTTGGACAACAAAGCAAGCTTGCAAAGGAAATCTGCACTACAATGAAGTCTCATTTCCCCCTGGTCAAAAGGGCCATCTGAAAAAAGTGTAAAATCCAGAAAGTCAGGACAGGCCATGGAGAACTGGGAGCCTTGTTATGCTGATGGGCGGGATGTAAATTGCCAACAACCACTGGGTAGAAGTGTATGGTGTTTCCTGAAACATCTAAAAAACAAAGCAACAGAACCTAGGGCACTTCCACTTATGGTCCTATAGCTTAGGGAAATTAAAATCAAAAAGACACAGCCACCCCAAAGTTTGGAACGGCTCTGTTTACAAGAACCTCGTTTACAGTACAAGTTCAACATCGCAGAAAGTGAAAAATGGATAAAGAAGTTGTGGTATTTACTTACAAAGCAATATCACTCAGCAATGAAATCTGTGTCATCAGGCCCTTAGCAGCACAATGAGTGGATTCAGGTATGATGATTCTAACTGAAATAAGTCACACAGAAAAAGAAACATCATAAGATATCAGTAATACACGGAATGGAAACTTGGCTACACAGGAACTGAATTACAGAACAGAACAGGGTCTCAAATTTAGAAAACCAACTTATGCTTGCTTAAGGGGAAAGGTGAGTTGGGGTGCTGCATAAAACCAGAGATTGAAATGAGCACAGATAAAGTTCCTTAAGCCAAATATGGAATAGACAAGAGCTACTCCTTGCTCAACGAAATGGACTCAACACCGCATATTAAACGCCTAAGAATGTACCTGACTAGTAAGTATCTTAAAACCTATGGATTGCTATGTCTCCGAAAGAGAATCAAGCATGTGTACAGGGGCATAAACGCAGCAGTGATAGGATTGGAGAGGTTCGGTGAGCAAATGAAGAGCCTTTGAAGTCATATTGCATGGTACCCATTCCACGGGTTTCAACTACCCAGGTTTTAGGTATTCTTCCTTCAGCTAAAACATGCATGTGGAACCCAAGTATGATCAACCATGTGAACGGCAGACGTGTTCAAATATGTCTCAGTTTTCCTCCCCTGGTACTCGGGTGCAACATTCCAGACGCTTTACTAACACTCTCCCCACTTGGAGAGTCAGCGCCTTTAACCTCCTGTTTGGCCCAGTTTGCAATTTCTGCGGAAGCTGAACAGGAATAGCGAGAACCAATGAGAGGCTAGCTGGAGGTGTCTGGACGGGCAAATTTAACTCTCATTTCCCACCAGGAAGAGGAAATAACCAAAGGCTCAGTGTGCCGTGCCGGAACCAGATTAGGGCCTGAAGCCATCCTGCGGTGTTGCGGCCAGCTCACAAGAAAGCGAGTTGAAGAAAGGAGCTCAGGGACACTGTAAATCACAAACCTGCAGAGTTATAAATGACAGCTATCGTCCAAAAATAGACTGAAGTAAGGCTGCCAAGAGGACTTGAAAGCAGGGCAGAATTGCAGGAAACCGATTTCAGGAGGTAGACTGGAATTGCATTGAAAGCATAGGAAAAGAGGCAGAACGTCCACAATGATGCACTTGGCCAAAAAGGGCGTATGCGTTTTTTCCTGAATATATTCAGGAAAAAACGCATACGCCCTTTTTGGCCAACCAAGCAAGCTTGCAAAGGAAATCTGCACTACAATGAAGTCTCACTTCCCCCCTGTCAAAAGGGCCATCTGAAAAACTGTAAAATCCAGAAAGGCAGGACAGGCCATGGAGAACTGGGAGCCTTGTTATGCTGATGGGCGGGATGGAAATTGCCAACAACCACTCGGGAGAAGTGTATGGTGTTTCCTGAAACATCTAAAAAACAAAGCAACAGAGCCTAGGTCACTTCCACTTATGGTCCTATAGCTTAGGGAATTTAAAATCAAAAAGACACAGCCACCCCAAAGTTTGGAATGGCTCTGTTTACAAGAACCTCGTTTACAGTACAAGTTCAACATCGCAAAAAGTGAAAAATGGATTAAAAAGTTGTGGTATTTACTTACAAAGCAATATCACTCAGCAATGAAATCTGTGTCATCAGGCCCTTAGCAGCACAATGAGTGGATTCAGGTATGATGATTATAACTGAAATAAGTCACACAGAAAAAGAAACATCATAAGATATCAGTAATACATGGAATGGAAACTTGGCTACACAGGAACTGAATTACAGAACAGAACAGGGCCTCAAATTTAGAAAACCAACTTATGCTTGCTTAAGGGTAAAGGTGAGTTGGGGTGCTGCATAAAACCAGAGATTGAAATGAGCACAGATAAAGTTACTTAAGCCAAATATGGAATAGACAAGAGCTACTCCTTGCTCAACGAAATGGACTCAACACCGCATATTAAACGCCTAAGAATGTACCTGACTAGTAAGTATCTTAAAACCTATGGATTGCTATGTCTCCGAAAGAGAATCAAGCATGTGTACAGGGGCATAAACGCAGCAGTGATAGGATTGGAGAGGTTCGGTGAGCAAATGAAGACCCTTTGAAGTCATATTGCATGGTACCCATTCCACAGGTTTCAACTACCCAGGTTTAAGGTATTCTTCCTTCAGCTAAAACATGCATGTGGAACCCAAGTATGATCAACCATGTGAACGGGAGACGTGTTCAAATATGTCTCAGTTTTCCTCCCCTGGTACTCGGGTGCAACATTCCAGACGCTTTACTAACACTCTCCCCACTTGGAGAGTCAGCGCCTTTAACCTCCTGTTTGGCCCAGTTTGCAATTTCTGCGGAAGATGAACAGGAATAGCTAAAACCAATGAGAGACTACCTGGAGGTGTCTGGACGGGCAAATTTAACTCTCATTTCCCACCAGGAAGAGGAAATAACCAAAGGCTCAGCGTGCCGTGCCGGAACCAGATTAGGGCCTGAAGCCATCCTGCGGTGTTGCGGCCAGGTCACAAGAAAGCGAGTTGAAGAAACGAGCTCAGGGGCACTGAAATTCACAAACCTGCAGAGTTATAAATGACAGCTATCGTCCAAAAATAGACTGAAGTAAGGCTGCCAAGAGGACTTGAAAGCGGGGCAGAATTGCAGGAAACTGATTTCAGGAGGTAGACTGGAATTGCATTGAAAGCATAGGAAAAGAGGCAGAATGTCCACAATGATGCACTTGGCCAAAAAGGGCGTATGCGTTTTTTCCTGAATATATTCAGGAAAAAACGCATACGCCCTTTTTGGCCAACCAAGCAAGCTTGCAAAGGAAATCTGCACTACAATGAAGTCTCACTTCCCCTCGGTCAAAAGGGCCATCTGAAAAAAGTGTAAAATCCAGAAAGGCAGGACAGGCCATGGAGAACTGGGAGCCTTGTTATGCTGACGGGCGGGATGTAAATTGCCAACAACCACTCGGGAGAAGTGTATGGTGTTTCCTGAAACATCTAAAAAACAAAGCAACAGAGCCTAGGGCACTTCCACTTATGGTCCTATAGCTTAGGGAAATTAAAATCAAAAAGACACAGCCATCCCAATGTTTGGAACGCCTCTGTTTACAAGAACCTCGTTTACAGTACAAGTTCAACATCGCAGAAAGTGAAAAATGGATAAAGAAGTTGTGGTATTCACTTACAAAGCAATATCACTCAGCAGTGAAATCTATGGCATCAGGCCCTTAGCAGCACAATGAGTGGATTCAGGTATGATGATTCTAACTGAAATAAGTCACACAGAAAAAGAAACATCATAAGATATCAGTAATACACGGAATGGAAACTTGGCTACACAGGAACTGAATTACAGAACAGAACAGGGTCTCAAATTTAGAAAACCAACTTATGCTTGCTTAAGGGTAAAGGTGAGTTGGGGTGCTGCATAAAACCAGAGATTGAAATGAGCACAGATAAAGTTCCTTAAGCCAAATATGGAATAGACAAGAGCTACTCCTTGCTCAACGAAATGGACTCAACACCGCATATTAAATGCCTAAGAATGTACCTGACTAGTAAGTATCTTAAAACCTATGGATTGCTATGTCTCCGAAAGAGAATCAAGCATGTGTACAGCGGCATAAACGCAGCAGTGATAGGATTGGAGAGGTTCGGTGAGCAAATGAAGACCCTTTGAAATCATATTGCATGGTACCCATTACACGGGTTTCAACTACCCAGGTTTTCGGTATTCTTCCTTCAGCTAAAACATGCATGTGGAACCTAGAGTATGATCAACCATGTGATCGGGAGACGTGTTCAAATATGTCTCAGTTTTCCTCCCCTGGTACTCGGGTGCAACATTCCAGACGCTTTACTAACACTCTCCCCACTTGGAGAGTCAGCGCCTTTAACCTCCTGTTTGGCACAGTTTGCAATTTCTGCGGAAGATGAACAGGAATAGCGAGAACCAATGAGAGGCTAGCTGGAGGTGTCTTGACGGGCAAATTTAACTCTCATTTCCCACCAGGAAGAGGAGATAAGCAAAGGCTCAGCGTGCCGTGCCGGAACCTGATTAGCGCCTGAAGCCATCCTGCGGTGTTGCGGCAGGTCACAAGAAAGCGAGTTGAAGAAACGAGCTCAGGGGCACTGTAATTCACAAACCTGCAGAGTTATAAATGACAGCTATCGTCCAAAAATAGACTGAAATAAGGCTGCCAAGAGGACTTGAAAGCGGGGCAGAATTGCAGGAAACCGATTTCAGGAGGTAGACTGGAATTGCATTGAAAGCATAGGAAAAGAGGCAGAACGTCCACAATGATGCACTTGGCCAAAAAGGGCATATGCGTTTTTTCCTGAATATATTCAGGAAAAAACGCATACGCACTTTTTGGCCAACCAAGCAAGCTTGCAAAGGAAATCTGCACTACAATGAAGTCTCACTTCCCCCTGGTCAAAAGGGCCATCTGAAAAAAGTGTAAAATCCAGAAAGGCAGGACAGGCCATGGAGAACTGGGAGCCTTGTTATGCTGATGGGCGGGATGTAAATTGCCAACAACCACTCGGGAGAAGTGTATGGTGTTTCCTGAAACATCTAAAAAACAAAGCAACAGAGCCTAGGGCACTTCCACTTATGGTCCTATAGCATAGGGAAATTAAAATCAAAAAGACACATCCACCCCAAAGTTTGGCACGCCTCCGTTTACAAGAACCTCGTTTACAGTACAAGTTCAACATCGCAGAAAGTGAAAAATGGATAAAGAACTTGTGGTACTTACGTACAATGCAGTATCACTCAGCAATGAAATCTGTGTCATCAGGCCCTTAGCAGCACAATGAGTGGATTCAGGTATGATGATTCTAACTGAAATAAGTCACACAGAAAAAGAAACATCATAAGATATCACTAATACACGGAATGTAAACTTGGCTACACAGGAACTGAATTACAGAACAGAACAGGGTCTCAAATTTAGAAAACCAACTTATGCTTGCTTAAGGGGAAAGGTGAGTTGGGGTGCTGCATAAAACCAGAGATTGAAATGAGCACAGATAAAGTTCCTTAAGCCAAATATGGAATAGACAAGAGCTACTCCTTGCTCAACAAAATGGACTCAACACACCATATTAAACGCCTAAGAATGTACCTGACTAGTAAGTATCTTAAAACCTATGGATTGCTATGTCTCCGAAAGAGAATCAAGCATGTGTACAGGGGCATAAACGCAGCAGTGATAGGATTGGAGAGGTTCGGTGAGCAAATGAAGACCCTTTGAAGTCATATTGCATGGTACCCATTCCACGGGTTTCAACTACCCAGGTTTAAGGTATTCTTCCTTCATCTAAAACATGCATGTGGAACCTAGAGTATGATCAACCATGTGATCGGGAGACGTGTTCAAATATGTCTCAGTTTTCGTACCCTGGTACTCGGGTGCAACATTCCAGATGCTTTACTAACACTCTCCTGACTTGGAGAGTCAGTCCCTTTAACCTCCTGTTTGGCCCAGTTTGCAATTTCTGTGGAAGATGAACAGGAATAGCGAGAACCAATGAGAGACTAGCTGGAGGTGTCTGGATGGGCAAATTTAACTCTCATTTCCCACCAGGAAGAGGAATTAACCAAAGGCTCAGCGTGCCGTGCCAGAACCAGATTAGGGCCTGAAGCCATCCTGCGGTGTTGCGGCCAGGTCACAAGAAAGCGAGTTGAAGAAAGGAGCTCAGGGGCACTGTAATTCACAAACCTGCAGAGTTATAAATGACAGCTATCGTCCAAAAATAGACTGAAGTAAGGCTGCCAAGAGGACTTGAAAGCGGGGCAGAATTGCAGGAAACCGATTTCAGGAGGTAGACTGGAATTGCATTGAAAGCATAGGAAAAGAGGCAGAACGTCCACAATGATGCACTTGGCCAAAAAGGGCGTATGCGTTTTTTCCTGAATATATTCAGGAAAAAACGCATACGCCCTTTTTGGCCAACCAAGCAAGCTTGCAAAGGAAATCTGCACTACAATGAAGTCTCACTTCCCCCCGGTCAAAAGGGCCATCTGAAAAAAGTGTAAAATCCAGAAAGGCAGGATAGGCCATGGAGAACTGGGAGCCTTGTTATGCTGATGGGCGGGATGTAAATTGCCAACAGACACTCAGGAGAAGTGTATGGTGTTTCCTGAAACATCTAAAAAACAAAGCAACAGAGCCTAGGGCACTTCCACTTATGGTCCTATAGCTTAGGGAAATTAAAATCAAAAAGACACAGCCACCCCAAAGTTTGGGACGCCTCCATTTACAAGAACCTCGGTTACTGTACAAGTTCAATATCACAGAAAGTGAAAAATGGATAAAGAACTTTTGGTACTTACGTACAATGCAGTATCACTCAGCAATGAAATCTATGTCATCAGGCCCGTAGCAGCATAATGAGTGGATTCAGGTACGATGATTCTAACTGAAATAAGTCACACTGAAAAAGAAACATCATAAGATATCAGTAATACACGGAATGTAAACTTGGCTACACAGGAACTGCATTCCAAAACAGAACAGGGTCTCAAATTTAGAAAACCAACTTATGCTTGCTTAAGGGGAAAGGTGAGTTGGGGTGCTGCATAAAACCAGAGATTGAAATGAGCACAGATAAAGTTCCTTAAGCCAAATATGGAATAGACAAGAGCTAGTCCTGCTCAACGTAATGGACTCAACACCCCATATTAAACGCCTAAGAATGTACCTGACTAGTAAGTATCTTAAAACCTATGGATTGCTATGTCTCCAAAAGAGAATCAAGCGTGTGTACAGGGGCATAAACGCAGCAGTGATAGGATTGGAGAGGTTCGGTGAGCAAATGAAGACCCTTTGAAGTCATATTGCATGGTACCCATTACACGGGTCTCAACTCTCCAGGTTTAAGGTATTCTTCCTTCAGCTAAAACATGCATGTGGAACCCAGAGTATGATCAACCATGTGAACGGGAGACGTGTTCAAATATGTCTCAGTTTTCCTCCCCTGGTGTTCGGGTGCAACATTCCAGACGCTTTACTAACACTCTCCCGACTTGGAGAGTCAGTCCCTTTAACCCCCGGTTTGGCCCAGTTTGCAATTTCTGTGGAAGATGAACAGGAATAGCGAGAACCAATGAGAGACTAGCTGGAGGTGTCTGGACGGGCAAATTTAACTCTCATTTCCCACCAGGAAGAGGAAATAACCAAAGGCTCAGCGTGCCGTGCCGGAACCAGATTAGGGCCTGAAGCCATCCTGCGGTGTTGCGGCCAGCTCAAAAGAAAGCGAGTTGAAGAAAGGAGCTCAGGGGCACTGTAATTCACAAACCTGCAGAGTTATAAATGACAGCTATCGTCCAAAAATAGACTGAAGTAAGGCTGCCAAGAGGACTTGAAAGCGGGGCAGAATTGCAGGAAACCGATTTCAGGAGGTAGACTGGAATTGCATTGAAAGCATAGGAAAAGAGGCAGAACGTCCACAATGATGCACTTGGCCAAAAAGGGCGTATGCGTTTTTTCCTGAATATATTCAGGAAAAAACGCATACGCCCTTTTTGGCCAACCAAGCAAGCTTGCAAAGGAAATCTGCACTACAATGAAGTCTCACTTCCCCCCGGTCAAAAGGGCCATCTGAAAAAAGTGTAAAATCCAGAAAGGCAGGACAGGCCATAGAGAACTGGGAGCCTTGTTATGCTGAAGGGCGGGATGTAAATTGCCAACAAACACTCGGGAGAAGTGTATGGTGTTTCCTGAAACATCTAAAAAACAAAGCAACAGAGCCTAGGGCACTTCCACTTATGGTCCTATAGCTTAGGGAATTTAAAATCAAAAAGACACAGCCACCCCAAAGTTTGGAACGGCTCTGTTTACAAGAACCTCGTTTACAGTACAAGTTCAACATTGCAGAAATTGAAAAATGGATAAAGAAGTTGTGGTATTTACTTACAAAGCAATATCACTCAGCAAGGAAATCTGTGTCATCAGGCCCTTAGCAGCACAATGAGTGGATTCAGGTATGATGATTCTAACTGAAATAAGTCACACAGAAAAAGAAACATCATAAGATATCACTAATACACGGAATGTAAACTTGGCTACACAGGAACTGAATTACAGAACAGAACAGGGTCTCAAATTTAGAAAACCAACTTATGCTTGCTTAAGGGGAAAGGTGAGTTGGGGTGCTGCATAAAACCAGAGATTGAAATGAGCACAGATAAAGTTCCTTAAGCCAAATATGGAATAGACAAGAGCTACTCCTTGCTCAACAAAATGGACTCAACACACCATATTAAACGCCTAAGAATGTACCTGACTAGTAAGTATCTTAAAACCTATGGATTGCTATGTCTCTGAAAGAGAATCAAGCATGTGTACAGGGGCATAAACGCAGCAGTGATAGGATTGGAGAGGTTCGGTGAGCAAATGAAGACCCTTTGAAGTCATATTGCATGGTACCCATTCCACGGGTTTCAAATACCCAGGTTTAAGGTATTCTTCCTTCAGCTAAAAGATGCATGTGGAAACCAAGTATGATCAACCATGTGAACGGGAGACGTGTTCAAATATTTCTCAGTTTTCCTCCCCTGGTACTCGGGTGCAACATTCCAGACGCTTTACTAACACTCTCCCCACTTGGAGAGTCAGCGCCTTTAACCTCCTGTTTGGCCCAGTTTGCAATTTCTGCGGAAGATGAACAGGAATAGCGAGAACCAATGAGAGACTAGCTGGAGGTGTCTGGACGGGCAAATTTAACTCTCATTTCCCACCAGGAAGAGGAAATAACCAAAGGCTCAGCGTGCCGTGCCGGAACCAGATTAGGGCCTGAAGCCATCCTGCGGTGTTGCGGCCAGGTCACAAGAAAGCGAGTTGAAGAAAGGAGCTCAGGGGCACTGTAATTCACAAACCTGCAGAGTTATAAATGACAGCTATCGTCCAAAAATAGACTGAAGTAAGGCTGCCAAGAGGACTTGAAAGCGGGGCAGAATTGCAGGAAACCGATTTCAGGAGGTAGACTGGAATTGCACTGAAAGCATAGGAAAAGAGGCAGAACGTCCACAATGATGCACTTGGCCAAAAAGGGCGTATGCGTTTTTTCCTGAATATATTCAGGAAAAAACGCATACGCCCTTTTTGGCCAACCAAGCAAACTTGCAAAGGAAATCTGCACGACAAAGAAGTCTCACTTCCCCCCGGTCAAAAGGGCCATCTGAAAAAAGTGTAAAATCCAGAAAGGCAGGACAGGCCATGGAGAACTGGGAGCCTTGTTATGCTGATGGGCGGGATGTAAATTGCCAACAACCACTCGGGAGAATTGTATGGTGTTTCCTGAAACATCTAAAAAACAAAGCAACAGAACCTCGGGCACTTCCACTTATGGTCCTATAGCTTAGGGAAATTAAAATCAAAAAGACACAGCCACCCCAAAGTTTGGAACGGCTCTGTTTACAAGAACCTCGTTTACAGTTCAAGTTCAACATCGCAGAAAGTGAAAAATGGATAAAGAAGTTGTGGTATTTACTTACAAAGCAATATCACTCAGCAATGAAATCTGTGTCATCAGGCCCTTAGCAGCACAATGAGTGGATTCAGGTATGATGATTCTAACTGAAATAAGTCACACAGAAAAAGAAACATCATAAGATATCAGTAATACACGGAATGGAAACTTGGCTACACAGGAACTGAATTACAGAACAGAACAGGGTCTCAAATTTAGAAAACCAACTTATGCTTGCTTAAGGGGAAAGGTGAGTTGGGGTGCTGCATAAAACCAGAGATTGAAATGAGCACAGATAAAGTTCCTTAAGCCAAATATGGAATAGACAAGAGCTACTCCTTGCTCAATGAAATGGACTCAACACCCCATATTAAACGCCTAAGAATGTACCTGACTAGTAAGTATCTTAAAACCTATGGATTGCTATGTCTCCGAAAGAGAATCAAGCATGTGTACAGGGGCATAAATGCAGCAGTGATAGGATTGGAGATTTTCGGTGAGCCAATGAAGACCCTTTGAAGTCATATTGCATGGTACCCATTCCACGGGTTTCAACTACCCAGGTTTTAGGTATTCTTCCTTCAGCTAAAACATGCATGTGGAACCTAGAGTATGATCAACCATGAGATCAGGAGACGTGTTCAAATATGTCCCAGTTTTCGTACCCTGGTACTCGGGTGCAACATTCCAGACGCTTTACTAACACTCTCCCGACTTGGAGAGTCAGTCCCTTTAACCTCCTGTTTGGCCCAGTTTGCAATTTCTGCGGAAGATGAACAGGAATAGCGAGAACCAATGAGAGGCTAGCTGGAGGTGTCTGGACGGGCAAATTTAACTCTCATTTCCCACCAGGAAGAGGAATTAACCAAAGGCTCAGCGTGCCGTGCCGGAACCAGATTAGGGCCTGAAGCCATCCTGCGGTGTTGCGGCCAGCTCAAAAGAAAGCAAGTTGAAGAAAGGAGCTCAGGGGCACTGTAATTCACAAACCTGCAGAGTTATAAATGACAGCTATCGTCCAAAAAGAGACTGAAGTAAGGCTGCCAAGAGGACTTGAAAGCGGGGCAGAATTGCAGGAAACCGATTTCAGGAGGTAGACTGGAATTGCATTGAAAGCATAGGAAAAGAGGCAGAACGTCCACAATGATGCACTTGGCCAAAAAGGGCGTATGCGTTTTTTCCTGAATATATTCAGGAAAAAACGCATACGCCCTTTTTGGCCAACCAAGCAAGCTTGCAAAGGAAATCTGCACTACAATGAAGTCTCACTTCCCCCAGGTCAAAAGGGCCATCTGAAAAAAGTGTAAAATCCAGAAAGGCAGGACAGGCCATGGAGAACTGGGAGCCTTGTTATGCTGAAGTGCGGGATGTAAATTGCCAACAAACACTCGGGAGAAGTGTATGGTGTTTCCTGAAACATCTAAAAGACAAAGCAACAGAGCCTAGGGCACTTCCACTTATGGTCCTATAGCTTAGGGAATTTAAAATCAAAAAGACACAGCCACCCCAAAGTTTGGAACGGCTCTGTTTACAAGAACCTCGTTTACAGTACAAGTTCAACATCGCAGAAAGTGAAAAATGGATAAAGAACTTGTGGTACTTACGTACAATGCAGTATCACTCAGCAATGAAATCTATGTCATCAGGCCCGTAGCAGCATAATGAGTGGATTCAGGTACGATGATTCTAACTGAAATAAGTCACACAGAAAAAGAAACATCATAAGATATCACTAATACACGGAATGTAAACTTGGCTACACAGGAACTGAATTACAGAACAGAACAGGGTCTCAAATTTAGAAAACCAACTTATGCTTGCTTAAGGGGAAAGGTGAGTTGGGGTGCTGCATAAAACCAGAGATTGAAATGAGCACAGATAAAGTTCCTTAAGCCAAATATGGAATAGACAAGAGCTACTCCTTGCTCAACGAAATGGACTCAAAGCCCCATATTAAATGCCTAAGAATGTACCTGACTAGTAAGTATCTTAAAACCTATGGATTGCTATGCCTCCAAAAGAGAATAAAGCATGTGTACAGGGGCATAAACGCAGCAGTGATAGGATTGGAGAGGTTCGGTGAGCAAATGAAGACCCTTTGAAGTCATATTGCATGGTACCCATTCCACGGGTCTCAACTCTCCAGGTTTAAGGTATTCTTCCTTCAGCTAAAACATGCATGTGGAACCCAGAGTATGATCAACCATGTGAACGGGAGACGTGTTCAAATATGTCTCAGTTTTCCTCCCCTGGTACTCGGGTGCAACATTCCAGATGCTTTACTAACACTCTCCCCACTTGGAGAGTCAGCGCCTTTAACCTCCTGTTTGGCACAGTTTGCAATTTCTGCGGAAGATGAACAGGAATAGCTAGAACCAATGAGAGGCTAGCTGGAGGTGTCTGGACGGGCAAATTTAACTCTCATTTCCCACCAGGAAGAGGAAATAACCAAAGGCTCAGCGTGCCGTACCGGAACCAGATTAGGGCCTGAAGCCATCCTGCGGTGTTGCGGCCAGCTCAAAAGAAAGCGAGTTGAAGAAAGGAGCTCAGGGGCACTGTAATTCACAAACCTGCAGAGTTATAAATGACAGCTATCGTCCCAAAATATACTGAAGTAAGGCTGCCAAGAGGACTTGAAAGCGGAGCAGAATTGTAGGAAACCGATTTCAGGAGGTAGACTGGAATTGCATTGAAAGCATAGGAAAAGAGGCAGAACGTCCACAATGATGCACTTGGCCAAAAAGGGCGTATGCGTTTTTTCCTGAATATATTCAGGAAAAAACGCATACGCCCTTTTTGGCCAACCAAGCAAGCTTGCAAAGGAAATCTGCACGACAAAGAAGTCTCACTTCCCCCCGGTCAAAAGGGCCATCTGAAAAAAGTGTAAAATCCAGAAAGGCAGGACAGGCCATGGAGAACTGGGAGCCTTGTTATGCTGATGGGCGGGATGTAAATTGCCAACAACCACTCGGGAGAATTGTATGGTGTTTCCTGAAACATCTAAAAAACAAAGCAACAGAACCTCGGGCACTTCCACTTATGGTCCTATAGCTTAGGGAAATTAAAATCAAAAAGACACAGCCACCCCAAAGTTTGGAATGGCTCTGTTTACAAGAACCTCGTTTACAGTACAAGTTCAACATCGCAGAAAGTGAAAAATGGATAAAGAAGTTGTGGTATTTACTTACAAAGCAATATCACGCAGCAATGAAATCTGTGTCATCAGGCCCTTAGCAGCACAATGAGTGGATTCAGGTATGATGATTCTAACTGAAATAAGTCACACAGAAAAAGAAACATCATAAGATATCAGTAATACACGGAATGGAAACTTGGCTACACAGGAACTGAATTACAGAACAGAACAGGGTCTCAAATTTAGAAAACCAACTTATGCTTGCTTAAGGGGAAAGGTGAGTTGGGGTGCTGCATAAAACCAGAGATTGAAATGAGCACAGATAAAGTTCCTTAAGCCAAATATGGAATAGACAAGAGCTACTCCTTGCTCAACGAAATGGACTCAACACCCCATATTAAACGCCTAAGAATGTACCTGACTAGTAAGTATCCTAAAACCTATGGATTGCTATGTCTCCGAAAGAGAATCAAGCATGTGTACAGGGGCATAAACACAGCAGTGATAGGATTGGAGAGGTTCGGTGAGCCAATGAAGACCTTTTGAAGTCATATTGCATGGTACCCATTCCACGGGTTTCAACTACCCAGGTTTTTGGTATTCTTCCTTCAGCTAAAACATGCATGTGGAACCTAGAGTATGATCAACCATGAGATCGGGAGACGTGTTCAAATATGTCCCAGTTTTCGTACCCTGGTACTCAGGTGCAACATTCCAGACGCTTTACTAACACTCTCCCGACTTGGAGAGTCAGTCCCTTTAACCTCCTGTTTGGCCCAGTTTGCAATTTCTGCGGAAGATAAACAGGAATAGCGAGAACCAATGAGAGGCTAGCTGGAGGTGTCTGGACGGGCAAATTTAACTCTCATTTCCCACCAGGAAGTGGAATTAACCAAAGGCTCAGCGTGCCGTGCCGTAACCAGATTAGGGCCTGAAGCCATCCTGCGGTGTTGCGGCCAGCTCAAAAGAAAGCGAGTTGAAGAAAGGAGCTCAGGGGCACTGTAATTCACAAACCTGCAGAGTTATAAATGACAGCTATCGTCCAAAAAGAGACTGAAGTAAGGCTGCCAAGAGGACTTGAAAGCGGGGCAGAATTGCAGGAAACCGATTTCAGGAGGTAGACTGGAATTGCATTGAAAGCATAGGAAAAGAGGCAGAACGTCCACAATGATGCACTTGGCCAAAAAGGGCGTATGCGTTTTTTCCTGAATATATTCAGGAAAAAACGCATACGCCCTTTTTGGCCAACCAAGCAAGCTTGCAAAGGAAATCTGCACTACAATGAAGTCTCACTTCCCCCAGGTCAAAAGGGCCATCTGAAAAAAGTGTAAAATCCAGAAAGGCAGGACAGGCCATGGAGAACTGGGAGCCTTGTTATGCTGATGGGCGGGATGTAAATTGCCAACAGACACTGGGGAGAAGTGTATGGTGTTTCCTGAAACATCTAAAAAACAAAGCAACAGAACCTAGGGCACTTCCACTTATGGTCCTATAGCTTAGGGAATTTAAAATCAAAAAGACACAGCCACCCCAAAGTTTGGAACGGCTCTGTTTACAAGAACCTCGTTTACAGTACAAGTTCAACATTGCAGAAATTGAAAAATGGATAAAGAAGTTGTGGTATTTACTTACAAAGCAATATCACTCAGCAATGAAATCTGTGTCATCAGGCCCTTAGCAGCACAATGAGTGGATTCAGGTATGATGATTCTAACTGAAATAAGTCACACAGAAAAAGAAACATCATAAGATATCACTAATACACGGAATGTAAACTTGGCTACACAGGAACTGAATTACAGAACAGAACAGGGTCTCAAATTTAGAAAACCAACTTATGCTTGCTTAAGGGGAAAGGTGAGTTGGGGTGCTGCATAAAACCAGAGATTGAAATGAGCACAGATAAAGTTCCTTAAGCCAAATATGGAATAGACAAGAGCTACTCCTTGCTCAACGAAATGGACTCAACACACCATATTAAACGCCTAAGAATGTACCTGACTAGTAAGTATCTTAAAACCTATGGATTGCTATGTCTCCGAAAGAGAATCAAGCATGTGTACAGGGGCATAAACGCAGCAGTGATAGGATTGGAGAGGTTCGGTGAGCAAATGAAGACCCTTTGAAGTCATATTGCATGGTACCCATTCCACGGGTTTCAAATACCCAGGTTTAAGGTATTCTTCCTTCAGCTAAAAGATGCATGTGGAAACCAAGTATGATCAACCATGTGAACGGGAGACGTGTTCAAATATTTCTCAGTTTTCCTCCCCTGGTACTCGGGTGCAACATTCCAGACGCTTTACTAACACTCTCCCCACTTGGAGAGTCAGCGCCTTTAACCTCCTGTTTGGCCCAGTTTGCAATTTCTGCGGAAGATGAACAGGAATAGCGAGAACCAATGAGAGACTAGCTGGAGGTGTCTGGACGGGCAAATTTAACTCTCATTTCCCACCAGGAAGAGGAAATAACCAAAGGCTCAGCGTGCCGTGCCGGAACCAGATTAGGGCCTGAAGCCATCCTGCGGTGTTGCGGCCAGGTCACAAGAAAGCCAGTTGAAGAAAGGAGCTCAGGGGCACTGTAATTCACAAACCTGCAGAGTTATAAATGACAGCTATCGTCCAAAAATAGACTGAAGTAAGGCTGCCAAGAGGACTTGAAAGCGGGGCAGAATTGCAGGAAACCGATTTCAGGAGGTAGACTGGAATTGCACTGAAAGCATAGGAAAAGAGGCAGAACGTCCACAATGATGCACTTGGCCAAAAAGGGCGTATGCGTTTTTTCCTGAATATATTCAGGAAAAAACGCATACGCCCTTTTTGGCCAACCAAGCAAACTTGCAAAGGAAATCTGCACGACAAAGAAGTCTCACTTCCCCTCGGTCAAAAGGGCCATCTGAAAAAAGTGTAAAATCCAGAAAGGCAGGACAGGCCATGGAGAACTGGGAGCCTTGTTATGCTGATGGGCGGGATGTAAATTGCCAACAACCACTCGGGAGAATTGTATGGTGTTTCCTGAAACATCTAAAAAACAAAGCAACAGAACCTCGGGCACTTCCACTTATGGTCCTATAGCTTAGGGAAATTAAAATCAAAAAGACACAGCCACCCCAAAGTTTGGAACGGCTCTGTTTACAAGAACCTCGTTTACAGTTCAAGTTCAACATCGCAGAAAGTGAAAAATGGATAAAGAAGTTGTGGTATTTACTTACAAAGCAATATCACTCAGCAATGAAATCTGTGTCATCAGGCCCTTAGCAGCACAATGAGTGGATTCAGGTATGATGATTCTAACTGAAATAAGTCACACAGAAAAAGAAACATCATAAGATATCAGTAATACACGGAATGGAAACTTGGCTACACAGGAACTGAATTACAGAACAGAACAGGGTCTCAAATTTAGAAAACCAACTTATGCTTGCTTAAGGGGAAAGGTGAGTTGGGGTGCTGCATAAAACCAGAGATTGAAATGAGCACAGATAAAGTTCCTTAAGCCAAATATGGAATAGACAAGAGCTACTCCTTGCTCAACGAAATGGACTCAACACCCCATATTAAACGCCTAAGAATGTACCTGACTAGTAAGTATCTTAAAACCTATGGATTGCTATGTCTCCGAAAGAGAATCAAGCATGTGTACAGGGGCATAAATGCAGCAGTGATAGGATTGGAGAGGTTCGGTGAGCCAATGAAGACCCTTTGAAGTCATATTGCATGGTACCCATTCCACGGGTTTCAACTACCCAGGTTTTAGGTATTCTTCCTTCAGCTAAAACATGCATGTGGAACCTAGAGTATGATCAACCATGAGATCGGGAGACGTGTTCAAATATGTCCCAGTTTTCGTACCCTGGTACTCGGGTGCAACATTCCAGACGCTTTACTAACACTCTCCCGACTTGGAGAGTCAGTCCCTTTAACCTCCTGTTTGGCCCAGTTTGCAATTTCTGCGGAAGATGAACAGGAATAGCGAGAACCAATGAGAGGCTAGCTGGAGGTGTCTGGACGGGCAAATTTAACTCTCATTTCCCACCAGGAAGAGGAATTACCCAAAGGCTCAGCGTGCCGTGCCGGAACCAGATTAGGGCCTGAAGCCATCCTGCGGTGTTGCGGCCAGCTCAAAAGAAAGCAAGTTGAAGAAAGGAGCTCAGGGGCACTGTAATTCACAAACCTGCAGAGTTATAAATGACAGCTATCGTCCAAAAAGAGACTGAAGTAAGGCTGCCAAGAGGACTTGAAAGCGGGGCAGAATTGCAGGAAACCGATTTCAGGAGGTAGACTGGAATTGCATTGAAAGCATAGGAAAAGAGGCAGAACGTCCACAATGATGCACTTGGCCAAAAAGGGCGTATGCGTTTTTTCCTGAATATATTCAGGAAAAAACGCATACGCCCTTTTTGGCCAACCAAGCAAGCTTGCAAAGGAAATCTGCACTACAATGAAGTCTCACTTCCCCCAGGTCAAAAGGGCCATCTGAAAAAAGTGTAAAATCCAGAAAGGCAGGACAGGCCATGGAGAACTGGGAGCCTTGTTATGCTGAAGTGCGGGATGTAAATTGCCAACAAACACTCGGGAGAAGTGTATGGTGTTTCCTGAAACATCTAAAAGACAAAGCAACAGAGCCTAGGGCACTTCCACTTATGGTCCTATAGCTTAGGGAATTTAAAATCAAAAAGACACAGCCACCCCAAAGTTTGGAACGGCTCTGTTTACAAGAACCTCGTTTACAGTACAAGTTCAACATCGCAGAAAGTGAAAAATGGATAAAGAACTTGTGGTACTTACGTACAATGCAGTATCACTCAGCAATGAAATCTATGTCATCAGGCCCGTAGCAGCATAATGAGTGGATTCAGGTACGATGATTCTAACTGAAATAAGTCACACAGAAAAAGAAACATCATAAGATATCACTAATACACGGAATGTAAACTTGGCTACACAGGAACTGAATTACAGAACAGAACAGGGTCTCAAATTTAGAAAACCAACTTATGCTTGCTTAAGGGGAAAGGTGAGTTGGGGTGCTGCATAAAACCAGAGATTGAAATGAGCACAGATAAAGTTCCTTAAGCCAAATATGGAATAGACAAGAGCTACTCCTTGCTCAACGAAATGGACTCAAAGCCCCATATTAAATGCCTAAGAATGTACCTGACTAGTAAGTATCTTAAAACCTATGGATTGCTATGCCTCCAAAAGAGAATAAAGCATGTGTACAGGGGCATAAACGCAGCAGTGATAGGATTGGAGAGGTTCGGTGAGCAAATGAAGACCCTTTGAAGTCATATTGCATGGTACCCATTCCACGGGTCTCAACTCTCCAGGTTTAAGGTATTCTTCCTTCAGCTAAAACATGCATGTGGAACCCAGAGTATGATCAACCATGTGAACGGGAGACGTGTTCAAATATGTCTCAGTTTTCCTCCCCTGGTACTCGGGTGCAACATTCCAGACGCTTTACTAACACTCTCCCCACTTGGAGAGTCAGCGCCTTTAACCTCCTGTTTGGCACAGTTTGCAATTTCTGCGGAAGATGAACAGGAATAGCTAGAACCAATGAGAGGCTAGCTGGAGGTGTCTGGACGGGCAAATTTAACTCTCATTTCCCACCAGGAAGAGGAAATAACCAAAGGCTCAGCGTGCCGTACCGGAACCAGATTAGGGCCTGAAGCCATCCTGCGGTGTTGCGGCCAGGTCACAAGAAAGCGAGTTGAAGAAAGGAGCTCAGGGGCACTGTAATTCACAAACCTGCAGAGTTATAAATGACAGCTATCGTCCAAAAATAGACTGAAGTAAGGCTGCCAAGAGGACTTGAAAGCGGGGCAGAATTGCAGGAAACCGATTTCAGGAGGTAGACTGGAATTGCATTGAAAGCATAGGAAAAGAGGCAGAACGTCCACAATGATGCACTTGGCCAAAAAGGGCGTATGCGTTTTTTCCTGAATATATTCAGGAAAAAACGCATACGCCCTTTTTGGCCAACCAAGCAAGCTTGCAAAGGAAATCTGCACGACAAAGAAGTCTCACTTCCCCCCGGTCAAAAGGGCCATCTGAAAAAAGTGTAAAATCCAGAAAGGCAGGACAGGCCATGGAGAACTGGGAGCCTTGTTATGCTGATGGGCGGGATGTAAATTGCCAACAACCACTCGGGAGAATTGTATGGTGTTTCCTGAAACATCTAAAAAACAAAGCAACAGAACCTCGGGCACTTCCACTTATGGTCCTATAGCTTAGGGAAATTAAAATCAAAAAGACACAGCCACCCCAAAGTTTGGAATGGCTCTGTTTACAAGAACCTCGTTTACAGTACAAGTTCAACATCGCAGAAAGTGAAAAATGGATAAAGAAGTTGTGGTATTTACTTACAAAGCAATATCACGCAGCAATGAAATCTGTGTCATCAGGCCCTTAGCAGCACAATGAGTGGATTCAGGTATGATGATTCTAACTGAAATAAGTCACACAGAAAAAGAAACATCATAAGATATCAGTAATACACGGAATGGAAACTTGGCTACACAGGAACTGAATTACAGAACAGAACAGGGTCTCAAATTTAGAAAACCAACTTATGCTTGCTTAAGGGGAAAGGTGAGTTGGGGTGCTGCATAAAACCAGAGATTGAAATGAGCACAGATAAAGTTCCTTAAGCCAAATATGGAATAGACAAGAGCTACTCCTTGCTCAACGAAATGGACTCAACACCCCATATTAAACGCCTAAGAATGTACCTGACTAGTAAGTATCTTAAAACCTATGGATTGCTATGTCTCCGAAAGAGAATCAAGCATGTGTACAGGGGCATAAACGCAGCAGTGATAGGATTGGAGAGGTTCGGTGAGCAAATGAAGACCCTTTGAAGTCATATTGCATGGTACCCATTCCACGGGTTTCAACTACCCAGGTTTTAGGTATTCTTCCTTCAGCTAAAACATGCATGTGGAACCCAGAGTATGATCAACCATGTGATCGGGAGACGTGTTCAAATATGTCTCAGTTTTCCTCCCCTGGTACTCGGGTGCAACATTCCAGACGCTTTACTAACACTCTCCCCACTTGGAGAGTCAGCGCCTTTAACCTCCTGTTTGGCCCAGTTTGCAATTTCTGCGGAAGATGAACAGGAATAGCGAGAACCAATGAGAGGCTAGCTGGAGGTGTCTGGACGGGCAAATTTAACTCTCATTTCTCACCAGGAAGAGGAAATAACCAAAGGCTCAGTGTGCCGTGCCGGAACCAGATTAGGGCCTGAAGCCATCCTGCAGTGTTGCGGCCAGCTCAAAAGAAAGCGAGTTGAAGAAAGGAGCTCAGGGGCACTGTAATTCACAAACCTGCAGAGTTATAAATGACAGCTATCGTCCAAAATATACTGAAGTAAGGCTGCCAAGAGGACTTGAAAGCGGGGCAGAATTGCAGGAAACCGATTTCAGGAGGTAGACTGGAATTGCATTGAAAGCATAGGAAAAGAGGCAGAACGTCCACAATGATGCATTTGGCCAAAAAGGGCGTATGCGTTTTTTCCTGAATATATTCAGGAAAAAACGCATACGCCCTTTTTGGCCAACCAAGCAAGCTTGCAAAGGAAATCTGCACTACAATGAAGTCTCACTTCCCCCCGGTCAAAAGGGCCATCTGAAAAAAGTGTAAAATCCAGAAAGGCAGGACAGGCCATGGAGAACTGGGAGCCTTGTTATGCTGATGGGCGGGATGTAAATTGCCAACAGACACTGGGGAGAAGTGTATGGTGTTTCCTGAAACATCTAAAAAACAAAGCAACAGAACCTAGGGCACTTCCACTTATGGTCCTATAGCTTAGGGAAATTAAAATCAAAAAGACACAGCCACCCCAAAGTTTGGAATGGCTCTGTTTACAAGAACCTCGTTTACAGTACAAGTTCAACATCGCAGAAAGTGAAAAATGGATAAAGAAGTTGTGGTATTTACTTACAAAGCAATATCACTCAGCAATGAAATCTGTGTCATCAGGCCCTTAGCAGCACAATGAGTGGATTCAGGTATGATGATTCTAACTGAAATAAGTCACACAGAAAAAGAAACATCATAAGATATCAGTAATACATGGAATGTAAACTTGGCTACACAGGAACTTAATTACAGAACAGAACAGGGTCTCAAATTTAGAAAACCAACTTATGCTTGCTTAAGGGTAAAGGTGAGTTGGGGTGCTGCATAAAACCAGAGACTGAAATGAGCACAGATAAAGTTCCTTAAGTCAAATATGGAATAAACAAGAGCTACTCCTTGCTCAACGAAATGGACTCAACACCGCATATTAAACGCCTAAGAATGTACCTGACTAGTAAGTATCTTAAAACCTATGGATTGCTATGTCTCCGAAAGAGAATCAAGCATGTGTACAGGGGCATAAACGCAGCAGTGATAGGATTGGAGAGGTTCGGTGAGCAAATGAAGACCCTTTGAAGTCATATTGCATGGTACCCATTCCACGGGTCTTAACTCTCCAGGTTTAAGGTATTCTTCCTTCAGCTAAAACATGCATGTGGAACCCAAGTATGATCAACCATGTGAATGGGAGACGTGTTCAAATATGGCTCAGCTTTCCTCCACTGGTACTCGCGTGCAACATTCCAGACGCTTTACTAACACTCTCCCTTCTTGGAGAGTCAGCGCCTTTAACCTCCTGTTTGGCACAGTTTGCAATTTCTGCGGAAGATGAACAGGAATAGCGAGAACCAATGAGAGACTAGCTGGAGGTGTCTGGACGGGCAAATTTAACTCTCATTTCCCACCAGGAAGAGGAAATAACCAAAGGCTCAGCATGCCGTGCCGGAACCAGATTAGGGCCTGAAGCCATCCTGTGGTGTTGCGGCCAGGTCACAAGAAAGCGAGTTGAAGAAAGGAGCTCAGGGGCACTGTAATTCACAAACCTGCAGAGTTACAAATGACAGCTATCGTCCAAAAATAGACTGAAGTAAGGCTGCCAAGAGGACTTGAAAGCGGGGCAGAATTGCAGGAAACCGATTTCAGGAGGTAGACTGGAATTGCATTGAAAGCATAGGAAAAGAGGCAGAACGTCCACAATGATGCACTTGGCCAAAAAGGGCGTATGCATTTTTTCCTGAATATATTCAGGAAAAAACGCATACGCCCTTTTTGGCCAACCAAGCAAGCTTGCAAAGGAAATCTGCACTACAATGAAGTCTCACTTCCCCCCGGTCAAAAGGGCCATCTGAAAAAAGGGTAAAATCCAGAAAAGCAGGACAGGCCATGGAAAACTGGGAGCCTTGTTATGCTGATGGGCGGGATGTAAATTGTCAACAACCACTCAGGAGAAGTGTATGGTGTTTCCTGAAACATCTAAAAAACAAAGCAACAGAACCTAGGGCACTTCCACTTATGGTCCTATAGCTTAGGGAAATTAAAATCAAAAAGACACAGCCACCCCAAAGTTTGGAACGGCTCTGTTTACAAGAACCTCGTTTACAGTACAAGTTCAACATTGCAGAAAGTGAAAAATGGATAAAGAAGTTGTGGTATTTACTTACAAAGCAATATCACCAATCAATGAAATCTGTGTCACCAGGCCCTTAGCAGCACAATGAGTGGATTCAGGTATGATGATTCTAACTGAAATAAGTCACACAGAAAAAGAAACATCATAAGATATCAGTAATACACGGAATGTAAACTTGGCTACACAGGAACTGAATTACAGAACAGAACAGGGTCTCAAATTTAGAAAACCAACTTATGCTTGCTTAAGGGTAAAGGTGAGTTGGGGTGCTGCATAAAACCAGAGATTGAAATGAGCACAGATAAAGTTCCTTAAGCCAAATATGGAATAGACAAGAGCTACTCCTTGCTCAACGAAATGGACTCAACACCGCATATTAAACGCCTAAGAATGTACCTGACTAGTAAGTATCTTAAAACCTATGGATTGCTATGTCTCCGAAAGAGAATCAAGCATGTGTACAGGGGCATAAACGCAGCAGTGATAGGATTGGAGAGGTTCGGTGAGCAAATGAAGACCCTTTGAAGTCATATTGCATGGTAACCATTCCACGGGTTTCAACTACCCAGGTTTAAGGTATTCTTCCTTCAGCTAAAACATGCATGTGGAACCTAGAGTATGATCAACCATGTGATCGGGAGACGTGTTCAAATATGTCTCAGTTTTCCTCCCCTGGTACTCGGGTGCAACATTCCAGACGCTTTACTAACACTCTCCCGACTTGGAGAGTCAGTCCCTTTAACCTCCTGTTTGGCCCAGTTTGCAATTTCTGCAGAAGATGAACAGGAATAGCGAGAACCAATGAGAGGCTAGCTGCAGGTGTCTGGACGGGCAAATTTAACTCTCATTTCCCACCAGGAAGAGGAATTAACCAAAGGCTCAGCATGCCGGGCCGGAACCAGATTAGGGCCTGAAGCCATCCTGCGGTGTTGCGGCCAGGTCACAAGAAAGCGAGTTGAAGAAAGGAGCTCAGGGGCACTGTAATTCACAAACCTGCAGACTTATAAATGACAGCTATCGTCCAAAAATAGACTGAAGTAAGGCTGCCAAGAGGACTTGAAAGCGGGGCAGAATTGCAGGAAACCGATTTCAGGAGGTAGACTGGAATTGCATTGAAAGCATAGGAAAAGAGGCAGAACGTCCACAATGATGCACTTGGCCAAAAAGGGCGTATGCGTTTTTTCCTGAATATATTCAGGAAAAAACGCATACGCCCTTTTTGGCCAACCAAGCAAGCTTGCAAAGGAAATCTGCACTACAATGAAGTCTCACTTCCCCCCGGTCAAAAGGGCCATCTGAAAAAAGTGTAAAATCCAGAAAGGCAGGACAGGCCATGGAGAACTGGGAGCCTTGTTATGCTGAAGGGCGGGATGTAAATTGCCAATAAACACTTGGGAGAAGTGTATGGTGTTTCCTGAAACATCTAAAAAACAAAGCAACACAGCCTAGGGCACTTCCACTTATGGTCCTATAGCTTAGGGAATTTAAAATCAAAAAGACACAGCCACCCCAAAGTTTCGAACGGCTCTGTTTACAAGAACCTCGTTTACAGTACAAGTTCAACATCGAAGAAAGTGAAAAATGGATAAAGAAGTTGTGGTATTTACTTACAAAGCAATATCACGCAGCAATGAAATCTGTGTCATCAGGCCCTTAGCAGCACAATGAGTGGATTCAGGTATGATGATTCTAACTGAAATAAGTCACACAGAAAAAGAAACATCATAAGATATCAGTAATACACGGAATGGAAACTTGGCTACACAGGAACTGAATTACAGAACAGAACAGGGTCTCAAATTTAGAAAACCAACTTATGCTTGCTTAAGGGGAAAGGTGAGTTGGGGTGCTGCATAAAACCAGAGATTGAAATGAGCACAGATAAAGTTCCTTAAGCCAAATATGGAATAGACAAGAGCTACTCCTTGCTCAACGAAATGGACTCAACACCCCATATTAAACGCCTAAGAATGTACCTGACTAGTAAGTATCTTAAAACCTATGGATTGCTATGTCTCCGAAAGAGAATCAAGCATGTGTACAGGGGCATAAACGCAGCAGTGATAGGATTGGAGAGGTTCGGTGAGCAAATGAAGACCCTTTGAAGTCATATTGCATGGTACCCATTCCACGGGTTTCAACTACCCAGGTTTTAGGTATTCTTCCTTCAGCTAAAACATGCATGTGGAACCCAGAGTATGATCAACCATGTGATCGGGAGACGTGTTCAAATATGTCTCAGTTTTCCTCCCCTGGTACTCGGGTGCAACATTCCAGACGCTTTACTAACACTCTCCCCACTTGGAGAGTCAGCGCCTTTAACCTCCTGTTTGGCCCAGTTTGCAATTTCTGCGGAAGATGAACAGGAATAGCGAGAACCAATGAGAGGCTAGCTGGAGGTGTCTGGACGGGCAAATTTAACTCTCATTTCTCACCAGGAAGAGGAAATAACCAAAGGCTCAGTGTGCCGTGCCGGAACCAGATTAGGGCCTGAAGCCATCCTGCAGTGTTGCGGCCAGCTCAAAAGAAAGCGAGTTGAAGAAAGGAGCTCAGGGGCACTGTAATTCACAAACCTGCAGAGTTATAAATGACAGCTATCGTCCAAAATATACTGAAGTAAGGCTGCCAAGAGGACTTGAAAGCGGGGCAGAATTGCAGGAAACCAATTTCAGGAGGTAGACTGGAATTGCATTGAAAGCATAGGAAAAGAGGCAGAACGTCCACAATGATGCATTTGGCCAAAAAGGGCGTATGCGTTTTTTCCTGAATATATTCAGGAAAAAACGCATACGCCCTTTTTGGCCAACCAAGCAAGCTTGCAAAGGAAATCTGCACTACAATGAAGTCTCACTTCCCCCCGGTCAAAAGGGCCATCTGAAAAAAGTGTAAAATCCAGAAAGGCAGGACAGGCCATGGAGAACTGGGAGCCTTGTTATGCTGATGGGCGGGATGTAAATTGCCAACAGACACTGGGGAGAAGTGTATGGTGTTTCCTGAAACATCTAAAAAACAAAGCAACAGAACCTAGGGCACTTCCACTTATGGTCCTATAGCTTAGGGAAATTAAAATCAAAAAGACACAGCCACCCCAAAGTTTGGAATGGCTCTGTTTACAAGAACCTCGTTTACAGTACAAGTTCAACATCGCAGAAAGTGAAAAATGGATAAAGAAGTTGTGGTATTTACTTACAAAGCAATATCACTCAGCAATGAAATCTGTGTCATCAGGCCCTTAGCAGCACAATGAGTGGATTCAGGTATGATGATTCTAACTGAAATAAGTCACACAGAAAAAGAAACATCATAAGATATCAGTAATACATGGAATGTAAACTTGGCTACACAGGAACTTAATTACAGAACAGAACAGGGTCTCAAATTTAGAAAACCAACTTATGCTTGCTTAAGGGTAAAGGTGAGTTGGGGTGCTGCATAAAACCAGAGACTGAAATGAGCACAGATAAAGTTCCTTAAGTCAAATATGGAATAAACAAGAGCTACTCCTTGCTCAACGAAATGGACTCAACACCGCATATTAAACGCCTAAGAATGTACCTGACTAGTAAGTATCTTAAAACCTATGGATTGCTATGTCTCCGAAAGAGAATCAAGCATGTGTACAGGGGCATAAACGCAGCAGTGATAGGATTGGAGAGGTTCGGTGAGCAAATGAAGACCCTTTGAAGTCATATTGCATGGTACCCATTCCACGGGTCTTAACTCTCCAGGTTTAAGGTATTCTTCCTTCAGCTAAAACATGCATGTGGAACCCAAGTATGATCAACCATGTGAACGGGAGACGTGTTCAAATATGGCTCAGCTTTCCTCCACTGGTACTCGCGTGCAACATTCCAGACGCTTTACTAACACTCTCCCCACTTGGAGAGTCAGCGCCTTTAACCTCCTGTTTGGCACAGTTTGCAATTTCTGCGGAAGATGAACAGGAATAGCGAGAACCAATGAGAGACTAGCTGGAGGTGTCTGGACGGGCAAATTTAACTCTCATTTCCCACCAGGAAGAGGAAATAACCAAAGGCTCAGCGTGCCGTGCCGGAACCAGATTAGGGCCTGAAGCCATCCTGTGGTGTTGCGGCCAGGTCACAAGAAAGCGAGTTGAAGAAAGGAGCTCAGGGGCACTGTAATTCACAAACCTGCAGAGTTACAAATGACAGCTATCGTCCAAAAATAGACTGAAGTAAGGCTGCCAAGAGGACTTGAAAGCGGGGCAGAATTGCAGGAAACCAATTTCAGGAGGTAGACTGGAATTGCATTGAAAGCATAGGAAAAGAGGCAGAACGTCCACAATGATGCATTTGGCCAAAAAGGGCGTATGCGTTTTTTCCTGAATATATTCAGGAAAAAACGCATACGCCCTTTTTGGCCAACCAAGCAAGCTTGCAAAGGAAATCTGCACTACAATGAAGTCTCACTTCCCCCCGGTCAAAAGGGCCATCTGAAAAAAGTGTAAAATCCAGAAAGGCAGGACAGGCCATGGAGAACTGGGAGCCTTGTTATGCTGATGGGCGGGATGTAAATTGCCAACAGACACTGGGGAGAAGTGTATGGTGTTTCCTGAAACATCTAAAAAACAAAGCAACAGAACCTAGGGCACTTCCACTTATGGTCCTATAGCTTAGGGAAATTAAAATCAAAAAGACACAGCCACCCCAAAGTTTGGAATGGCTCTGTTTACAAGAACCTCGTTTACAGTACAAGTTCAACATCGCAGAAAGTGAAAAATGGATAAAGAAGTTGTGGTATTTACTTACAAAGCAATATCACTCAGCAATGAAATCTGTGTCATCAGGCCCTTAGCAGCACAATGAGTGGATTCAGGTATGATGATTCTAACTGAAATAAGTCACACAGAAAAAGAAACATCATAAGATATCAGTAATACATGGAATGTAAACTTGGCTACACAGGAACTTAATTACAGAACAGAACAGGGTCTCAAATTTAGAAAACCAACTTATGCTTGCTTAAGGGTAAAGGTGAGTTGGGGTGCTGCATAAAACCAGAGACTGAAATGAGCACAGATAAAGTTCCTTAAGTCAAATATGGAATAAACAAGAGCTACTCCTTGCTCAACGAAATGGACTCAACACCGCATATTAAACGCCTAAGAATGTACCTGACTAGTAAGTATCTTAAAACCTATGGATTGCTATGTCTCCGAAAGAGAATCAAGCATGTGTACAGGGGCATAAACGCAGCAGTGATAGGATTGGAGAGGTTCGGTGAGCAAATGAAGACCCTTTGAAGTCATATTGCATGGTACCCATTCCACGGGTCTTAACTCTCCAGGTTTAAGGTATTCTTCCTTCAGCTAAAACATGCATGTGGAACCCAAGTATGATCAACCATGTGAACGGGAGACGTGTTCAAATATGGCTCAGCTTTCCTCCACTGGTACTCGCGTGCAACATTCCAGACGCTTTACTAACACTCTCCCCACTTGGAGAGTCAGCGCCTTTAACCTCCTGTTTGGCACAGTTTGCAATTTCTGCGGAAGATGAACAGGAATAGCGAGAACCAATGAGAGACTAGCTGGAGGTGTCTGGACGGGCAAATTTAACTCTCATTTCCCACCAGGAAGAGGAAATAACCAAAGGCTCAGCGTGCCGTGCCGGAACCAGATTAGGGCCTGAAGCCATCCTGTGGTGTTGCGGCCAGGTCACAAGAAAGCGAGTTGAAGAAAGGAGCTCAGGGGCACTGTAATTCACAAACCTGCAGAGTTACAAATGACAGCTATCGTCCAAAAATAGACTGAAGTAAGGCTGCCAAGAGGACTTGAAAGCGGGGCAGAATTGCAGGAAACCGATTTCAGGAGGTAGACTGGAATTGCATTGAAAGCATAGGAAAAGAGGCAGAACGTCCACAATGATGCACTTGGCCAAAAAGGGCGTATTCGTTTTTTCCTGAATATATTCAGGAAAAAACGCATACGCCCTTTTTGGCCAACCAAGCAAGCTTGCAAAGGAAATCTGCACTACAATGAAGTCTCACTTCCCCCCGGTCAAAAGGGCCATCTGAAAAAAGGGTAAAATCCAGAAAGGCAGGACAGGCCATGGAGAACTGGGATCCTTGTTATGCTGATGGGCGGGATGTAAATTGTCAACAACCACTCAGGAGAAGTGTATGGTGTTTCCTGAAACATCTAAAAAACAAAGCAACAGAACCTAGGGCACTTCCACTTATGGTCCTATAGCTTAGGGAAATTAAAATCAAAAAGACACAGCCACCCCAAAGTTTGGAACGGCTCTGTTTACAAGAACCTCGTTTACAGTACAAGTTCAACATCGCAGAAAGTGAAAAATGGATAAAGAAGTTGTGGTATTTACTTACAAAGCAATATCACCAATCAATGAAATCTGTGTCATCAGGCCCTTAGCAGCACAATGAGTGGATTCAGGTATGATGATTCTAACTGAAATAAGTCACACAGAAAAAGAAACATCATAAGATATCAGTAATACACGGAATGTAAACTTGGCTACACAGGAACTGAATTACAGAACAGAACAGGGTCTCAAATTTAGAAAACCAACTTATGCTTGCTTAAGGGTAAAGGTGAGTTGGGGTGCTGCATAAAACCAGAGATTGAAATGAGCACTGATAAAGTTCCTTAAGCCAAATATGGAATAGACAAGAGCTACTCCTTGCTCAACGAAATGGACTCAACACCGCATATTAAACGTCTAAGAATGTACCTGACTAGTAAGTATCTTAAAACCTATGGATTGCTATGTCTCCGAAAGAGAATCAAGCATGTGTACAGGGGCATAAACGCAGCAGTGATAGGATTGGAGAGGTTCGGTGAGCAAATGAAGACCCTTTGAAGTCATATTGCATGGTACCCATTCCACGGGTTTCAAATACCCAGGTTTAAGGTATTCTTCCTTCAGCTAAAACATGCATGTGGAACCTAGAGTATGATCAACCATGTGATCGGGAGACGTGTTCAAATATGTCTCAGTTTTCCTCCCCTGGTACTCGGGTGCAACATTCCAGACGCTTTACTAACACTCTCCCGACTTGGAGAGTCAGTCCCTTTAACCTCCTGTTTGGCCCAGTTTGCAATTTCTGCGGAAGCTGAACAGGAATAGCGAGAACCAATGAGAGGCTAGCTGCAGGTGTCTGGACGGGCAAATTTAACTCTCATTTCCCACCAGGAAGAGGAATTAACCAAAGGCTCAGCATGCCGGGCCGGAACCAGATTAGGGCCTGAAGCCATCCTGCGGTGTTGCGGCCAGGTCACAAGAAAGCGAGTTGAAGAAAGGAGCTCAGGGGTACTGTAATTCACAAACCTGCAGAGTTATAAATGACAGCTATCGTCCAAAAATAGACTGAAGTAAGGCTGCCAAGAGGACTTGAAAGCGGGGCAGAATTGCAGGAAACCGATTTCAGGAGGTAGACTGGAATTGCATTGAAAGCATAGGAAAAGAGGCAGAACGTCCACAATGATGCACTTGGCCAAAAAGGGCGTATGCGTTTTTTCCTGAATATATTCAGGAAAAAACGCATACGCCCTTTTTGGCCAACCAAGCAAGCTTGCAAAGGAAATCTGCACTACAATGAAGTCTCACTTCCCCCCGGTCAAAAGGGCCATCTGAAAAAAATGTAAAATCCAGAAAGGCAGGACAGGCCATGGAGAACTGGGAGCCTTGTTATGCTGAAGGGCGGGATATAAATTGCCAATAAACACTCGGGAGAAGTGTATGGTGTTTCCTGAAACATCTAAAAAACAAAGCAACAGAGCCTAGGGCACTTCCACTTATGGTCCTATAGCTTAGGGAATTTAAAATCAAAAAGACACAGCCACCCCAAAGTTTTGAACGGCTCTGTTTACAAGAACCTCGTTTACAGTACAAGTTCAACATCGCAGAAAGTGAAAAATGGATAAAAAAGTTGTGGTATTTACTTACAAAGCAATATCACTCAGCAATGAAATCTGTGTCATCAGGCCCTTAGCAGCACAATGAGTGGATTCAGGTATGATGATTCTAACTGAAATAAGTGACACAAAAAAGAAACATCATAAGATATCACTAATACACGGAATGTAAACTTGGCTACACAGGAACTGAATTACAGAACAGAACAGGGTCTCAAATTTAGAAAACCAACTTATGCTTGCTTAAGGGTAAAGGTGAGTTGGGGTGCTGCATAAAACCAGAGATTGAAATGAGCACAGATAAAGTTCCTTAAGCCAAATATGGAATAGACAAGAGCTACTCCTTGCTCAACGAAATGGACTCAACACCCCATATTAAACTCCTAAGAATGTACCTGACTAGTAAGTATCTTAAAACCTAGGGATTGCTATGTCTCCGAAAGAGAATCAAGCATGTGTACAGGGGCATAAACGCAGCAGTGATAGGATTGGAGAGGTTCGGTGAGCAAATGAAGACCCTTTGAAGTCATATTGCATGGTACCCATTCCACGGGTTTCAACTACCCAGGTTTTAGGTATTCTTCCTTCAGCTAAAACATGCATGTGGAACCCAGAGTATGATCAACCATGTGATCGGGAGACGTGTTCAAATATGTCTCAGTTTTCCTCCCCTGGTACTCGGGTGCAACATTCCAGACGCTTTACTAACACTCTCCCCACTTGGAGAGTCAGCGCCTTTAACCTCCTGTTTGGCACAGTTTGCAATTTCTGCGGAAGATGAACAGGAATAGCGAGAACCAATGAGACACTAGCTGGAGGTGTCTGGACGGGCAAATTTAACTCTCATTTCCCACCAGGAAGAGGAAATAACCAGAGGCTCAGCGTGCCGTGCCGGAACCAGATTAGGGCCTGAAGCCATCCTGCGGTGTTGCGGCCAGCTCAAAAGAAAGCGAGTTGAAGAAAGGAGTTCAGGGGCACTGTAATTCACAAACCTGCAGAGTTATAAATGACAGCTATCGTCCAATAATAGACTGAAGTAAGGCTGCCAAGAGGACTTGAAAGCGGGGCAGAATTACGGGAAACTGATTTCAGGAGGTAGACTGGAATTGCATTGAAAGCATAGGAAAAGAGGCAGAACGTCCACAATGATGCACTTGGCCAAAAAGGGTGTATGCGTTTTTTCCTGAATATATTCAGGAAAAAACGCATACGCCCTTTTTGGCCAACCAAGCAAGCTTGCAAAGGAAATCTGCACTACAATGAAGTCTCACTTCCCCCCGGTCAAAAGGGCCATCTGAAAAAAGTGTAAAATCCAGAAAGGCAGGACAGGCCATGGAGAACTGGGAGCCTTGTTATGCTGATGGGCGGGATGTAAATTGCCACCAGACACTCAGGAGAAGTGTATGGTGTTTCCTGAAACATCTAAAAAACAAAGCAACAGAGCCTAGGGCACTTCCACTTATGGTCCTATAGCTTAGGGAAATTAAAATCAAAAAGACACAGCCACCCCAAAGTTTGAGACGCCTCCGCTTACAAGAACCTCGTTTACCGTACAAGTTCAATATCACAGAAAGTGAAAAATGGATAAAGAACTTGTGGTACTTACGTACAATGCAGTATCACTCAGCAATGAAATCTATGTCATCAGGCCCGTAGCAGCATAATGAGTGGATTCAGGTACGATGATTCTAACTGAAATAAGTCACACAGAAAAAGAAACATCATAAGATATCACTAATACACGGAATGTAAACTTGGCTACACAGGAACTGCATTCCAAAACAGAACAGGGTCTCAAATTTAGAAAACCAACTTATGCTTGCTTAAGGGGAAAGGTGAGTTGGGGTGCTGCATAAAACCAGAGATTGAAATGAGCACAGATAAAGTTCCTTAAGCCAAATATGGAATAGACAAGAGCTACTCCTTGCTCAACGAAATGGACTCAAAACCCCATATTAAACGCCTAAGAATGTACCTGACTAGTAAGTATCTTAAATCCTATGGATTGCTATGTCTCCAAAAGAGAATCAAGCGTGTGTACAGGGGCATAAATGCAGCAGTGATAGGATTGGAGAGGTTCGGTGAGCAAATGAAGACCCTTTGAAGTCATATTGCACGGTACCCATTCCACGGGTCTCAACTCTCCAGGTTTAAGGTATTCTTCCTTCAGCTAAAACATGCATGTGGAACCCAGAGTATGATCAACCATGTGAACGGGAGACGTGTTCAAATATGTCTCAGTTTTCCTACCCTGGTACTCGGGTGCAACACTCCAGATGCTTTACTAACACTCTCCCGACTTGGAGAGTCAGTCCCTTTAACCTCCTGTTTGGCCCAGTTTGCAATTTCTGCGGAAGATGAACAGGAATAGCGAGAACCAATGAGAGGCTAGCTGCAGGTGTCTGGACGGGCAAATTTAACTCTCATTTCCCACCAGGAAGAGGAATTAACCAAAGGCTCAGCATGCCGGGCCGGAACCAGATTAGGGCCTGAAGCCATCCTGCGGTGTTGCGGCCAGGTCACAAGAAAGCGAGTTGAAGAAAGGAGCTCAGGGGCACTGTAATTCACAAACCTGCAGAGTTATAAATGACAGCTATCGTCCAAAAATAGACTGAAGTAAGGCTGCCAAGAGGACTTGAAAGCGGGGCAGAATTGCAGGAAACCGATTTCAGGAGGTAGACTGGAATTGCATTGAAAGCATAGGAAAAGAGGCAGAACGTCCACAATGATGCACTTGGCCAAAAAGGGCGTATGCGTTTTTTCCTGAATATATTCAGGAAAAAACGCATACGCCCTTTTTGGCCAACCAAGCAAGCTTGCAAAGGAAATCTGCACTACAATGAAGTCTCACTTCCCCGCGGTCAAAAGGGCCATCTGAAAAAAGTGTAAAATCCAGAAAGGCAGGACAGGCCATGGAGAACTGGGAGCCTTGTTATGCTGATGGGCGGGATGTAAATTGCCAACAGACACTTGGGAGAAGTGTATGGTGTTTCCTGAAACATCTAAAAAACAAAGCAACAGAGCCTAGGGCACTGCCACTTATGGTCCTATAGATTAGGGAAATTAAAATCAAAAAGACACAGCCACCCCAAAGTTTGGGACGCCTCTGATTACAAGAACCTCGTTTAGAGTACAAGTTCAACATCGCAGAAAGTGAAAAATGGATAAAGAAGTTGTGGTATTTACTTACAAAGCAATATCACTCAGCAATGAAATCTATGTCATCAGGCCCTTAGCAGCACAATGAGTGGATTCAGGTATGATGATTCTAACTGAAATAAGTCACACAGAAAAAGAAACATCATAAGATATCAGTAATACACGGAATGTAAACTTGGCTACACAGGAACTGAATTACAGAACAGAACAGGGTCTCAAATTTAGAAAACCAACTTATGCTTGCTTAAGGGGAAAGGTGAGTTGGGGTGCTGCATAAAACCAGAGATTGAAATGAGCACAGATAAAGTTCCTTAAGCCAAATATGGAATAGACAAGAGCTACTCCTTGCTCAACGAAATGGACTCAACACAGCATATTAAACGCCTAAGAATGTACCTGACTAGTAAGTATCTTAAAACCTATGGATTGCTATGTCTCCGAAAGAGAATCAAGTGTGTGTACAGGGGCATAAACGCAGCAGTGATAGGATTGGAGAGGTTCGGTGAGCAAATGAAGACCCTTTGAAGTCATATTGCATGATACCCATTACACGGGTCTCAACTCTCCAGGTTTAAGGTATTCTTCCTTCAGCTAAAACATGCACGTGGAACCCAGGTATGATCAACCATGTGAACGAGAGACGTGTTCAAATATGTCTCAGTTTTCCTCCCCTGGTACTCGGGTGCAACATTCCAGATGCTTTACTAACACTCTCCCCACTTGGAGAGTCAGCGCCTTTAACCTCCTGTTTGGCCCAGTTTGCAATTTCTGCGGAAGATGAACAGGAATACCGAGAACCAATGAGAGGCTAGCTGGAGGTGTCTGGACGGGCAAATTTAACTCTCATTTCCCACCAGGAAGAGGAAATAACCAAAGGCTCAGCGTGCCGTGCCGGAACCAGATTAGGGCCTGAAGCCATCCTGCGGTGTTGCGGCCAGGTCACAAGAAAGCGAGTTGAAGAAAGGAGCTCAGGGGCACTGTAATTCACAAACCTGCAGACTTATAAATGACAGCTATCGTCCAAAAATAGACTGAAGTAAGGCTGCCAAGAGGACTTGAAAGCGGGGCAGAATTGCAGGAAACCGATTTCAGGAGGTAGACTGGAATTGCATTGAAAGCATAGGAAAAGAGGCAGAACGTCCACAATGATGCACTTGGCCAAAAAGGGCGTATGCGTTTTTTCCTGAATATATTCAGGAAAAAACGCATACGCCCTTTTTGGCCAACCAAGCAAGCTTGCAAAGGAAATCTGCACTACAATGAAGTCTCACTTCCCCGCGGTCAAAAGGGCCATCTGAAAAAAGTGTAAAATCCAGAAAGGCAGGACAGGCCATGGAGAACTGGGAGCCTTGTTATGCTGATGGGCGGGATGTAAATTGCCAACAGACACTTGGGAGAAGTGTATGGTGTTTCCTGAAACATCTAAAAAACAAAGCAACAGAGCCTAGGGCACTGCCACTTATGGTCCTATAGATTAGGGAAATTAAAATCAAAAAGACACAGCCACCCCAAAGTTTGGGACGCCTCTGATTACAAGAACCTCGTTTAGAGTACAAGTTCAACATCGCAGAAAGTGAAAAATGGATAAAGAAGTTGTGGTATTTACTTACAAAGCAATATCACTCAGCAATGAAATCTATGTCATCAGGCCCTTAGCAGCACAATGAGTGGATTCAGGTATGATGATTCTAACTGAAATAAGTCACACAGAAAAAGAAACATCATAAGATATCAGTAATACACGGAATGTAAACTTGGCTACACAGGAACTGAATTACAGAACAGAACAGGGTCTCAAATTTAGAAAACCAACTTATGCTTGCTTAAGGGTAAAGGTGAGTTGGGGTGCTGCATAAAACCAGAGATTGAAATGAGCACAGATAAAGTTCCTTAAGCCAAATATGGAATAGACAAGAGCTACTCCTTGCTCAACGAAATGGACTCAACACAGCATATTAAACGCCTAAGAATGTACCTGACTAGTAAGTATCTTAAAACCTATGGATTGCTATGTCTCCGAAAGAGAATCAAGTGTGTGTACAGGGGCATAAACGCAGCAGTGATAGGATTGGAGAGGTTCGGTGAGCAAATGAAGACCCTTTGAAGTCATATTGCATGATACCCATTACACGGGTCTCAACTCTCCAGGTTTAAGGTATTCTTCCTTCAGCTAAATCATGCACGTGGAACCCAGGTATGATCAACCATGTGAACGAGAGACGTGTTCAAATATGTCTCAGTTTTCCTCCCCTGGTACTCGGGTGCAACATTCCAGATGCTTTACTAACACTCTCCCCACTTGGAGAGTCAGCGCCTTTAACCTCCTGTTTGGCCCAGTTTGCAATTTCTGCGGAAGATGAACAGGAATACCGAGAACCAATGAGAGGCTAGCTGGAGGTGTCTGGACGGGCAAATTTAACTCTCATTTCCCACCAGGAAGAGGAAATAACCAAAGGCTCAGCGTGCCGTGCCGGAACCAGATTAGGGCCTGAAGCCATCCTGCGGTGTTGCGGCCAGCTCAAAAGAAAGCGAGTTGAAGAAAGGAGCTCAGGGGCACTGTAATTCACAAACCTGCAGAGTTATAAATGACAGCTATCGTCCAAAAATAGACTGAAGTAAGGCTGCCAAGAGGACTTGAAAGCGGGGCAGAATTGCAGGAAACCGATTTCAGGAGGTAGACTGGAATTGCATTGAAAGCATAGGAAAAGAGGCAGAACGTCCACAATGATGCACTTGGCCAAAAAGGGCGTATGCGTTTTTTCCTGAATATATTCAGGAAAAAACGCATACGCCCTTTTTGGCCAACCAAGCAAGCTTGCAAAGGAAATCTGCACTACAATGAAGTCTCACTTCCCCCTGGTCAAAAGGGCCATCTGAAAAAAGTGTAAAATCCAGAAAGGCAGGATAGGCCATGGAGAACTGGGAGCCTTGTTATGCTGAAGGGCGGGATGTAAATTGCCAACAACCACTCGGGAGAAGTGTATGGTGTTTCCTGAAACATCTAAAAAACAAAGAAACAGAGCCTAGGGCACTACCACTTATGGTCCTATAGCTTAGGGAATTTAAAATCAAAAAGACACAGCCACCCCAAAGTTTGGAACGTCTCTGTTTACAAGAACCTCGTTTACAGTACAAGTTCAACATCGCAGAAAGTGAAAAATGGATAAAAAAGTTGTGGTATTTACTTACAAAGCAATATCACTCAGCAATGAAATCTGTGTCATCAGGCCCTTAGTAGCACAATGAGTGGATTCAGGTATGATGATTCTAACTGAAATAAGTCACACAGAAAAAGAAACATCATAAGATATCAGTAATACATGGAATGTAAACTTGGCTACACAGGAACTGAATTACAGAACAGAACAGGGTCTCAAATTTAGAAAACCAACTTATGCTTGCTTAAGGGTAAAGGTGAGTTGGGGTACTGCATAAAACCAGAGATTGAAATGAGCACAGATAAAGTTCCTTAAGCCAAATATGGAATAGACAAGAGCTACTCCTTGCTCAAAGAAATGGACTCAACACCGCATATTAAACGCCTAAGAATGTACCTGACTAGTAAGTATCTTAAAATCTAGGGATTGCTATGTCTCCGAAAGAGAATCAAGCATGTGTACAGGGGCATAAACGCAGCAGTGATAGGATTGGAGAGGTTCGGTGAGCAAATGAAGACCCTTTGAAGTCATATTGCATGGTACCCATTCCACGGGTTTCAACTACCCAGGTTTTAGGTATTCTTCCTTCAGCTAAAACATGCATGTGGAACCCAGAGTATGATCAACCATGTGATCGGGAGACGTGTTCAAATATGTCTCAGTTTTCCTCCCCTGGTACTCGGGTGCAAAATTCCAGACGCTTTACTAACACTCTCCCCACTTGGAGAGTCAGCGCCTTTAACCTCCTGTTTGGCCCAGTTTGCAATTTCTGCGGAAGATGAACAGGAATAGCGAGAACCAATGAGAGGCTAGCTGGAGGTGTCTGGACGGGCAAATTTAACTCTCATTTCCCACCAGGAAGAGGAAATAACCAGAGGCTCAGCGTGCCGTGCCGGAACCAGATTAGGGCCTGAAGCCATCCTGCGGTGTTGCGGCCAGGTCACAAGAAAGCAAGTTGAAGAAAGGAGCTCAGGGGCACTGTAATTCACAAACCTGCAGAGTTATAAATGACAGCTATCGTCCAAAAAGAGACTGAAGTAAGGCTGCCAAGAGGACTTGAAAGCGGGGCAGAATTGCAGGAAACCGATTTCAGGAGGTAGACTGGAATTGCATTGAAAGCATAGGAAAAGAGGCAGAACGTCCACAGTGATGCACTTGGCCAAAAAGGGCGTATGTGTTTTTTCCTGAATATATTCAGGAAAAAACGCATACGCCCTTTTTGGCCAACCAAGCAAACTTGCAAAGGAAATCTGCACTACAATGAAGTCTCACTTCCCCCCGGTCAAAAGGGCCATCTGAAAAAAGTGTAAAATCCAGAAAGGCAGGACAGGCCATGGAGAACTGGGAGCCTTGTTATGCTGATGGGCGGGATGTAAATTGCCAACAGACACTCAGGAGAAGTGTATGGTGTTTCCTGAAACATCTAAAAAACAAAGCAACAGAGCCTATGGCACTGCCACTTATGGTCCTATAGCTTAGGGAAATTAAAATCAAAAAGACACAGCCACCCCAAAGTTTGGGACGCCTCCGTTTACAAGAACCTCGTTTACCATACAAGTTCAATACCACAGAAAGTGAAAAATGGATAAAGAACTTGTGGTACTTACGTACAATGCAGTATCACTCAGCAATGAAATCTATGTCATCAGGCCCGTAGCAGCATAATGAGTGGATTCAGGTACGATGATTCTAACTGAAATAAGTCACACAGAAAAAGAAACATCATAAGATATCACTAATACACGGAATGTAAACTTGGCTACACAGGAACTGCATTCCAAAACAGAACAGGGTCTCAAATTTAGAAAACCAACTTATGCTTGCTTAAGGGGAAAGGTGAGTTGGGGTGCTGCATAAAACCAGAGATTGAAATGAGCACAGATAAAGTTCCTTAAGCCAAATATGGAATAGACAAGAGCTACTCCTTGCTCAACGAAATGGACTCAAAACCCCATATTAAACGCCTAAGAATGTACCTGACTAGTAAGTATCTTAAAACCTATGGATTGCTATGTCTCCAAAAGAGAATCAAGCGTGTGTACAGGGGCATAAATGCAGCAGTGATAGGATTGGAGAGGTTTGGTGAGCAAATGAAGACCCTTTGAAGTCATATTGCACGGTACCCATTCCACGGGTCTCAACTCTCCAGGTTTAAGGTATTCTTCCTTCAGCTAAAACATGCATGTGGAACCCAGAGTATGATCAACCATGTGAACGGGAGACGTGTTCAAATATGTCTCAGTTTTCCTACCCTGGTACTCGGGTGCAACATTCCAGACGCTTTACTAACACTCTCCCGACTTGGAGAGTCAGTCCCTTTAACCTCCTGTTTGGCCCAGTTTGCAATTTCTGCGGAAGATGAACAGGAATAGCGAGAACCAATGAGAGGCTAGCTGCAGGTGTCTGGACGGGCAAATTTAACTCTCATTTCCCACCAGGAAGAGGAATTAACCAAAGGCTCAGCATGCCGGGCCGGAACCAGATTAGGGCCTGAAGCCATCCTGCGGTGTTGCGGCCAGGTCACAAGAAAGCGAGTTGAAGAAAGGAGCTCAGGGGCACTGTAATTCACAAACCTGCAGAGTTATAAATGACAGCTATCGTCCAAAAATAGACTGAAGTAAGGCTGCCAAGAGGACTTGAAAGCGGGGCAGAATTGCAGGAAACCGATTTCAGGAGGTAGACTGGAATTGCATTGAAAGCATAGGAAAAGAGGCAGAACGTCCACAATGATGCACTTGGCCAAAAAGCGCGTATGCGTTTTTTCCTGAATATATTCAGGAAAAAACGCATACGCCCTTTTTGGCCAACCAAGCAAGCTTGCAAAGGAAATCTGCACTACAATGAAGTCTCACTTCCCCCCGGTCAAAAGGGCCATCTGAAAAAAGTGTAAAATCCAGAAAGGTAGGACAGGCCATGGAGAACTGGGAGCCTTGTTATGCTGATGGGCGGGATGTAAATTGCCAACAGCCACTCGGGAGAAGTGTATGGTGTTTCCTGAAACATCTAAAAAACAAAGCAACAGAGCCTAGGGCACTTCCACTTATGGTCCTATAGCTTAGGGAATTTAAAATCAAAAAGACACAGCCACCCCAAAGTTTGGGACGCCTCTGTTTACAAGAACCTCGTTTACAGTACAAGTTCAACATCGCAGAAAGTGAAAAATGGATAAAGAAGTTGTGGTATTTACTTACAAAGCAATATCACTCAGCAATGAAATCTGTGTCATCAGGCCCTTAGTAGCACAATGAGTGGATTCAGGTATGATGATTCTAAGTGAAATAAGTCACACAGAAAAAGAAACATCATAAGATATCAGTAATACACGGAATGTAAACTTGGCTACACAGGAACTGAATTATAGAACAGAACAGGGTCTCAAGTTTAGAAAACCAACCTATGCTTGCTTAAGGGTAAAGGTGAGTTGGGGTGCTGCATAAAACCAGAGATTGAAATGAGCACAGATAAAGTTCCTTAAGCCAAATATGGAATAGACAAGAGCTACTCCTTGCTCAAAGAAATGGACTCAACACCGCATATTAAACGCCTAAGAATGTACCTGACTAGTAAGTATCTTAAAATCTAGGGATTGCTATGTCTCCGAAAGAGAATCAAGCATGTGTACAGGGGCATAAACGCAGCAGTGATAGGATTGGAGAGGTTCGGTGAGCAAATGAAGACCCTTTGAAGTCATATTGCATGGTACCCATTCCACGGGTTTCAACTACCCAGGTTTTAGGTATTCTTCCTTCAGCTAAAACATGCATGTGGATCTCAAGTATGATCAACCATGTGAACGGGAGACGTGTTCAAATATGTCTCAGTTTTCCTCCCCTGGTACTCGGGTGCAACATTCCAGATGCATAACTAACACTCTCCCCACTTGGAGAGTCAGTCCCTTTAACCTCCTGTTTGGCCCAGTTTGCAATTTCTGTGGAAGATGAACAGGAATAGCGACAACCAATGAGAGACTAGCTGGAGGTGTCTGGATGGGCAAATTTAACTCTCATTTCCCACCAGGAAGAGGAATTAACCAAAGGCTCAGCGTGCCGTGCCAGAACCAGATTAGGGCCTGAAGACATCCTGCGGTGTTGCGGCCAGGTCACAAGAAAGCGAGTTGAAGAAAGGAGCTCAGGGGCACTGTAAATCACAAACCTGCAGAGTTATAAATGACAGCTATCGTCCAAAAATATACTGAAGTAAGGCTGCCAAGAGGACTTGAAAGCGGGGCAGAATTACGGGAAACTGATTTCAGGAGGTAGACTGGAATTGCATTGAAAGCATAGGAAAAGAGGCAGAACGTCCTCAATGATGCACTTGGCCAAAAAGGGCGTATGCGTTTTTTCCTGAATATATTCAGGAAAAAACGCATACGCCCTTTTTGGCCTACCAAGCAAACTTGCAAAGGAAATCTGCACTACAATGAAGTCTCACTTCCCCCCGGTCAAAAGGGCCATCTGAAAAAAGTGTAAAATCCAGAAAGTCAGGACAGGCCATGGAGAACTGGGAGCCTTGTTATGCTGATGGGCGGGATGTAAATTGCCAACAGACACTCAGGAGAAGTGTATGGTGTTTCCTGAAACATCTAAAAAACAAAGCAACAGAGCCTAGGGCACTTCCACTTATGGTCCTATAGCTTAGGGAAATTAAAATCAAAAAGACACAGCCACCCCAAAGTTTGGGACGCCTCCGCTTACAAGAACCTCGTTTACCGTACAAGTTCAATATCACAGAAAGTGAAAAATGGATAAAGAACTTGTGGTACTTACGTACAATGCAGTATCACTCAGCAATGAAATCTATGTCATCAGGCCCGTAGCAGCATAATGAGTGGATTCAGGTACGATGATTCTAACTGAAATAAGTCACACAGAAAAAGAAACATCATAAGATATCACTAATACACCGAATGTAAACTTGGCTACACAGGAACTGCATTCCAAAACAGAACAGGGTCTCAAATTTAGAAAACCAACTTATGCTTGCTTAAGGGGAAAGGTGAGTTGGGGTGCTGCATAAAACCAGAGATTGAAATGAGCACAGATAATGTTCCTTAAGCCAAATATGGAATAGACAAGAGCTACTCCTTGCTCAACGAAATGGACTCAAAACCCCATATTAAACGCCTAAGAATGTACCTGACTAGTAAGTATCTTAAAACCTATGGATTGCTATGTCTCCAAAAGAGAATCAAGCGTGTGTACAGGGGCATAAATGCAGCAGTGATAGGATTGGAGAGGTTCGGTGAGCCAATGAAGACCCTTTGAAGTCATATTGCACGGTACCCATTCCACGGGTCTCAACTCTCCAGGTTTAAGGTATTCTTCCTTCAGCTAAAACATGCATGTGGAACCCAGAGTATGATCAACCATGTGAACGGGAGACGTGTTCAAATATGTCTCAGTTTTCCTACCCTGGTACTCGGGTGCAACACTCCAGACGCTTTACTAACACTCTCCCGACTTGGAGAGTCAGTCCCTTTAACCTCCTGTTTGGCCCAGTTTGCAATTTCTGCGGAAGATGAACAGGAATAGCGAGAACCAATGAGAGGCTAGCTGCAGGTGTCTGGACGGGCAAATTTAACTCTCATTTCCCACCAGGAAGAGGAATTAACCAAAGGCTCAGCATGCCGGGCCGGAACCAGATTAGGGCCTGAAGCCATCCTGCGGTGTTGTGGCCAGCTCACAAGAAAGCGAGTTGAAGAAAGGAGCTCAGGGGCACTGTAATTCACAAACCTGCAGAGTTATAAATGACAGCTATCGTCCAAAAATAGACTGAAGTAAGGCTGCCAAAAGGACTTGAAAGCGGGGCAGAATTGCAGGAAACCGATTTCAGGAGGTAGACTGGAATTGCATTGAAAGCATAGGAAAAGAGGCAGAACGTCCACAATGATGCACTTGGCCAAAAAGGGCGTATGCGTTTTTTCCTGAATATATTCAGGAAAAAACGCATACGCCCTTTTTGGCCAACCAAGCAAGCTTGCAAAGGAAATCTGCACTACAATGAAGTCTCACTTCCCCCCGGTCAAAAGGGCCATCTGAAAAAAGTGTAAAATCCAGAAAGGCAGGACAGGCCATGGAGAACTGGGAGCCTTGTTATGCTGATGGGCGGGATGTAAATTGCCAACAGACACTTGGGAGAAGTGTATGGTGTTTCCTGAAACATCTAAAAAACAAAGCAACAGAGCCTAGGGCACTGCCACTTATGGTCCTATAGCTTAGGGAAATTAAAATCAAAAAGACACAGCCACCCCAAAGTTTGGGACGCCTCTGATTACAAGAACCTCGTTTAGAGTACAAGTTCAACATCGCAGAAAGTGAAAAATGGATAAAGAAGTTGTGGTATTTACTTACAAAGCAATATCACTCAGCAATGAAATCTATGTCATCAGGCCCTTAGCAGCACAATGAGTGGATTCAGGTATGATGATTCTAACTGAAATAAGTCACACAGAAAAAGAAACATCATAAGATATCAGTAATACACGGAATGTAAACTTGACTACACAGGAACTGAATTACAAAACAGAACAGGGTCTCAAATTTAGAAAACCAACTTATGCTTGCTTAAGGGGAAAGGTGAGTTGGGGTGCTGCATAAAACCAGAGATTGAAATGAGCACAGATAAAGTTCCTTAAGCCAAATATGGAATAGACAAGAGCTACTCCTTGCTCAACGAAATGGACTCAACACCGCATATTAAACGCCTAAGAATGTACCTGACTAGTAAGTATCTTAAAACCTATGGATTGCTATGTCTCCGAAAGAGAATCAAGCGTGTGTACAGGGGCATAAACGCAGCAGTGATAGGATTGGAGAGGTTCGGTGAGCAAATGAAGACCCTTTGAAGTCATATTGCATGATACCCATTACACGGGTCTCAACTCTCCAGGTTTAAGGTATTCTTCCTTCAGCTAAAACATGCACGTGGAACCCAGGTATGATCAACCATGTGAACGAGAGACGTGTTCAAATATGTCTCAGTTTTCCTACCCTGGTACTCGGGTGCAACATTCCAGATGCTTTACTAACACTCTCCCGACTTGGAGAGTCAGTCCCTTTAACCTCCTGTTTGGCCCAGTTTGCAATTTCTGCGGAAGATGAACAGGAATAGCGAGAACCAATGAGAGGCTAGCTGGAGGTGTCTGGACGGGCAAATTTAACTCTCATTTCCCACCAGGAAGAGGAATTAACCAAAGGCTCAGCGTGCCGTTCCGGAACCAGATTAGGGCCTGAAGCCATCCTGCGGTGTTGCGGCCAGCTCAAAAGAAAGCGAGTTGAAGAAAGGAGCTCAGGGGCACTGTAATTCACAAACCTGCAGAGTTATAAATGACAGCTATCGTCCAAAAATAGACTGAAGTAAGGCTGCCAAGAGGACTTGAAAGCGGGGCAGAATTGCAGGAAACCGATTTCAGAAGGTAGACTGGAATTGCATTGAAAGCATAGGAAAAGAGGCAGAACGTCCACAATGATGCACTTGGCCAAAAAGGGCGTATGCGTTTTTTCCTGAATATATTCAGGAAAAAACGCATACGCCCTTTTTGGCCAACCAAGCAAGCTTGCAAAGGAAATCTGCACTACAATGAAGTCTCACTTCCCCCCGGTCAAAAGGGCCATCTGAAAAAAGTGTAAAATCCAGAAAGGCAGGACAGGCCATGGAGAACTGGGAGCCTTGTTATGCTGATGGGCGGGATGTAAATTACCAACAGACACTCGGGAGAAGTGTATGGTGTTTCCTGAAACATCTAAAAAACAAAGCAACAGAGCCTAGGGCACTGCCACTTATGGTCCTATAGCTTAGGGAAATTAAAATCAAAAAGACACAGCCACCCCAAAGTTTGGGACGCCTCTGTTTACAAGAACCTCGTTTACAGTACAAGTTCAACATCGCAGAAAGTGAAAAATGGATAAAGAAGTTGTGGTATTTACTTACAAAGCAATATCACTCAGCAATGAAATCTATGTCATCAGGCCCTTAGCAGCACAATGAGTGGATTCAGGTATGATGATTCTAACTGAAATAAGTCACACAGAAAAAGAAACATCATAAGATATCAGTAATACACGGAATGTAAACTTGGCTACACAGGAACTGAATTACAGAACACAACAGGGTCTCAAATTTAGAAAACCAACTTATGCTTGCTTAAGGGGAAAGGTGAGTTGGGGTGCTGCATAAAACCAGAGATTGAAATGAGCACAGATAAAGTTCCTTAAGCCAAATATGGAATAGACAAGAGCTACTCCTTGCTCAACGAAATGGACCCAACACCGCATATTAAACGCCTAAGAATGTACCTGACTAGTAAGTATCTTAAAACCTATGGATTGCTATGTCTCCGAAAGAGAATCAAGCATGTGTACAGGGGCATAAACGCAGCAGTGATAGGATTGGAGAGGTTCGGTGAGCAATGAAGACCGTTTGAAGTCATATTGCATGGTACCCATTACACGGGTCTCAACTCTCCAGGTTTAAGGTATTCTTCCTTCAGCTAAAACATGCATGTGGAACCCAAGTAAGGTCAACCATGTGAACGAGAGACGTGTTCAAATATGTCTCAGTTTTCCTCCCCTGGTACTCGGGTGCAACATTCCAGATGCTTTACTAACACTCTCCCCACTTGGAGAGTCAGCGCCTTTAACCTCCTGTTTGGCCCAGTTTGCAATTTCTGCGGAAGATGAACAGGAATAGCGAGAACCAATGAGAGGCTAGCTGGAGGTGTCTGGACGGGCAAATTTAACTCTCATTTCCCACCAATAAGAGGAAATAACCAGAGGCTCAGCGTGCCGTCCCGGAACCAGATTAGGGCCTGAAGCCATCCTGCGGTGTTGCGGCCAGCTCAAAAGAAAGCGAGTTGAAGAAAGGAGCTCAGGGGCACTGTAATTCACAAACCTGCAGAGTTATAAATGACAGCTATCGTCCAAAAATAGACTGAAGTAAGGCTGCCAAGAGGACTTGAAAGCGGGGCAGAATTACGGGAAACCGATTTCAGGAGGTAGACTGGAATTGCATTGAAAGCATAGGAAAAGAGGCAGAACGTCCACAATGATGCACTTGGCCAAAAAGGGCGTATGCGTTTTTTCCTGAATATATTCAGGAAAAAACGCATACGCCCTTTTTGGCCAACCAAGCAAGCTTGCAAAGGAAATCTGCACTACAATGAAGTCTCATTCCCCCCGGTCAAAAGGGCCATCTGAAAAAAGTGTAAAATCCAGAAAGGCAGGACAGGCCATGGAGAACTGGGAGCCTTGTTATGCTGATGGGCGGGATGTAAATTGCCAACAACCACTCGGGAGAAGTGTATGGTGTTTCCTGAAACATCTAAAAAACAAAGCAACAGAACCTAGGGCACTTCCACTTATGGTCCTATAGCTTAGGGAAATTAAAATCAAAAAGACACAGCCACCTCAAAGTTTGGAACGGCTCTGTTTACAAGAACCTCGTTTACAGTACAAGTTCAACATCGCAGAAAGTGAAAAATGGATAAAGAAGTTGTGGTATTTACTTACAAAGCAATATCACTCAGCAATGAAATCTGTGTCATCAGGCCCTTAGCAGCACAATGAGTGGATTCAGGTATGATGATTCTAACTGAAATAAGTCACACAGAAAAAGAAACATCATAAGATATCAGTAATACATGGAATGTAAACTTGGCTACACAGGAACTGAATTACAGAACAGAACAGGGTCTCAAATTTAGAAAACCAACTTATGCTTGCTTAAGGGGAAAGGTGAGTTGGGGTGCTGCATAAAACCAGAGATTGAAATGAGCACAGATAATGTTCCTTAAGCCAAATATGGAATAGACAAGAGCTACTCCTTGCTCAACCAAATGGACTCAACACCCCATATTAAACGCCTAAGAATGTACCTGACTAGTAAGTATCTTAAAACCTATGGATTGCTATGTCTCCGAAAGAGAATCAAGCATGTGTACAGGGGCATAAACGCAGCAGTGATAGGATTGGAGAGGTTCGGTGAGCAAATGAAGACCCTTTGAAGTCATATTGCATGGTACCCATTCCACGGGTTTCAACTATCCAGGTTTAAGGTATTCTTCCTTCAGCTAAAACATGCATGTGGAACCTAGAGTATGATCAACCATGTGATCGGGAGACGTGTTCAAATATGTCTCAGTTTTCCTCCCCTGGTACTCGGGTGCAACATTCCAGACGCTTTACTAACACTCTCCCGACTTGGAGAGTCAGTCCCTTTAACCTCCTGTTTGGCCCAGTTTGCAATTTCTGCGGAAGATGAACAGGAATAGCGAGAACCAATGAGAGGCTAGCTGCAGGTGTCTGGACGGGCAAATTTAACTCTCATTTCCCACCAGGAAGAGGAATTAACCAAAGGCTCTGCATGCCAGGCCGGAACCAGATTAGGGCCTGAAGCCATCCTGCGGTGTTGCGGCCAGGTCACAAGAAAGCGAGTTGAAGAAAGGAGCTCAGGGGCACTGTAATTCACAAACCTGCAGAGTTATAAATGACAGCTATCGTCCAAAAATAGACTGAAGTAAGGCTGCCAAGAGGACTTGAAAGCGGGGCAGAATTGCAGGAAACCGATTTCAGGAGGTAGACGGGAATTGCATTGAAAGCATAGGAAAAGAGGCAGAACGTCCACAATGATGCACTTGGCCAAAAAGGGCGTATGCGTTTTTTCCTGAATATATTCAGGAAAAAACGCATACGCCCTTTTTGGCCAACCAAGCAAGCTTGCAAAGGAAATCTGCACTACAATGAAGTCTCACTTCCCCCCGGTCAAAAGGGCCATCTGAAAAAAGTGTAAAATCCAGAAAGGCAGGACAGGCCATGGAGAACTGGGAGCCTTGTTATGCTGATGGGTGGGATGTAAATTGCCAACAGCCACTCTGGAGAAGTGTATGGTGTTTCCTGAAACATCTAAAAAACAAAGCAACAGAGCCTAGGGCACTTCCACTTATGGTCCTATAGCTTAGGGAAATTAAAATCAAAAAGACACAGCCACCCCAAAGTTTGGGACGCCTCTGTTTACAAGAACCTCGTTTACAGTACAACTTCAACATCACAGAAAGTGAAAAATGGATAAAGAAGTTGTGGTATTTACTTACAAAGCAATATCACTCAGCAATGAAATCTATGTCATCAGGCCCTTAGCATCACAATGAGTGGATTCAGGTATGATGATTCTAACTGAAATAAGTCACACAGAAAAAGAAACATCATAAGATATCAGTAATACACGGAATGTAAACTTGGCTACACAGGAACTGAATTACAGAACAGAACAGGGTCTCAAATTTAGAAAACCAACTTATGCTTGCTTAAGGGTAAAGGTGAGTTGGGGTGCTGCATAAAACCAGAGATTGAAATGAGCACAGATAAAGTTCCTTAAGCCAAATATGGAATAGACAAGAGCTACTCCTTGCTCAACGAAATGGACTCAACACCGCATATTAAACGCCTAAGAATGTACCTGACTAGTAAGTATCTTAAAACCTATGGATTGCTATGTCTCCGAAAGAGAATCAAGCGTGTGTACAGGGGCATAAACGCAGCAGTGATAGGATTGGAGAGGTTCGGTGAGCAAATGAAGACCCTTTGAAGTCATATTGCATAGTACCCATTACACGGCTCTCAACTCTCCAGGTTTAAGGTATTCTTCCTTCAGCTAAAACATGCATGTGGAACCCAGAGTATGATCAACCATGTGAACGAGAGACGTGTTCAAATATGTCTCAGTTTTCCTCCCCTGGTACTCGGGTGCAACATTCCAGACGCTTTTCTAACACTCTCCCCACTTGGAGAGTCAACGCCTTTAACCTCCTGTTTGGCCCAGTTTGCAATTTCTGCGGAAGATGAACAGGAATAGCGAGAACCAATGAGAGGCTAGCTGGAGGTGTCTGGACAGGCAAATTTAACACTAATTTCCCACCAGGAAGAGGAATTAACCAAAGCCTCAGCGTGCCGTGCCGGAACCAGATTAGGGCCTGAAGCCATCCTGCGGTGTTGCGGCCAGCTCAAAAGAAAGCGAGTTGAAGAAAGGAGCTCAGGGGCACTGTAATTCACAAAGCTGCAGAGTTATAAATGACAGCTATCGTCCAAAAATAGACTGAAGTAAGGCTGCCAAGAGGACTTGAAAGCGGGGCAGAATTGCAGGAAACCGATTTCAGGAGGTAGACTGGAATTGCATTGAAAGCATAGGAAAAGAGGCAGAACGTCCACAATGATGCACTTGGCCAAAAAGGGCGTATGCGTTTTTTCCTGAATATATTCAGGCAAAAACGCATACGCCCTTTTTGGCCAACCAAGCAAACTTGCAAAGGAAATCTGCACTACAATGAAGTCTCACTTCCCCCCAGTCAAAAGGGCCATCTGAAAAAAGTGTAAAATCCAGAAAGGCAGGACAGGCCATGGAGAACTGGGAGCCTTGTTATGCTGATGGGCGGGATGTAAATTGCCAACAGACACTCAGGAGAAGTGTATGGTGTTTCCTGAAACATCTAAAAAACAAAGCAACAGAGCCTAGGGCACTTCCACTTATGGTCCTATAGCCTAGGGAAATTAAAATCAAAAAGACACAGCCACCCCAAAGTTTGGAACGGCTCTGTTTACAAGAACCTCGTTTACAGTACAAGTTCAACATCGCAGAAAGTGAAAAATGGATAAAGAAGTTGTGGTATTTACTTACAAAGCAATATCACCAATCAATGAAATCTGTGTCATCAGGCCCTTAGCAGCACAATGAGTGGATTCAGGTATGATGATTCTAACTGAAATAAGTCACACAGAAAAAGAAACATCATAAGATATCAGTAATACACGGAATGTAAACTTGGCTACACAGGAACTGAATTACAGAACAGAACAGGGTCTCAAATTTAGAAAACCAACTTATGCTTGCTTAAGGGTAAAGGTGAGTTGGGGTGCTGCATAAAACCAGAGATTGAAATGAGCACAGATAAAGTTCCTTAAGCCAAATATGGAATAGACAAGAGCTACTCCTTGCTCAACGAAATGGACTCAACACCGCATATTAAACGCCTAAGAATGTACCTGACTAGTAAGTATCTTAAAACCTATGGATTGCTATGTCTCCGAAAGAGAATCAAGCATGTGTACAGGGGCATAAACGCAGCAGTGATAGGATTGGAGAGGTTCGGTGAGCAAATGAAGACCCTTTGAAGTCATATTGCATGGTACCCATTCCACGGGTTTCAACTACCCAGGTTTAAGGTATTCTTCCTTCAGCTAAAACATGCATGTGGAACCTAGAGTATGATCAACCATGTGATCGGGAGACGTGTTCAAATATGTCCCAGTTTTCGTACCCTGGTAGTCGGGTGCAACATTCCAGACGCTTTACTAACACTCTCCCGACTTGGAGAGTCAGTCCCTTTAACCTCCTGTTTGGCCCAGTTTGCAATTTCTGCGGAAGATGAACAGGAATAGCGAGAACCAATGAGAGGCTAGCTGGAGGTGTCTGGACGGGCAAATTTAACTCTCATTTCCCACCAGGAAGAGGAATTAACCAAAGGCTCAGCGTGCCGTTCCGGAACCAGATTAGGGCCTGAAGCCATCCTGCGGTGTTGCGGCCAGCTCAAAAGAAAGCGAGTTGAAGAAAGGAGCTCAGGGGCACTGTAATTCACAAACCTGCAGAGTTATAAATGACAGCTATCGTCCAAAAATAGACTGAAGTAAGGCTGCCAAGAGGACTTGAAAGCGGGGCAGAATTGCAGGAAACCGATTTCAGAAGGTAGACTGGAATTGCATTGAAAGCATAGGAAAAGAGGCAGAACGTCCACAATGATGCACTTGGCCAAAAAGGGCGTATGCGTTTTTTCCTGAATATATTCAGGAAAAAACGCATACGCCCTTTTTGGCCAACCAAGCAAGCTTGCAAAGGAAATCTGCACTACAATGAAGTCTCACTTCCCCCCGGTCAAAAGGGCCATCTGAAAAAAGTGTAAAATCCAGAAAGGCAGGACAGGCCATGGAGAACTGGGAGCCTTGTTATGCTGATGGGCGGGATGTAAATTACCAACAGACACTCGGGAGAAGTGTATGGTGTTTCCTGAAACATCTAAAAAACAAAGCAACAGAGCCTAGGGCACTGCCACTTATGGTCCTATAGCTTAGGGAAATTAAAATCAAAAAGACACAGCCACCCCAAAGTTTGGGACGCCTCTGTTTACAAGAACCTCGTTTACAGTACAAGTTCAACATCGCAGAAAGTGAAAAATGGATAAAGAAGTTGTGGTATTTACTTACAAAGCAATATCACTCAGCAATGAAATCTATGTCATCAGGCCCTTAGGAGCACAATGAGTGGATTCAGGTATGATGATTTTAACTGAAATAAGTCACACAGAAAAAGACACATCATAAGATATCAGTAATATACGGAATGTAAACTTGGCTACACAGGAACTGAATTACAGAACAGAACAGGGTCTCAAATTTAGAAAACCAACTTATGCTTGCTTAAGGGGAAAGGTGAGTTGGGGTGCTGCATAAAACCAGAGATTGAAATGAGCACAGATAAAGTTCCTTAAGCCAAATATGGAATAGACAAGAGCTACTCCTTGCTCAACGAAATGGACTCAACACCGCATATTAAACGCCTAAGAATGTACCTGACTTGTAAGTATCTTAAAACCTATGGATTGCTATGTCTCCGAAAGAGAATCAAGCATGTGTACAGGGGCATAAACGCAGCAGTGATAGGATTGGAGAGGTTCGGTGAGCAAATGAAGACCCTTTGAAGTCATATTGCATGGTACCCATTCCACGGGTTTCAACTACCCAGGTTTAAGGTATTCTTCCTTCAGCTAAAACATGCATGTGGAACCTAGAGTATGATCAACCATGTGATCGGGAGACGTGTTCAAATATGTCCCAGGTTTCGTACCCTGGTACTCGGGTGCAACATTCCAGACGCTTTACTAACACTCTCCCGACTTGGAGAGTCAGTCCCTTTAACCTCCTGTTTGGCCCAGTTTGCAATTTCTGCGGAAGATGAACAGGAATAGCGAGAACCAATGAGAGACTAGCTGGAGGTGTCTGGACGGGCAAATTTAACTCTCATTTCCCACCAGGAAGAGGAATTAACCAAAGGCTCAGCGTGCCGTACCGGAACCAGATTAGGGCCTGAAGCCATCCTGCGGTGTTGCGGCCAGCTCAAAAGAAAGCGAGTTGAAGAAAGGAGCTCAGGGGCACTGTAATTCACAAACCTGCAGAGTTATAAATGACAGCTATCGTCCAAAAATAGACTGAAGTAAGGCTGCCAAGAGGACTTGAAAGCGGGGCAGAATTGCAGGAAACCGATTTCAGGAGGTAGACTGGAATTGCATTGAAAGCATAGGAAAAGAGGCAGAACGTCCACAATGATGCACTTGGCCAAAGAGGGCGTATGCGTTTTTTCCTGAATATATTCAGGAAAAAACGCATACGCCCTTTTTGGCCAACCAAGCAAGCTTGCAAAGGAAATCTGCACTACAATGAAGTCTCATTCCCCCCGGTCAAAAGGGCCATCTGAAAAAAGTGTAAAATCCAGAAAGGCAGGACAGGCCATGGAGAACTGGGAGCCTTGTTATGCTGATGGGCGGGATGTAAATTGCCAACAACCACTCGGGAGAAGTGTATGGTGTTTCCTGAAACATCTAAAAAACAAAGCAACAGAACCTAGGGCACTTCCACTTATGGTCCTATAGCTTAGGGAAATTAAAATCAAAAAGACACAGCCACCTCAAAGTTTGGAACGGCTCTGTTTACAAGAACCTCGTTTACAGTACAAGTTCAACATCGCAGAAAGTGAAAAATGGATAAAGAAGTTGTGGTATTTACTTACGAAGCAATATCACTCAGCAATGAAATCTGTGTCATCAGGCCCTTAGCAGCACAATGAGTGGATTCAGGTATGATGATTCTAACTGAAATAAGTCACACAGAAAAAGAAACATCATAAGATATCAGTAATACATGGAATGTAAACTTGGCTACACAGGAACTGAATTACAGAACAGAACAGGGTCTCAAATTTAGAAAACCAACTTATGCTTGCTTAAGGGTAAAGGTGAGTTGGGGTGCTGCATAAAACCAGAGATTGAAATGAGCACAGATAATGTTCCTTAAGCCAAATATGGAATAGACAAGAGCTACTCCTTGCTCAACCAAATGGACTCAACACCCCATATTAAACGCCTAAGAATGTACCTGACTAGTAAGTATCTTAAAACCTATGGATTGCTATGTCTCCGAAAGAGAATCAAGCATGTGTACAGGGGCATAAACGCAGCAGTGATAGGATTGGAGAGGTTCGGTGAGCAAATGAAGACCCTTTGAAGTCATATTGCATGGTACCCATTCCACGGGTTTCAACTATCCAGGTTTAAGGTATTCTTCCTTCAGCTAAAACATGCATGTGGAACCTAGAGTATGATCAACCATGTGATCGGGAGACGTGTTCAAATATGTCTCAGTTTTCCTCCCCTGGTACTCGGGTGCAACATTCCAGACGCTTTACTAACACTCTCCCGACTTGGAGAGTCAGTCCCTTTAACCTCCTGTTTGGCCCAGTTTGCAATTTCTGCGGAAGATGAACAGGAATAGCGAGAACCAATGAGAGGCTAGCTGCAGGTGTCTGGACGGGCAAATTTAACTCTCATTTCCCACCAGGAAGAGGAATTAACCAAAGGCTCTGCATGCCAGGCCGGAACCAGATTAGGGCCTGAAGCCATCCTGCGGTGTTGCGGCCAGGTCACAAGAAAGCGAGTTGAAGAAAGGAGCTCAGGGGCACTGTAATTCACAAACCTGCAGAGTTATAAATGACAGCTATCGTCCAAAAATAGACTGAAGTAAGGCTGCCAAGAGGACTTGAAAGCGGGGCAGAATTGCAGGAAACCGATTTCAGGAGGTAGACGGGAATTGCATTGAAAGCATAGGAAAAGAGGCAGAACGTCCACAATGATGCACTTGGCCAAAAAGGGCGTATGCGTTTTTTCCTGAATATATTCAGGAAAAAACGCATACGCCCTTTTTGGCCAACCAAGCAAGCTTGCAAAGGAAATCTGCACTACAATGAAGTCTCACTTCCCCCCGGTCAAAAGGGCCATCTGAAAAAAGTGTAAAATCCAGAAAGGCAGGACAGGCCATGGAGAACTGGGAGCCTTGTTATGCTGATGGGCGGGATGTAAATTGCCAACAGACACTCCGGAGAAGTGGATGGTGTTTCCTGAAACATCTAAAAAACAAAGCAACAGAGCCTAGGGCACTTCCACTTATGGTCCTATAGCTTAGGGAAATTAAAATCAAAAAGACACAGCCACCCCAAAGTTTGGGACGCCTCTGTTTACAAGAACCTCGTTTACAGTACAAGTTCAACATCGCAGAAAGTGAAAAATGGATAAAGAAGTTGTGGTATTTACTTACAAAGCAATATCACTCAGCAATGAAATCTATGTCATCAGGCCCTTAGCAACACAATGAGTGGATTCAGGTACGATGATTCTAACTGAAATAAGTCACACAGAAAAAGAAACATCATAAGATATCACTAATACACGGAATGTAAACTTGGCTATACAGGAACTGCATTCCAAAACAGAACAGGGTCTCAAATTTAGAAAACCAACTTATGCTTGCTTAAGGGGAAAGGTGAGTTGGGGTGCTGCATAAAACCAGAGATTGAAATGAGCACAGATAAAGTTCCTTAAGCCAAATATGGAATAGACAAGAGCTACTCCTTGCTCAACGAAATGGACTCAAAACCCCATATTAAACGCCTAAGAATGTACCTGACTAGTAAGTATCTTAAAACCTATGGATTGCTATGTCTCTAAAAGAGAATCAAGCGTGTGTACAGGGGCATAAATGCAGCAGTGATAGGATTGGAGAGGTTCGGTGAGCAAATGAAGACCCTTTGAAGTCATATTGCACGGTACCCATTCCACGGGTCTCAACTCTCCAGGTTTAAGGTATTCTTCCTTCAGCTAAAAGATGCATGTGGAACCCAGAGTATGATCAACCATGTGATCGGGAGACGTGTTCAAATATGTCTCAGTTTTCGTACCCTGGTACTCGGGTGCAACATTCCAGATGCTTTACTAACACTCTCCTGACTTGGAGAGTCAGTCCCTTTAACCTCCTGTTTGGCCCAGTTTGCAATTTCTGTGGAAGATGAACAGGAATAGCGAGAACCAATGAGAGACTAGCTGGAGGTGTCTGGATGGGCAAATTTAACTCTCATTTCCCACCAGGAAGAGGAATTAACCAAAGGCTCAGCGTGCCGTGCCAGAACCAGATTAGGGCCTGAAGCCATCCTGCGGTGTTGCGGCCAGGTCACAAGAAAGCGAGTTGAAGAAAGGAGCTCAGGGGCACTGTAATTCACAAACCTGCAGAGTTATAAATGACAGCTATCGTCCAAAAATATACTGAAGTAAGGCTGCCAAGAGGACTTGAAAGCGGGGCAGAATTGCAGGAAACCGATTTCAGGAGGTAGACTGGAATTGCATTGAAAGCATAGGAAAAGAGGCAGAACGTCCACAATGATGCACTTGGCCAAAAAGGGCGTATGCGTTTTTTCCTGAATATATTCAGGAAAAAACGCATACGCCCTTTTTGGCCAACCAAGCAAGCTTGCAAAGGAAATCTGCACTACAATGAAGTCTCACTTCCCCCCGGTCAAAAGGGCCATCTGAAAAAAGTGTAAAATCCAGAAAGGCAGGACAGGCCATGGAGAACTGGGAGCCTTGTTATGCTGATGGGCGGGATGTAAATTGCCAACAGACACTCCGGAGAAGTGTATGGTGTTTCCTTAAACATCTAAAAAACAAAGCAACAGAGCCTAGGGCACTTCCACTTATGGTCCTATAGCTTAGGGAAATTAAAATCAAAAAGACACAGCCACCCCAAAGTTTGGAAGGGCTCTGTTTACAGGAACCTCGTTTACAGTACAAGTTCAACATCGCAGAAAGTGAAAAATGGATAAAGAAGTTGTGGTATTTACTTACAAAGCAATATCACTCAGCAATGAAATCTGTGTCATCAGGCCCTTAGCAGCACAATGAGTGGATTCAGGTATGATGATTCTAACTGAAATAAGTCACACAGAAAAAGAAACATCATAAGATATCAGTAATACACGGATTGTAAACTTGGCTACACAGGAACTGAATTACAGAACAGAACAGGGTCTCAAATTGAGAAAACCAACTTATGCTTGCTTAAGGGTAAAGGTGAGTTGGGGTGCTGCATAAACCCAGAGATTGAAATGAGCACAGATAAAGTTCCTTAAGCCAAATATGGAATAGACAAGAGCTACTCCTTGCTCAACGAAATGGACTCAACACCCCATATTAAACACCTAAGAATGTACCTGACTAGTAAGTATCTTAAACCCTATGGATTGCTATGTCTCCGAAAGAGAATCAAGCATGTGTACAGGGGCATAAACGCAGCAGTGATAGGATTGGAGAGGTTCGGTGAGCAAATGAAGACCCTTTGAAGTCATATTGCATGGTACCCATTCCACGGGTTTCAACTACCCAGGTTTAAGGTATTCTTCCTTCAGCTAAAACATGCATGTGGAACCCAAGTATGATCAACCATGTGATCGGGAGACGTGTTCAAATATGTCCCAGTTTTCGTACCCTGGTACTCGGGTGCAACATTCCAGACGCTTTACTAACACTCTCCTGACTTGGAGAGTCAGCGCCTTTAACCTCCTGTTTGGCCCAGTTTGCAATTTCTGCGGAAGATGAACAGGAATAGCGAGAACCAATGAGAGACTAGCTGGAGGTGTCTGGACGGGCAAATTTAACTCTCATTTCCCACCAATAAGAGGAAATAACCAGAGGCTCAGCGTGCCGTGCCGGAACCAGATTAGGGCCTGAAGCCATCCTGCGGTGTTGCGGCCAGCTCAAAAGAAAGCGAGTTGAAGACAGGAGCTCAGGGGCACTGTAATTCACAAACCTGCAGAGTTATAAATGACAGCTATCGTCCAAAAATAGACTGAAGTAAGGCTGCCAAGAGGACTTGAAAGCGGGGCAGAATTGCAGGAAACCAATTTCAGGAGGTAGACTGGAATTGCATTGAAAGCATAGGAAAAGAGGCAGAACGTCCACAATGATGCACTTGGCCAAAAAGGGCGTATGCGTTTTTTCCTGAATATATTCAGGAAAAAACGCATACGCCCTTTTTGGCCAACCAAGCAAACTTGCAAAGGAAATCTGCACTACAATGAAGTCTCACTTCCCCCCGGTCAAAAGGGCCATCTGAAAAAAGTGTAAAATCCAGAAAGGCAGGACAGGCCATGGAGAACTGGGAGCCTTGTTATGCTGATGGGCGGGATGTAAATTGCCAACAGACACTCAGGAGAAGTGTATGGTGTTTCCTGAAACATCTAAAAAACAAAGCAACAGAGCCTAGGGCACTTCCACTTATGGTCCTATAGCTTAGGGAAATTAAAATCAAAAAGACACAGCCACCCCAAAGTTTGGAACGGCTCTGTTTACAAGAACCTCGTTTACAGTACAAGTTCAACATCGCAGAAAGTGAAAAATGGATAAAGAAGTTGTGGTATTTACTTACAAAGCAATATCACTCAGCAATGAAATCTGTGTCATCAGGCCCTTAGCAGCACAATGAGTGGATTCAGGTATGATGATTCTAACTGAAATAAGTCACACAGAAAAAGAAACATCATAAGATATCAGTAATACATGGAATGTAAACTTGGCTACACAGGAACTGAATTACAGAACAGAACAGGGTCTCAAATTTAGAAAACCAACTTATGCTTGCTTAAGGGTAAAGGTGAGTTGGGGTGCTGCATAAAACCAGAGATTGAAATGAGCACAGATAATGTTCCTTAAGCCAAATATGGAATAGACAAGAGCTACTCCTTGCTCAACCAAATGGACTCAACACCCCATATTAAACGCCTAAGAATGTACCTGACTAGTAAGTATCTTAAAACCTATGGATTGCTATGTCTCCGAAAGAGAATCAAGCATGTGTACAGGGGCATAAACGCAGCAGTGATAGGATTGGAGAGGTTCGGTGAGCAAATGAAGACCCTTTGAAGTCATATTGCATGGTACCCATTCCACGGGTTTCAACTACCCAGGTTTAAGGTATTCTTCCTTCAGCTAAAACATGCATGTGGAACCTAGAGTATGATCAACCATGTGATCGGGAGACGTGTTCAAATATGTCTCAGTTTTCCTCCCCTGGTACTCGGGTGCAACATTCCAGACGCTTTACTAACACTCTCCCCACTTGGAGAGTCAGTCCCTTTAACCTCCTGTTTGGCCCAGTTTGCAATTTCTGCGGAAGCTGAACAGGAATAGCGAGAACCAATGAGAGGCTAGCTGCAGGTGTCTGGACGGGCAAATTTAACTCTCATTTCCCACCAGGAAGAGGAATTAACCAAAGGCTCTGCATGCCAGGCCGGACCCAGATTAGGGCCTGAAGCCATCCTGCGGTGTTGCGGCCAGCTCACAAGAAAGCGAGTTGAAGAAAGGAGCTCAGGGGCACTGTAATTCACAAACCTGCAGAGTTATAAATGACAGGTATCGTCCAAAAATAGACTGAAGTAAGGCTGCCAAGAGGACTTGAAAGCGGGGCAGAATTGCAGGAAACCGATTTCAGGAGGTAGACGGGAATTGCATTGAAAGCATAGGAAAAGAGGCAGAACGTCCACAATGATGCACTTGGCCAAAAAGGGCGTATGCGTTTTTTCCTGAATATATTCAGGAAAAAACGCATACGCCCTTTTTGGCCAACCAAGCAAGCTTGCAAAGGAAATCTGCACTACAATGAAGTCTCACTTCCCCCCGGTCAAAAGGGCCATCTGAAAAAAGTGTAAAATCCAGAAAGGCAGGACAGGCCATGGAGAACTGGGAGCCTTGTTATGCTGATGGGCGGGATGTAAATTGCCAACAGACACTCGGGAGAAGTGGATGGTGTTTCCTGAAACATCTAAAAAACAAAGCAACAGAGCCTAGGGCACTTCCACTTATGGTCCTATAGCTTAGGGAAATTAAAATCAAAAAGACACAGCCACCCCAAAGTTTGGGACGTCTCTATTTACAAGAACCTCGTTTACAGTACAAGTTCAACATCGCAGAAAGTGAAAAATGGATAAAGAAGTTGTGGTATTTACTTACAAAACAATATCACTCAGCAATGAAATCTATGTCATCAGGCCCTTAGCAACACAATAAGTGGATTCAGGTACGATGATTCTAACTGAAATAAGTCACACAGAAAAAGAAACATCATAAGATATCACTAATACACGGAATGTAAACTTGGCTATACAGGAACTGCATTCCAAAACAGAACAGGGTCTCAAATTTAGAAAACCAACTTATGCTTGCTTAAGGGGAAAGGTGAGTTGGGGTGCTGCATAAAACCAGAGATTGAAATGAGCACAGATAAAGTTCCTTAAGCCAAATATGGAATAGACAAGAGCTACTCCTTGCTCAACGAAATGGACTCAAAACCCCATATTAAACGCCTAAGAATGTACCTGACTAGTAAGTATCTTAAAACCTATGGATTGCTATGTCTCCAAAAGAGAATCAAGCGTGTGTACAGGGACATAAATGCAGCAGTGATAGGATTGGAGAGGTTCGGTGAGCAAATGAAGACTCTTTGAAGTCATATTGCACGGTACCCATTCCACGGGTCTCAACTCTCCAGGTTTAAGGTATTCTTCCTTCAGCTAAAAGATGCATGTGGAACCCAGAGTATGATCAACCATGTGATCGGGAGACGTGTTCAAATATGTCTCAGTTTTCGTACCCTGGTACTCGGGTGCAACATTCCAGATGCTTTACTAACACTCTCCCGACTTGGAGAGTCAGTCCCTTTAACCTCCTGTTTGGCCCAGTTTGCAATTTCTGTGGAAGATGAACAGGAATAGCGAGAACCAATGAGAGACTAGCTAGAGGTGTCTGGATGGGCAAATTTAACTCTCATTTCCCACCAGGAAGAGGAATTAACCAAAGGCTCAGCGTGCCGTGCCAGAACCAGATTAGGGCCTGAAGCCATCCTGCGGTGTTGCGGCCAGCTCAAAAGAAAGCGAGTTGAACAAAGGAGCTCAGGGGCACTGTAATTCACAAACCTGCAGAGTTATAAATGACAGCTATCGTCCAAAAATAGACTGAAGTAAGGCTGCCAAGAGGACTTGAAAGCGGGGCAGAATTGCAGGAAACCGATTTCAGGAGGTAGACTGGAATTGCATTGAAAGCATAGGAAAAGAGGCAGAACGTCCACAATGATGCACTTGGCCAAAAAGGGCGTATGCGTTTTTTCCTGAATATATTCAGGAAAAAACGCATACGCCCTTTTTGGCCAACCAAGCAAGCTTGCAAAGGAAATCTGCACTACAATGAAGTCTCACTTCCCCCCGGTCAAAAGGGCCATCTGAAAAAAGTGTAAAATCCAGAAAGGCAGGACAGGCCATGGAGAACTGGGAGCCTTGTTATGCTGATGGGCGGGATGTAAATTGCCAACAGACACTCCGGAGAAGTGTATGGTGTTTCCTTAAACATCTAAAAAACAAAGCAACAGAGCCTAGGGCACTTCCACTTATGGTCCTATAGCTTAGGGAAATTAAAATCAAAAAGACACAGCCACCCCAAAGTTTGGAACAGCTCTGTTTACAGGAACATCGTTTACAGTACAAGTTCAACATCGCAGAAAGTGAAAAATGGATAAAGAAGTTGTGGTATTTACTTACAAAGCAATATCACTCAGCAATGAAATCTGTGTCATCAGGCCCTTAGCAGCACAATGAGTGGATTCAGGTATGATGATTCTAACTGAAATAAGTCACACAGAAAAAGAAACATCATAAGATATCAGTAATACACGGATTGTAAACTTGGCTACACAGGAACTGAATGACAGAACAGAACAGGGTCTCAAATTTAGAAAACCAACTTATGCTTGCTTAAGGGTAAAGGTGAGTTGGGGTGCTGCATAAACCCAGAGATTGAAATGAGCACAGATAAAGTTCCTTAAGCCAAATATGGAATAGACAAGAGCTACTCCTTGCTCAACGAAATGGACTCAACACCCCATATTAAACACCTAAGAATGTACCTGACTAGTAAGTATCTTAAAACCTATGGATTGCTATGTCTCCGAAAGAGAATCAAGCATGTGTACAGGGGCATAAACGCAGCAGTGATAGGATTGGAGAGGTTCGGTGAGCAAATGAAGACCCTTTGAAGTCATATTGCATGGTACCCATTACACGGGTCTCAACTCTCCAGGTTTAAGGTATTCTTCCTTCAGCTAAAACATGCATGTGGATCTCAAGTATGATCAACCATGTGAACGGGAGACGTGTTCAAATATGTCTCAGTTTTCCTCCCCTGGTACTCGGGTGCAACATTCCAGATGCATAACTAACACTCTCCCCACTTGGAGAGTCAGTCCCTTTAACCTCCTGTTTGGCCCAGTTTGCAATTTCTGTGGAAGATGAACAGGAATAGCGACAACCAATGAGAGACTAGCTGGAGGTGTCTGGATGGGCAAATTTAACTCTCATTTCCCACCAGGAAGAGGAATTAACCAAAGGCTCAGCGTGCCGTGCCAGAACCAGATTAGGGCCTGAAGACATCCTGCGGTGTTGCGGCCAGGTCACAAGAAAGCGAGTTGAAGAAAGGAGCTCAGGGGCACTGTAAATCACAAACCTGCAGAGTTATAAATGACAGCTATCGTCCAAAAATATACTGAAGTAAGGCTGCCAAGAGGACTTGAAAGCGGGGCAGAATTACGGGAAACTGATTTCAGGAGGTAGACTGGAATTGCATTGAAAGCATAGGAAAAGAGGCAGAACGTCCTCAATGATGCACTTGGCCAAAAAGGGTGTATGCGTTTTTTCCTGAATATATTCAGGAAAAAACGCATACGCCCTTTTTGGCCTACCAAGCAAACTTGCAAAGGAAATCTGCACTACAATGAAGTCTCACTTCCCCCCGGTCAAAAGGGCCATCTGAAAAAAGTGTAAAATCCAGAAAGTCAGGACAGGCCATGGAGAACTGGGAGCCTTGTTATGCTGATGGGCGGGATGTAAATTGCCAACAGACACTCAGGAGAAGTGTATGGTGTTTCCTGAAACATCTAAAAAACAAAGCAACAGAGCCTAGGGCACTTCCACTTATGGTCCTATAGCTTAGGGAAATTAAAATCAAAAAGACACAGCCACCCCAATGTTTGGGACGCCTCCGCTTACAAGAACCTCGTTTACCGTACAAGTTCAATATCACAGAAAGTGAAAAATGGATAAAGAACTTGTGGTACTTACGTACAATGCAGTATCACTCAGCAATGAAATCTATGTCATCAGGCCCGTAGCAGCATAATGAGTGGATTCAGGTACAATGATTCTAACTGAAATAAGTCACACAGAAAAAGAAACATCATAAGATATCACTAATACACCGAATGTAAACTTGGCTACACAGGAACTGCATTCCAAAACAGAACAGGGTCTCAAATTTAGAAAACCAACTTATGCTTGCTTAAGGGGAAAGGTGAGTTGGGGTGCTGCATAAAACCAGAGATTGAAATGAGCACAGATAATGTTCCTTAAGCCAAATATGGAATAGACAAGAGCTACTCCTTGCTCAACGAAATGGACTCAAAACCCCATATTAAACGCCTAAGAATGTACCTGACTAGTAAGTATCTTAAAACCTATGGATTGCTATGTCTCCAAAAGAGAATCAAGCGTGTGTACAGGGGCATAAATGCAGCAGTGATAGGATTGGAGAGGTTCGGTGAGCCAATGAAGACCCTTTGAAGTCATATTGCACGGTACCCATTCCACGGGTCTCAACTCTCCAGGTTTAAGGTATTCTTCCTTCAGCTAAAACATGCATGTGGAACCCAGAGTATGATCAACCATGTGAACGGGAGACGTGTTCAAATATGTCTCAGTTTTCCTACCCTGGTACTCGGGTGCAACACTCCAGACGCTTTACTAACACTCTCCCGACTTGGAGAGTCAGTCCCTTTAACCTCCTGTTTGGCCCAGTTTGCAATTTCTGCGGAAGATGAACAGGAATAGCGAGAACCAATGAGAGGCTAGCTGCAGGTGTCTGGACGGGCAAATTTAACTCTCATTTCCCACCAGGAAGAGGAATTAACCAAAGGCTCAGCATGCCGGGCCGGAACCAGATTAGGGCCTGAAGCCATCCTGCGGTGTTGTGGCCAGCTCACAAGAAAGCGAGTTGAAGAAAGGAGCTCAGGGGCACTGTAATTCACAAACCTGCAGAGTTATAAATGACAGCTATCGTCCAAAAATAGACTGAAGTAAGGCTGCCAAAAGGACTTGAAAGCGGGGCAGAATTGCAGGAAACCGATTTCAGGAGGTAGACTGGAATTGCATTGAAAGCATAGGAAAAGAGGCAGAACGTCCACAATGATGCACTTGGCCAAAAAGGGCGTATGCGTTTTTTCCTGAATATATTCAGGAAAAAACGCATACGCCCTTTTTGGCCAACCAAGCAAGCTTGCAAAGGAAATCTGCACTACAATGAAGTCTCACTTCCCCCCGGTCAAAAGGGCCATCTGAAAAAAGTGTAAAATCCAGAAAGGCAGGACAGGCCATGGAGAACTGGGAGCCTTGTTATGCTGATGGGCGGGATGTAAATTGCCAACAGACACTTGGGAGAAGTGTATGGTGTTTCCTGAAACATCTAAAAAACAAAGCAACAGAGCCTAGGGCACTGCCACTTATGGTCCTATAGCTTAGGGAAATTAAAATCAAAAAGACACAGCCACCCCAAAGTTTGGGACGCCTCTGATTACAAGAACCTCGTTTAGAGTACAAGTTCAACATCGCAGAAAGTGAAAAATGGATAAAGAAGTTGTGGTATTTACTTACAAAGCAATATCACTCAGCAATGAAATCTATGTCATCAGGCCCTTAGCAGCACAATGAGTGGATTCAGGTATGATGATTCTAACTGAAATAAGTCACACAGAAAAAGAAACATCATAAGATATCAGTAATACACGGAATGTAAACTTGACTACACAGGAACTGAATTACAGAACAGAACAGGGTCTCAAATTTAGAAAACCAACTTATGCTTGCTTAAGGGGAAAGGTGAGTTGGGGTGCTGCATAAAACCAGAGATTGAAATGAGCACAGATAAAGTTCCTTAAGCCAAATATGGAATAGACAAGAGCTACTCCTTGCTCAACGAAATGGACTCAACACCGCATATTAAACGCCTAAGAATGTACCTGACTAGTAAGTATCTTAAAACCTATGGATTGCTATGTCTCCGAAAGAGAATCAAGCGTGTGTACAGGGGCATAAACGCAGCAGTGATAGGATTGGAGAGGTTCGGTGAGCAAATGAAGACCCTTTGAAGTCATATTGCATGATACCCATTACACGGGTCTCAACTCTCCAGGTTTAAGGTATTCTTCCTTCAGCTAAAACATGCACGTGGAACCCAGGTATGATCAACCATGTGAACGAGAGACGTGTTCAAATATGTCTCAGTTTTCCTACCCTGGTACTCGGGTGCAACATTCCAGATGCTTTACTAACACTCTCCCCACTTGGAGAGTCAGCGCCTTTAACCTCCTGTTTGGCCCAGTTTGCAATTTCTGCGGAAGATGAACAGGAATAGCGAGAACCAATGAGAGGCTAGCTGGAGGTGTCTGGATGGGCAAATTTAACTCTCATTTCCCACCAGGAAGAGGAAATAACCAAAGGCTCAGCGTGCCGTGCCGGAACCAGATTAGGGCCTGAAGCCATCCTGCGGTGTTGCGGCCAGCTCAAAAGAAAGCGAGTTGAAGAAAGGAGCTCAGGGGCACTGTAATTCACAAACCTGCAGAGTTATAAATGACAGCTATCGTCCAAAAATAGACTGAAGTAAGGCTGCAAAGACGACTTGAAAGCGGGGCAGAATTGCAGGAAACCGATTTCAGGAGGTAGACGGGAATTGCATTGAAAGCATAGGAAAAGAGGCAGAACGTCCACAATGATGCACTTGGCCAAAAAGGGCGTATGCGTTTTTTCCTGAATATATTCAGGAAAAAACGCATACGCCCTTTTTGGCCAACCAAGCAAGCTTGCAAAGGAAATCTGCACTACAATGAAGTCTCACTTCCCCCCGGTCAAAAGGGCCATCTGAAAAAAGTGTAAAATCCAGAAAGGCAGGACAGGCCATGGAGAACTGGGAGCCTTGTTATGCTGAAGGGCGGGATGTAAATTGCCAACAACCACTCGGGAGAAGTGTATGGTGTTTCCTGAAACATCTAAAAAACAAAGCAACAGAGCCTAGGGCACTGCCACTTATGGTCCTATAGCTTAGGGAAATTAAAATCAAAAAGACACAGCCACCCCAAAGTTTGGGACGCCTCTGTTTACAAGAACCTCGTTTACAGTACAAGTTCAACATCGCAGAAAGTGAAAAATGGATAAAGAAGTTGTGGTATTTACTTACAAAGCAATATCACTCAGCAATGAAATCTATGTCATCAGGCCCTTAGCAGCACAATGAGTGGATTCAGGTATGATGATTCTAACTGAAATAAGTCACACAGAAAAAGAAACATCATAAGATATCAGTAATACACGGAATGTAAACTTGGCTACACAGGAACTGAATTACAGAACACAACAGGGTCTCAAATTTAGAAAACCAACTTATGCTTGCTTAAGGGTAAAGGTGAGTTGGGGTGCTGCATAAAACCAGAGATTGAAATGAGCACAGATAAAGTTCCTTAAGCCAAATATGGAATAGACAAGAGCTACTCCTTGCTCAACGAAATGGACCCAACACCGCATATTAAACGCCTAAGAATGTACCTGACTAGTAAGTATCTTAAAACCTATGGATTGCTATGTCTCCGAAAGAGAATCAAGCGTGTGTACAGGGGCATAAACGCAGCAGTGATAGGATTGGAGAGGTTCGGTGAGCAATGAAGACCGTTTGAAGTCATATTGCATGGTACCCATTACACGGGTCTCAACTCTCCAGGTTTAAGGTATTCTTCCTTCAGCTAAAACATGCATGTGGAACCCAAGTAAGGTCAACCATGTGAACGAGAGACGTGTTCAAATATGTCTCAGTTTTCCTCCCCTGGTACTCGGGTGCAACATTCCAGATGCTTTACTAACACTCTCCCCACTTGGAGAGTCAGCGCCTTTAACCTCCTGTTTGGCCCAGTTTGCAATTTCTGCGGAAGATGAACAGGAATAGCGAGAACCAATGAGAGGCTAGCTGGAGGTGTCTGGACGGGCAAATTTAACTCTCATTTCCCACCAATAAGAGGAAATAACCAGAGGCTCAGCGTGCCGTCCCGGAACCAGATTAGGGCCTGAAGCCATCCTGCGGTGTTGCGGCCAGCTCAAAAGAAAGCGAGTTGAAGAAAGGAGCTCAGGGGCACTGTAATTCACAAACCTGCAGAGTTATAAATGACAGCTATCGTCCAATAATAGACTGAAGTAAGGCTGCCAAGAGGACTTGAAAGCGGGGCAGAATTGCAGGAAACCGATTTCAGGACGTAGACTGGAATTGAATTGAAAGCATAGGAAAAGAGGCAGAACGTCCACAATGATGCACTTGGCCAAAAAGGGCGTATGCGTTTTTTCCTGAATATATTCAGGAAAAAACGCATACGCCCTTTTTGGCCAACCAAGCAAACTTGCAAAGGAAATCTGCACTACAATGAAGTCTCACTTCCCCCCGGTCAAAAGGGCCATCTGAAAAAAGTGTAAAATCCAGAAAGGCAGGACAGGCCATGGAGAACTGGGAGCCTTGTTATGCTGATGGGCGGGATGTAAATTGCCAACAGACACTCAGGAGAAGTGTATGGTGTTTCCTGAAATATCTAAAAAACAAAGCAACAGAGCCTAGGGCACTTCCACTTATGGTCCTATAGCTTAGGGAAATTAAAATAAAAAAGACACAGCCACCCCAAAGTTTGGGACGCCTCCATTTACAAGAACCTCGTTTACCGTACAAGTTCAATATCACAGAAAGTGAATAATGGATAAAGCACTTGTGGTACTTACGTACAATGCAGTATCACTCAGCAATGAAATCTATGTCATCAGGCCCGTAGCAGCATAATGAGTGGATTCAGGTATGATGATTCTAACTGAAATAAGTCACACAGAAAAAGAAACATCATAAGATATCACTAATACACGGAATGTAAACTTGGCTACACAGGAACTGCATTCCAAAACAGAACAGGGTCTCAAATTTAGAAAACCAACTTATGCTTGCTTAAGGGGAAAGGTGAGTTGGGGTGCTGCATAAAACCAGAGATTGAAATGAGCACAGATAAAGTTCCTTAAGCCAAATATGGAATAGACAAGAGCTACTCCTTGCTCAACGAAATGGACTCAAAACCCCATATTAAACGCCTAAGAATGTACCTGACTAGTAAGTATCTTAAAACCTATGGATTGCTATGTCTCCAAAAGAGAATCAAGCGTGTGTACAGGGGCATAAATGCAGCAGTGATAGGATTGGAGAGGTTCGGTGAGCAAATGAAGACCCTTTGAAGTCATATTGCACGGTACCCATTCCACGGGTCTCAACTCTCCAGGTTTAAGGTATTCTTCCTTCAGCTAAAACATGCATGTGGAACCCAGAGTATGATCAACCATGTGAACGGGAGACGTGTTCAAATATGTCTCAGTTTTCCTACCCTGGTACTCGGGTGCAACACTCCAGACGCTTTACTAACACTCTCCCGACTTGGAGAGTCAGTCCCTTTAACCTCCTGTTTGGCCCAGTTTGCAATTTCTGCGGAAGATGAACAGGAATAGCGAGAACCAATGAGAGGCTAGCTGCAGGTGTCTGGACGGGCAAATTTAACTCTCATTTCCCACCAGGAAGAGGAATTAACCAAAGGCTCAGCATGCCGGGCCGGAACCAGATTAGGGCCTGAAGCCATCCTGCGGTGTTGCGGCCAGCTCACAAGAAAGCGAGTTGAAGAAAGGAGCTCAGGGGCACTGTAATTCACAAACCTGCAGAGTTATAAATGACAGCTATCGTCCAAAAATAGACTGAAGTAAGGCTGCCAAGAGGACTTGAAAGCGGGGCAGAATTGCAGGAAACCGATTTCAGGAGGTAGACTGGAATTGCATTGAAAGCATAGGAAAAGAGGCAGAACGTCCACAATGATGCACTTGGCCAAAAAGGGCGTATGCGTTTTTTCCTGAATATATTCAGGAAAAAACGCATACGCCCTGTTTGGCCAACCAAGCAAGCTTGCAAAGGAAATCTGCACTACAATGAAGTCTCACTTCCCCCCGGTCAAAAGGGCCATCTGAAAAAAGTGTAAAATCCAGAAAGGCAGGACAGGCCATGGAGAACTGGGAGCCTTGTTATGCTGAAGGGCGGGATGTAAATTGCCAACAACCACTCGGGAGAAGTGTATGGTGTTTCCTGAAACATCTAAAAAACAAAGCAACAGAGCCTAGGGCACTGCCACTTATGGTCCTATAGCTTAGGGAAATTAAAATCAAAAAGACACAGCCACCCCAAAGTTTGGGACGCCTCTGTTTACAAGAACCTCGTTTACAGTACAAGTTCAACATCGCAGAAAGTGAAAAATGGATAAAGAAGTTGTGGTATTTACTTACAAAGCAATATCACTCAGCAATGAAATCTATGTCATCAGGCACTTAGCAGCACAATGAGTGGATTCAGGTATGATGATTCTAACTGAAATAAGTCACACAGAAAAAGAAACATCATAAGATATCAGTAATACACGGAATGTAAACTTGGCTACACAGGAACTGAATTACAGAACAGAACAGGGTCTCTAATTTAGAAAACCAACTTATGCTTGCTTAAGGGTAAAGGTGAGTTGGGGTGCTTCATAAAACCAGAGATTGAAATGAGCACAGATAAAGTTCCTTAAGCCAAATATGGAATAGACAAGAGCTACTCCTTGCTCAACGAAATGGACCCAACACCGCATATTAAACGCCTAAGAATGTACCTGACTAGTAAGTATCTTAAAACCTATGGATTGCTATGTCTCCGAAAGAGAATCAAGCGTGTGTACAGGGGCATAAACGCAGCAGTGATAGGATTGGAGAGGTTCGGTGAGCAAATGAAGACCGTTTGAAGTCATATTGCATGGTACCCATTACACGGGTCTCAACTCTCCAGGTTTAAGGTATTCTTCCTTCAGCTAAAACATGCATGTGGAACCCAAGTAAGGTCAACCATGTGAACGAGAGACGTGTTCAAATATGTCTCAGTTTTCCTCCCCTGGTACTCGGGTGCAAAATTCCAGACGCTTTACTAACACTATCCCCACTTGGAGAGTCAGCGCCTTTAACCTCCTGTTTGGCCCAGTTTGCAATTTCTGCGGAAGATGAACAGGAATAGCGAGAACCAATGAGAGACTAGCTGGAGGTGTCTGGACGGGCAAATTTAAGTCTCATTTCCCACCAGGAAGAGGAAATAACCAGAGGCTCAGCGTGCCGTTCCGGAACCAGATTAGGGCCTGAAGCCATCCTGCGGTGTTGCGGCCAGGTCACAAGAAAGCAAGTTGAAGAAAGGAGCTCAGGGGCACTGTAATTCACAAACCTGCAGAGTTATAAATGACAGCTATCGTCCAAAAATAGACTGAAGTAAGGCTGCCAAGAGGACTTGAAAGCGGGGCAGAATTGCAGGAAACCGATTTCAGGAGGTAGACTGGAATTGCATTGAAAGCATAGGAAAAGAGGCAGAACGTCCACAATGATGCACTTGGCCAAAAAGGGCGTATGCGTTTTTTCCTGAATATAAACAGGAAAAAACGCATACGCCCTTTTTGGCCAACCAAGCAAACTTGCAAAGGAAATCTGCACTACAATGAAGTCTCACTTCCCCCCGGTCAAAAGGGCCATCTGAAAAAAGTGTAAAATCCAGAAAGGCAGGACAGGCCATGGAGAACTGGGAGCCTTGTTATGCTGATGGGCGGGATGTAAATTGCCAACAGACACTCAGGAGAAGTGTATGGTGTTTCCTGAAACATCTAAAAAACAAAGCAACAGAGCCTAGGGCACTGCCACTTATGGTCCTATAGCTTAGGGAAATTAAAATCAAAAAGACACAGCCACCCCAAAGTTTGGGACGCCTCCGTTTACAAGAACCTCGTTTACCATACAAGTTCAATATCACAGAAAGTGAAAAATGGATAAAGAACTTGTGGTACTTACGTACAATGCAGAATCACTCAGCAATGAAATCTATGTCATCAGGCCCATAGCAGCATAATGAGTGGATTCAGGTACGATGATTCTAACTGAAATAAGTCACACAGAAAAAGAAACATCATAAGATATCACTAATACACGGAATGTAAACTTGGCTACACAGGAACTGCATTCCAAAACTGAACAGGGTCTCATATTTAGAAAACCAACTTATGCTTGCTTAAGGGGAAAGGTGAGTTGGGGTGCTGCATAAAACCAGAGATTGAAATGAGCACAGATAAAGTTCCTTAAGCCAAATATGGAATAGACAAGAGCTACTCCTTGCTCAACGAAATGGACTCAAAACCCCATATTAAACGCCTAAGAATGTACCTGACTAGTAAGTATCTTAAAACCTATGGATTGCTATGTCTCCAAAAGAGAATCAAGCGTGTGTACAGGGGCATAAATGCAGCAGTGATAGGATTGGAGAGGTTCGGTGAGCAAATGAAGACCCTTTGAAGTCATATTGCACGGTACCCATTCCACGGGTCTCAACTCTCCAGGTTTAAGGTATTCTTCCTTCAGCTAAAACATGCATGTGGAACCCAGAGTATGATCAACCATGTGAACGGGAGACGTGTTCAAATATGTCTCAGTTTTCCTACCCTGGTATTCGGGTGCAACACTCCAGACGCTTTACTAACACTCTCCCGACTTGGAGAGTCAGTCCCTTTAACCTCCTGTTTGGCCCAGTTTGCAATTTCTGCGGAAGATGAACAGGAATAGCGAGAACCAATGAGAGGCTACCTGCAGGTGTCTGCACGGGCAAATTTAACTCTCATTTCCCACCAGGAAGAGGAATTAACCAAAGGCTCAGCATGCCGGGCCGGAACCAGATTAGGGCCTGAAGCCATCCTGCGGTGTTGCGGCCAGGTCACAAGAAAGCGAGTTGAAGAAAGGAGCTCAGGGGCACTGTAATTCACAAACCTGCAGACTTATAAATGACAGCTATCGTCCAAAAATAGACTGAAGTAAGGCTGCCAAGAGGACTTGAAAGCGGGGCAGAATTGCAGGAAACCGATTTCAGGAGGTAGACTGGAATTGCATTGAAAGCATAGGAAAAGAGGCAGAACGTCCACAATGATGCACTTGGCCAAAAAGGGCGTATGCGTTTTTTCCTGAATATATTCAGGAAAAAACGCATACGCCCTTTTTGGCCAACCAAGCAAGCTTGCAAAGGAAATCTGCACTACAATGAAGTCTCACTTCCCCCCGGTCAAAAGGGCCATCTGAAAAAAGTGTAAAATCCAGAAAGGCAGGACAGGCCATGGAGAACTGGGAGCCTTGTTATGCTGAAGGGCGGGATGTAAATTGCCAATAAACACTCGGGAGAAGTGTATGGTGTTTCCTGAAACATCTAAAAAACAAAGCAACAGAGCCTAGGGCACTGCCACTTATGGTCCTATAGCTTAGGGAATTTAAAATCAAAAAGACACAGCCACCCCAAAGTTTCGAACGGCTCTGTTTACAAGAACCTCGTTTACAGTACAAGTTCAACATCGCAGAAAGTGAAAAATGGATAAAAAAGTTGTGGTATTTACTTACAAAGCAATATCACTCAGCAATGAAATCTGTGTCATCAGGCCCTTAGCAGCACAATGAGTGGATTCAGGTATGATGATTCTAACTGAAATAAGTGACACAGAAAAAGAAACATCATAAGATATCAGTAATACACGGAATGTAAACTTGGCTACACAGGAACTGAATTACAGAACAGAACAGGGTCTCAAATTTAGAAAACCAACTTATGCTTGCTTAAGGGTAAAGGTGAGTTGGGGTGCTGCATAAAACCAGAGATTGAAATGAGCACAGATAAAGTTCCTTAAGCCAAATATGGAATAGACAAGAGCTACTCCTTGCTCAACGAAATGGACTCAACACCCCATATTAAACTCCTAAGAATGTACCTGACTAGTAAGTATCTTAAAACCTAGGGATTGCTATGTCTCCGAAAGAGAATCAAGCATGTGTACAGGGGCATAAACGCAGCAGTGATAGGATTGGAGAGGTTCGGTGAGCAAATGAAGACCCTTTGAAGTCATATTGCATGGTACCCATTCCACGGGTTTCAACTACCCAGGTTTAAGGTATTCTTCCTTCAGCTAAAACATGCATGTGGAACCTAGAGTATGATCAACCATGTGATCGGGAGACGTGTTCAAATATGTCTCAGTTTTCCTCCCCTGGTACTCGGGTGCAACATTCCAGACGCTTTACTAACACTCTCCCCACTTGGAGAGTCAGCGCCTTTAACCTCCTGTTTGGCACAGTTTGCAATTTCTGCGGAAGATGAACAGGAATAGCGAGAACCAATGAGAGGCTAGCTGCAGGTGTCTGGACGGGCAAATTTAACTCTCATTTCCCACCAGGAAGAGGAATTAACCAAAGGCTCAGCATGCCGGGCTGGAACCAGATTAGGGCCTGAAGCCATCCTGCGGTGTTGCGGCCAGGTCACAAGAAAGCGAGTTGAAGAAAGGAGCTCAGGGGCACTGTAATTCACAAACCTGCAGAGTTATAAATGACAGCTATCGTCCAAAAATAGACTGAAGTAAGGCTGCCAAGAGGACTTGAAAGCGGGGCAGAATTGCAGGAAACCGATTTCAGGAGGTAGACGGGAATTGCATTGAAAGCATAGGAAAAGAGGCAGAACGTCCACAATGATGCACTTGGCCAAAAAGGGCGTATGCGTTTTTTCCTGAATATATTCAGGAAAAAACGCATACGCCCTTTTTGGCCAACCAAGCAAGCTTGCAAAGGAAATCTGCACTACAATGAAGTCTCACTTCCCCCCGGTCAAAAGGGCCATCTGAAAAAAGTGTAAAATCCAGAAAGGCAGGACAGGCCATGGAGAACTGGGAGCCTTGTTATGCTGATGGGCGGGATGTAAATTGCCAACAGACACTCGGGAGAAGTGTATGGTGTTTCCTGAAACATCTAAAAAACAAAGCAACAGAGCCTAGGGCACTTCCACTTATGGTCCTATAGCTTAGGGAAATTAAAATCAAAAAGACACAGCCACCCCAAAGTTTGGAACGGCTCTGTTTACAAGAACCTCGTTTACAGTACAAGTTCAACATCGCAGAAAGTGAAAAATGGATAAAGAAGTTGTGGTATTTACTTACAAAGCAATATCACCAATCAATGAAATCTGTGTCATCAGGCCCTTAGCAGCACAATGAGTGGATTCAGGTATGATGATTCTAACTGAAATAAGTCACACAGAAAAATCAACATCATAAGATATCAGTAATACACGGAATGTAAACTTGGCTACACAGGAACTGAATTACAGAACAGAACAGGGTCTCAAATTTAGAAAACCAACTTATGCTTGCTTAAGGGGAAAGGTGAGTTGGGGTGCTGCATAAAACCAGAGATTGAAATGAGCACAGATAAAGTTCCTTAAGCCAAATATGGAATAGACAAGAGCTACTCCTTGCTCAACGAAATGGACTCAACACCGCATATTAAACGCCTAAGAATGTACCTGACTAGTAAGTATCTTAAAACCTATGGATTGCTATGTCTCCGAAAGAGAATCAAGCATGTGTACAGGGGCATAAACGCAGCAGTGATAGGATTGGAGAGGTTCGGTGAGCAAATGAAGACCCTTTGAAGTCATATTGCATGGTACCCATTCCACGGGTTTCAACTACCCAGGTTTAAGGTATTCTTCCTTCAGCTAAAACATGCATGTGGAACCTAGAGTATGATCAACCATGTGATCGGGAGACGTGTTCAAATATGTCTCAGTTTTCCTCCCCTGGTACTCGGGTGCAACATTCCAGACGCTTTACTAACACTCTCCCGACTTGGAGAGTCAGTCCCTTTAACCTCCTGTTTGGCCCAGTTTGCAATTTCTGCGGAAGCTGAACAGGAATAGCGAGAACCAATGAGAGGCTAGCTGCAGGTGTCTGGACGGGCAAATTTAACTCTCATTTCCCACCAGGAAGAGGAATTAACCAAAGGCTCAGCATGCCGGGCTGGAACCAGATTAGGGCCTGAAGCCATCCTGCGGTGTTGCGGCCAGGTCACAAGAAAGCGAGTTGAAGAAAGGAGCTCAGGGGCACTGTAATTCACAAACCTGCAGAGTTATAAATGACAGCTATCGTCCAAAAATAGACTGAAGTAAGGCTGCCAAGAGGACTTGAAAGCGGGGCAGAATTGCAGGAAACCGATTTCAGGAGGTAGACTGGAACTGCATTGAAAGCATAGGAAAAGAGGCAGAACGTCCACAATGATGCACTTGGCCAAAAAGGGCGTATGCGTTTTTTCCTGAATATATTCAGGAAAAAACGCATACGCCCTTTTTGGCCAACCAAGCAAGCTTGCAAAGGAAATCTGCACTACAATGAAGTCTCACTTCCCCCCGGTCAAAAGGGCCATCTGAAAAAAGTGTAAAATCCAGAAAGGCAGGACAGGCCATGGAGAACTGGGAGCCTTGTTATGCTGAAGGGCGGGATGTAAATTGCCAACAAACACTCGGGAGAAGTGTATGGTGTTTCCTGAAACATCTAAAAAACAAAGCAACAGAGCCTAGGGCACTTCCACTTATGGTCCTATAGCTTAGGGAATTTAAAATCAAAAAGACACAGCCACCCCAAAGTTTGGAACGGCTCTGTTTACAAGAACCTCGTTTACAGTACAAGTTCAACATCGCAGAAAGTGAAAAATGGATAAAGAAGTTGTGGTATTTACTTACAAAGCAATATCACTCAGCAATGAAATCTGTGTCATCAGGCCCTTAGCAGCACAATGAGTGGATTCAGGTATGATGATTCTAACTGAAATAAGTCACACAGAAAAAGAAACATCATAAGATATCAGTAATACATGGAATGTAAACTTGGCTACACAGGAACTGAATTACAGAACAGAACAGGGTCTCAAATTTAGAAAACCAACTTATGCTTGCTTAAGGGTAAAGGTGAGTTGGGGTGCTGCATAAAACCAGAGATTGAAATGAGCACAGATAAAGTTCCTTAAGCCAAATATGGAATAGACAAGAGCTACTCCTTGCTCAACGAAATGGACTCAACACCGCATATTAAACGCCTAAGAATGTACCTGACTAGTAAGTATCTTAAAACTTAGGGATTGCTATGTCTCCGAAAGAGAATCAAGCATGTGTACAGGGGCATAAACGCAGCAGTGATAGGATTGGAGAGGTTCGGTGAGCAAATGAAGACCCTTTGAAGTCATATTGCATGGTACCCATTCCACGGGTTTCAACTACCCAGGTTTAAGGTATTCTTCCTTCAGCTAAAACATGCATGTGGAACCTAGAGTATGATCAACCATGTGATCGGGAGACGTGTTCAAATATGTCCCAGTTTTCGTACCCTGGTACTCGGGTGCAACATTCCAGATGCTTTACTAACACTCTCCCGACTTGGAGAGTCAGCGCCTTTAACCTCCTGTTTGGCCCAGTTTGCAATTTCTGCGGAAGATGAATAGGAATAGCGAGAACCAATGAGAGGCTAGCTGGAGGTGTCTGGACGGGCAAATTTAACTCTCATTTGCCACCAGGAAGAGGAATTAACCAAAGGCTCAGCATGCTGTGCCGGAAACAGATTAGGGCCTGAAGCCATCCTGCGGTGTTGCGGCCAGCTCAAAAGAAAGCGAGTTGAAGAAAGGAGCTCAGGGGCACTGTAATTCACAAACCTGCAGAGTTACAAATGACAGCTATCCTCCAAAAATACACTGAAGTAAGGCTGCCAAGAGGACTTGAAAGTGGGGCAGAATTGCAGGAAACCGATTTCAGGAGGTAGACTGGAATTGCATTGAAAGCATAGGAAAAGAGGCAGAACGTCCACAATGATGCACTTGGACAAAAAGTGCGTATGCGTTTTTTCCTGAATATATTCAGGAAAAAACGCATACGCCCTTTTTGGCCAACCAAGCAAGCTTGCAAAGGAAATCTGCACTACAATGAAGTCTCACTTCCCCCCGGTCAAAAGGGCCATCTGAAAAAAGTGTAAAATCCAGAAAGGCAGGACAGGCCATGGAGAACTGGGAGCCTTGTTATGCTGATGGGCGGGATGTAAATTGCCAACAACCACTCGGGAGAAGTGTATGGTGTTTCCTGAAACATCTAAAAAACAAAGCAACAGAACCTAGGGCACTTCCACTTATGGTCCTATAGCTTAGGGAAATTAAAATCAAAAAGACACAGCCACCCCAAAGTTTGGGACGCCTCTGTTTACAAGAACCTCGTTTACCGTACAAGTTCAATATCACAGAAAGTGAAAAATGGATAAAGAACTTTTGGTACTTACGTACAATGCAGTATAACTCAGCAATGAAATCTATGTCATCAGGCCCGTAGCAGCATAATGAGTAGATTCAGGTACGATGATTCTAACTGAAATAAGTCACACAGAAAAAGAAACATCATAAGATATCACTAATACACGGATTGTAAACTTGGCTACACAGGAACTGAATTACAGAACAGAACAGGGTCTCAAATTTAGAAAACCAACTTATGCTTGCTTAAGGGTAAAGGTGAGTTGGGGTGCTGCATAAAACCAGAGATTGAAATGAGCACAGATAAAGTTCCTTAAGCCAAATATGGAATAGACAAGAGCTACTCCTTGCTCAACGAAATGGACTCAACACCGCATATTAAACGCCTAAGAATGTACCTGACTAGTAAATATCTTAAAACCTATGGATTGCTATGTCTCCGAAAGAGAATCAAGCATGTGTACAGGGGCATAAACGCAGCAGTGATAGGATTGGAGAGGTTCGGTGAGCAAATGAAGTCCCTTTGAAGTCATATTGCATGGTACCCATTCCACAGGTTTCAACTACCCAGGTTTAAGGTATTCTTCCTTCAGCTAAAACATGCATGTGGAACCTAGAGTATGATCAACCATGTGATCGGGAGACGTGTTCAAATATGTCCCAGTTTTCGTACCCTGGTACTCGGGTGCAACATTCCACATGCTTTACTAACACTCTCCCGACTTGGAGAGTCAGTCCCTTTAACCTCCTGTTTGGCCCAGTTTGCAATTTCTGCGGAAGATGAACAGGAATAGCGAGAACCAATGAGAGACTACCTGGAGGTTTCTGAACGGGCAAATTTAACTCTCATTTCCCACCAGGAAGAGGAAATAACCAAAGGCTCAGCGTGCCGTGCCAGAACCAGATTAGGGCCTGAAGCCATCCTGCGGTGTTGCGGCCAGGTCACAAGAAAGCGAGTTGAAGAAAGGAGCTCAGGGGCACTGTAATTCACAAACCTGCAGAGTTATAAATGACAGCTATCGTCCAAAAATAGACTGAAGTAAGGCTGCCAAGAGGACTTGAAAGCGGGGCAGAATTGCAGGAAACCGACTTCAGGAGGTAGACTGGAATTGCATTGAAAGCATAGGAAAAGAGGCAGAACGTCCACAATGATGCACTTGGCCAAAAAGTGCGTATGCGTTTTTTCCTGAATATATTCAGGAAAAAACGCATACACCCTTTTTGGCCAACCAAGCAAACTTGCAAAGGAAATCTGCACTACAATGAAGTCTCACTTCCCCCCGGTCAAAAGGGCCATCTGAAAAAAGTATAAAATCCAGAAAGGCAGGACAGGCCATGGAGAACTGGGAGCCTTGTTATGCTGATGGGCGGGATGTAAATTGCCAACAGACACTCGGGAGAAGTGTATGGTGTTTCCTGAAACATCTAAAAAACAAAGCAACAGAACCTAGGGCACTTCCACTTATGGTCCTATAGTTTAGGGAAATTAAAATCAAAAAGACACAGCCACCCCAAAGTTTGGGACGCCTCTGTTTACAAGAACCTCGTTTACCGTACAAATTCAATATCACAGAAAGTGAAAAATGGATAAAGAACTTGTGGTACTTACGTACAATGCAGTATCACTCAGCAATGAAATCTATGTCATCAGGCCCGTAGCAGCATCATGAGTGGATTCAGGTACGATGATTCTAACTGAAATACGTCACACAGAAAAAGAAACATCATAAGATATCACTAATACACGGAATGTAAACTTGGCTACACAGGAACTGAATTCCAAAACAGAACAGGTTCTCAAATTTAGAAAACCAACTTATGCTTGCTTAAGGGGAAAGGTGAGTTGGATTGCTGCATAAAACCAGAGATTGAAATGAGCACAGATAAAGTTCCTTAAGCCAAATATGGAATAGACAAGAGCTACTCCTTGCTCAACGAAATGGACTCAACACCGCATATTAAACGCCTAAGAATGTACCTGACTAGTAAGTATCTTAAAACCTAGGGATTGCTATGTCTCCGAAAGAGAATCCAGCATGTGCACAGGGGCATAAACGCAGCAGTGATAGGATTGGAGATGTTCGGTGAGCAAATGAAGACCCTTTGAAGTCATATTGCATGGTACCCATTCCACGGGTTTCAAATACCCAGGTTTAAGGTATTCTTCCTTCAGCTAAAACATGCATGTGGAACCTAGAGTATGATCAACCATGTGATCGGGAGACATGTTCAAATATGTCTCAGTTTTCCTCCCCTGGTACTCGGGTGCAACATTCCAGACGCTTTACTAACACTCTCCCGACTTGGAGAGTCAGTCCCTTTAACCTCCTGTTTGGCCCAGTTTGCAATTTCTGCGGAAGCTGAACAGGAATAGCGAGAACCAATGAGAGGCTAGCTGCAGGTGTCTGGACGGGCAAATTTAACTCTCATTTCCCACCAGGAAGAGGAATTAACCAAAGGCTCAGCGTGCCGTTCCAGAACCAGATTAGGGCCTGAAGCCATCCTGCGGTGTTGCGGCCAGGTCACAAGAAAGCGAGTTGAAGAAAGGAGCTCAGGGGCACTGTAATTCACAAACCTGCAGAGTTATAAATGACAGCTATCGTCCAAAAATAGACTGAAGTAAGGCTGCCAAGAGGACTTGAAAGCGGGGCAGAATTGCAGGAAACCGATTTCAGGAGGTAGACTGGAATTGCATTGAAAGCATAGGAAAAGAGGCAGAACGTCCACAATGATGCACTTGGCCAAAAAGGGCGTATGCGTTTTTTCCTGAATATATTCAGGAAAAAACGCATACGCCCTTTTTGGCCAACCAAGCAAGCTTGCAAAGGAAATCTGCACTACAATGAAGTCTCACTTCCCCCAGTCAAAAGGGCCATCTGAAAAAAGTGTAAAATCCAGAAAGGCAGGACAGGCCATGGAGAACTGGGAGCCTTGTTATGCTGAAGGGCGGGATGTAAATTGCCAACAAACACTCGGGAGAAGTGTATGGTGTTTCCTGAAACATCTAAAAAACAAAGCAACAGAGCCTAGGGCACTTCCACTTATGGTCCTATGGCTTAGGGAATTTAAAATCAAAAAGACACAGCCACCCCAAAGTTTCGAACGGCTCTGTTTACAAGAACCTCGTTTACAGTACAAGTTCAACATCGAAGAAAGTGAAAAATGGATAAACAGTTGTGGTATTTTCTTACAAAGCAATATCACTCAGCAATGAAATCTGTGTCATCAGGCCCTTAGCAGCACAATGAGTGGATTCAGGTATCATGATTCTAACTGAAATAAGTCACACAGAAAAAGAAACATCATAAGATATCAGTAATACACGGAATGTAAACTTGACTACACAGGAACTGAATTACAGAACAGAACAGGGTCTCAAATTTAGAAAACCAACTTATGCTTGCTTAAGGGTAAAGGTGAGTTGGGGTGCTGCATAAAACCAGAGATTGAAATGAGCACAGATAAAGTTCCTTAAGCCAAATATGGAATAGACAAGAGCTACTCCTTGCTCAACGAAATGGACTCAACACCGCATATTAAACGCCTAAGAATGTACCTGACTAGTAAGTATCTTAAAACCTAGGGATTGCTATGTCTCCGAAAGAGAATCAAGCATGTGTACAGGGGCATAAACGCAGCAGTGATAGGATTGGAGAGGTTCGGTGAGCAAATGAAGACCCTTTGAAGTCATATTGCATGGTACCCATTCCACGGGTTTCAACTACCCAGGTTTAAGGTATTCTTCCTTCAGCTAAAACATGCATGTGGAACCTAGAGTATGATCAACAATGTGATCGGGAGACGTGTTCAAATATGTCTCAGTTTTCGTACCCTGGTACTCGGGTGCAACATTCCAGACGCTTTACTAACACTCTCCCGACTTGGAGAGTCAGTCCCTTTAACCTCCTGTTTGGCCCAGTTTGCAATTTCTGCGGAAGATGAACAGGAATAGCGAGAACCAATGAGAGGCTAGCTGGAGGTGTCTGGACGGGCAAATTTAACTCTCATTTCCCACCAGGAAGAGGAATTAACCAAAGGCTCAGCGTGCCGTGCCGGAAAAAGATTAGGGCCTGAAGCCATCCTCCGGTGTTGCGGCCAGCTCAAAAGAAAGCGAGTTGAAGAAAGGAGCTCAGGGGCACTGTAATTCACAACCCTGCAGAGTTATAAATGACAGCTATCCTCCAAAAATACACTGAAGTAAGGCTGCCAAGAGGACTTGAAAGCGGGGCAGAATTGCAGGAAACCGATTTCAGGAGGTAGACTGGAATTGCATTGAAAGCATAGGAAAAGAGGCAGAACGTCCACAATGATGCACTTGGCCAAAAAGGGCGTATGCGTTTTTTCCTGAATATATTCAGGAAAAAACGCATACGCCCTTTTTGGCCAACCAAGCAAACTTGCAAAGGAAATCTGCACTACAATGAAGTCTCACTTCCCCCCAGTCAAAAGGGCCATCTGAAAAAAGTGTAAAATCCAGAAAGGCAGGACAGGCCATGGAGAACTGGGAGCCTTGTTATGCTGATGGGCGGGATGTAAATTACCAACAGACACTCAGGAGAAGTGTATGGTGTTTCCTGAAACATCTAAAAAACAAAGCAACAGAGCCTAGGGCACTGCCACTTATGGTCCTATAGCTTAGGGAAATTAAAATCAAAAAGACACAGCCACCCCAAAGTTTGGGACCCCTCTGTTTACAAGAACCTCGTTTACAGTACAAGTTCAACATCGCAGAAAGTGAAAAATGGATAAAGAAGTTGTGGTATTTACTTACAAAGCAATATCACTCAGCAATGAAATCTATGTCATCAGGCCCTTAGGAGCACAATGAGTGGATTCAGGTATGATGATTCTAACTGAAATAAGTCACACAGAAAAAGACACATCATAAGATATCAGTAATACACGGAATGTAAACTTGGCTACACAGGAACTGAATTACAGAACAGAACAGGGTCTCAAATTTAGAAAACCAACTTATGCTTGCTTAAGGGGAAAGGTGAGTTGGGGTGCTGCATAAAACCAGAGATTGAAATGAGCACAGATAAAGTTCCTTAAGCCAAATATGGAATAGACAAGAGCTACTCCTTGCTCAACGAAATGGACTCAACACCGCATATTAAACGCCTAAGAATGTACCTGACTAGTAAGTATCTTAAAACCTATGGATTGCTATGTCTCCGAAAGAGAATCAAGCATGTGTACAGGGGCATAAACGCAGCAGTGATAGGATTGGAGAGGTTCGGTGAGCAAATGAAGACCCTTTGAAGTCATATTGCATGGTACCCATTCCACGGGTTTCAACTACCCAGGTTTAAGGTATTCTTCCTTCAGCTAAAACATGCATGTGGAACCTAGAGTATGATCAACCATGTGATCGGGAGACGTGTTCAAATATGTCCCAGTTTTCGTACCCTGGTACTCGGGTGCAACATTCCAGACGCTTTACTAACACTCTCCCGACTTGGAGAGTCAGTCCCTTTAACCTCCTGTTTGGCCCAGTTTGCAATTTCTGCGGAAGATGAACAGGAATAGCGAGAACCAATGAGAGACTAGCTGGAGGTGTCTGGACGGGCAAATTTAACTCTCATTTCCCACCAGGAAGAGGAATTAACCAAAGGCTCAGCGTGCCGTTCCAGAACCAGATTAGGGCCTGAAGCCATCCTGCGGTGTTGCGGCCAGCTCAAAAGAAAGCGAGTTGAAGAAAGGAGCTCAGGGGCACTGTAATTCACAAACCTGCAGAGTTATAAATGACAGCTATCGTCCAAAAATAGACTGAAGTAAGGCTGCCAAGAGGACTTGAAAGCGGGGCAGAATTGCAGGAAACCGATTTCAGGAGGTAGACTGGAATTGCATTGTAAGCATAGGAAAAGAGGCAGAACGTCCACAATGATGCACTTGGCCAAAAAGGGCGTATGCGTTTTTTCCTGAATATATTCAGGAAAAAACGCATACGCCCTTTTTGGCCAACCAAGCAAGCTTGCAAAGGAAATCTGCACTACAATGAAGTCTCACTTCCCCCCGGTCAAAAGGGCCATCTGAAAAAAGTGTAAAATCCAGAAAGGCAGGACAAGCCATGGAGAACTGGGAGCCTTGTTATGCTGATGGGCGGGATGTAAATTGCCAACAGACACTCCGGAGAAGTGTATGGTGTTTCCTTAAACATCTAAAATACAAAGCAACAGAGCCTAGGGCACTGCCACTTATGGTCCTATAGCTTAGGGAAATTAAAATCAAAAAGACACAGCCACCCCAAAGTTTGGGACGCCTCTGTTTACAAGAACCTCGTTTACAGTACAAGTTCAACATCGCAGAAAGTGAAAAATGGATAAAGAAGTTGTGGTATTTACTTACAAAGCAATATCACTCAGCAATGAAATCTATGTCATCAGGCCCTTAGGAGCACAATGAGTGGATTCAGGTATGATGATTCTAACTGAAATAAGTCACAAAGAAAAAGACACATCATAAGATATCAGTAATACACGGAATGTAAACTTGGCTACACAGGAACTGAATTACAGAACAGAACAGGGTCTCAAATTTAGAAAACCAACTTATGCTTGCTTAAGGGGAAAGGTGAGTTGGGGTGCTGCATAAAACCAGAGATTGAAATGAGCACAGATAAAGTTCCTTAAGCCAAATATGGAATAGACAAGAGCTACTCCTTGCTCAACGAAATGGACTCAACACCGCATATTAAACGCCTAAGAATGTACCTGACTAGTAAGTATCTTAAAACCTATGGATTGCTATGTCTCCAAAAGAGAATCAAGCATGTGTACAGGGGCATAAACGCAGCAGTGATAGGATTGGAGAGGTTCGGTGAGCAAATGAAGACCCTTTGAAGTCATATTGCATGGTACCCATTCCACGGGTTTCAACTATCCAGGTTTAAGGTATTCTTCCTTCAGCTAAAACATGCATGTGGAACCTAGAGTATGATCAACCATGTGATCGGGAGACGTGTTCAAATATGTCCCAGTTTTCATACCCTGGTACTCGGGTGCAACATTCCAGACGCTTTACTAACACTCTCCCGACTTGGAGAGTCAGTCCCTTTAACCTCCTGTTTGGCCCAGTTTGCAATTTCTGCGGAAGATGAACAGGAATAGTGAGAACCAATGAGAGGCTAGCTGGAGGTGTCTGGACGGGCAAATTTAACTCTCACTTCCCACCAGGAAGAGGAATTAACCAAAGGCTCAGCGTGCCGTTCCGGAACCAGATTAGGGCCTGAAGCCATCCTGCGGTGTTGCGGCCAGCTCAAAAGAAAGCGAGTTGAAGAAAGGAGCTCAGGGGCACTGTAATTCACAAACCTGCAGAGTTATAAATGACAGCTATCGTCCAAAAATAGACTGAAGTAAGGCTGCCAAGAGGACTTGAAAGCGGGGCAGAATTGCAGGAAACCGATTTCAGAAGGTAGACTGGAATTGCATTGAAAGCATAGGAAAAGAGGCAGAACGTCCACAATGATGCACTTGGCCAAAAAGGGCGTATGCGTTTTTTCCTGAATATATTCAGGAAAAAACGCATACGCCCTTTTTGGCCAACCAAGCAAGCTTGCAAAGGAAATCTGCACTACAATGAAGTCTCACTTCCCCCCGGTCAAAAGGGCCATCTGAAAAAAGTGTAAAATCCAGAAAGGCAGGACAGGCCATGGAGAACTGGGAGCCTTGTTATGCTGATGGGCGGGATGTAAATTACCAACAGACACTCAGGAGAAGTGTATGGTGTTTCCTGAAACATCTAAAAAACAAAGCAACAGAGCCTAGGGCACTGCCACTTATGGTCCTATAGCTTAGGGAAATTAAAATCAAAAAGACACAGCCACCCCAAAGTTTGGGACGCCTCTGTTTACAAGAACCTCGTTTACAGTACAAGTTCAACATCGCAGAAAGTGAAAAATGGATAAAGAAGTTGTGGTATTTACTTACAAAGCAATATCACTCAGCAATGAAATCTATGTCATCAGGCCCTTAGGAGCACAATGAGTGGATTCAGGTATGATGATTCTAACTGAAATAAGTCACACAGAAAAAGACACATCATAAGATATCAGTAATACACGGAATGTAAACTTGGCTACACAGGAACTGAATTACAGAACAGAACAGGGTCTCAAATTTAGAAAACCAACTTATGCTTGCTTAAGGGGAAAGGTGAGTTGGGGTGCTGCATAAAACCAGAGATTGAAATGAGCACAGATAAAGTTCCTTAAGCCAAATATGGAATAGACAAGAGCTACTCCTTGCTCAACGAAATGGACTCAACACCGCATATTAAACGCCTAAGAATGTACCTGACTAGTAAGTATCTTAAAACCTATGGATTGCTATGTCTCCGAAAGAGAATCAAGCATGTGTACAGGGGCATAAACGCAGCAGTGATAGGATTGGAGAGGTTCGGTGAGCAAATGAAGACCCTTTGAAGTCATATTGCATGGTACCCATTCCACGGGTTTCAACTACCCAGGTTTAAGGTATTCTTCCTTCAGCTAAAACATGCATGTGGAACCTAGAGTATGATCAACCATGTGATCGGGAGACGTGTTCAAATATGTCCCAGTTTTCGTACCCTGGTACTCGGGTGCAACATTCCAGACGCTTTACTAACACTCTCCCGACTTGGAGAGTCAGTCCCTTTAACCTCCTGTTTGGCCCAGTTTGCAATTTCTGCGGAAGATGAACAGGAATAGCGAGAACCAATGAGAGACTAGCTGGAGGTGTCTGGACGGGCAAATTTAACTCTCATTTCCCACCAGGAAGAGGAATTAACCAAAGGCTCAGCGTGCCGTACCGGAACCAGATTAGGGCCTGAAGCCATCCTGCGGTGTTGCGGCCAGCTCAAAAGAAAGCGAGTTGAAGAAAGGAGCTCAGGGGCACTGTAATTCACAAACCTGCAGAGTTATAAATGACAGCTATCGTCCAAAAATAGACTGAAGTAAGGCTGCCAAGAGGACTTGAAAGCGGGGCAGAATTGCAGGAAACCGATTTCAGGAGGTAGACTGGAATTGCATTGAAAGCATAGGAAAAGAGGCAGAACGTCCAGAATGATGCACTTGGCCAAAAAGTGTGTATGCGTTTTTTCCTGAATATATTCAGGAAAAAACGCATACGCCCTTTTTGGCCAACCAAGCAAGCTTGCAAAGGAAATCTGCACTACAATGAAGTCTCACTTCCCCCCGGTCAAAAGGGCCATCTGAAAAAAGTGTAAAATCCAGAAAGGCAGGACAGGCCATGGAGAACTGGGAGCCTTGTTATGCTGATGGGCGGGATGTAAATTGCCAACAGACACTCCGGAGAAGTGTATGGTGTTTCCTTAAACATCTAAAAAACAAAGCAACAGAACCTCGGGCACTTCCACTTATGGTCCTATAGCTTAGGGAAATTAAAATCAAAAAGACACAGCCACCCCAAAGTTTGGGACGCCTCTGTTTACAAGAACCTCGTTTACAGTACAAGTTCAACATCGCAGAAAGTGAAAAATGGATAAAGAAGTTGTGGTATTTACTTACAAAGCAATATCACTCAGCTATGAAATCTGTGTCATCAGGCCCTTAGCAGCACAATGAGTGGATTCAGGTATGATGATTCTAACTGAAATAAGTCACACAGAAAAAGAAACATCATAAGATATCAGTAATACACGGATTGTAAACTTGGCTACACAGGAACTGAATGACAGAACAGAACAGGGTCTCAAATTTAGAAAACCAACTTATGCTTGCTTAAGTGTAAAGGTGAGTTGGGGTGCTGCATAAACCCAGAGATTGAAATGAGCACAGATAAAGTTCCTTAAGCCAAATATGGAATAGACAAGAGCTACTCCTTGCTCAACGAAATGGACTCAACACCCCATATTAAACACCTAAGAATGTACCTGACTAGTAAGTATCTTAAAACCTATGGATTGCTATGTCTCCGAAAGAGAATCAAGCATGTGTACAGGGGCATAAACGCAGCAGTGATAGGATTGGAGACGTTCGGTGAGCAAATGAAGACCCTTTGAAGTCATATTGCATGGTACCCATTCCACGGGTTTCAACTACCCAGGTTTAAGGTATTCTTCCTTCAGCTAAAACATGCATGTGGAACCCAAGTATGATCAACCATGTGAACGGGAGACGTGTTCAAATATGTCTCAGTTTTCCTCCCATGGTACTCGGGTGCAACATTCCAGACGCTTTACTAACACTCTCCCCACTTGGAGAGTCAGTCCCTTTAACTTCTTGTTTGGCCCAGTTTGCAATTTCTGTGGAAGATGAACAGGAATAGCGAGAACCAATGAGAGACTAGCTGGAGGTGTCTGGACGGGCAAATTTAACTCTCATTTCCCACCAGGAAGAGGAATTAACCAAAGGCTCAGCGTGCCGTACCGGAACCAGATTAGGGCCTGAAGCCATCCTGCGGTGTTGCGGCCAGCTCAAAAGAAAGCGAGTTGAAGAAAGGAGCTCAGGGGCACTGTAATTCACAAACCTGCAGAGTTATAAATGACAGCTATCGTCCAAAAATAGACTGAAGTAAGGCTGCCAAGAGGACTTGAAAGCGGGGCAGAATTGCAGGAAACCGATTTCAGGAGGTAGACTGGAATTGCATTGAAAGCATAGGAAAAGAGGCAGAACGTCCACAATGATGCACTTGGCCAAAAAGCGCGTATGCGTTTTTTCCTGAATATATTCAGGAAAAAACGCATACGCACTTTTTGGCCAACCAAGCAAGCTTGCAAAGGAAATCTGCACTACAATGAAGTCTCACTTCCCCCCGGTCAAAAGGGCCATCTGAAAAAAGTGTAAAATCCAGAAAGGCAGGACAGGCCATGGAGAACTGGGAGCCTTGTTATGCTGATGGGCGGGATGTAAATTGCCAACAGACACTCGGGAGAAGTGTATGGTGTTTCCTGAAACATCTAAAAAACAAAGCAACAGAACCTAGGGCACTTCCACTTATGGTCCTATAGCTTAGGGAAATTAAAATCAAAAAGACACAGCCACCCCAAAGTTTGGAACGGCTCTGTTTACAGGAACCTCGTTTACAGTACAAGTTCAACATCGCAGAAAGTGAAAAATGGATAAAGAAGTTGTGGTATTTACTTACAAAGCAATATCACTCAGCAATGAAATCTGTGTCATCAGGCCCTTAGCAGCACAATGAGTGGATTCAGGTATGATGATTCTAACTGAAATAAGTCACACAGAAAAAGAAACATCATAAGATATCAGTAATACACGGAATGTAAAGTTGGCTACACAGGAACTGAATGACAGAACAGAACAGGTTCTCAAATTTAGAAAACCAACTTATGCTTGCTTAAGGGTAAAGGTGAGTTGGGGTGCTGCATAAAACCAGAGATTGAAATGAGCACAGATAAAGTTCCTTAAGCCAAATATGGAATAGACAAGAGCTACTCCTTGCTCAACGAAATGGACTCAACACCGCATATTAAACGCCTAAGAATGTACCTGACTAGTAAGTATCTTAAAACCTATGGATTGCTATGTCTCCGAAAGAGAATCAAGCGTGTGTACAGGGGCATAAACGCAGCAGTGATAGGATTGGAGATGTTCGGTGAGCAAATGAAGACCCTTTGAAGTCATATTGCATGGTACCCATTCCACGGGTTTCAACTACCCAGGTTTAAGGTATTCTTCCTTCAGCTAAAACATGCATGTGGAACCTAGAGTATGATCAACCATGTGATCGGGAGACGTGTTCAAATATGTCTCAGTTTTCGTACCCTGGTACTTGGGTGCAACATTCCAGACGCTTTACTAACACTCTCCCGACTTGGAGAGTCAGTCCCTTTGACCTCCTGTTTGGCCCAGTTTGCAATTTCTGCGGAAGATGAACAGGAATAGTGAGAACCAATGAGAGACTAGCTGGAGGTGTCTGGACGGGCAAATTTAACTCTCATTTCCCACCAGGAAGAGGAAATAACCAAAGGCTCAGCGTTCCGTACCAGAATCAGATTAGGGCCTGAAGCCATCCGGCGGTGTTGCGGCCAGCTCAAAAGAAAGCGAGTTGAAGAAAGGAGCTCAGGGGCACTGTAATTCACAAACCTGCAGAGTTATAAATGACAGCTATCGTCCAAAAATATACTGAAGTAAGGCTGCCAAGAGGACTTGAAAGCGGGGCAGAATTGCAGGAAACCGATTTCAGAAGGTAGACTGGAATTGCATTGAAAGCATAGGAAAAGAGGCAGAACGTCCACAATGATGCACTTGGCCAAAAAGGGCGTATGCGTTTTTTCCTGAATATATTCAGGAAAAAACGCATACGCCCTTTTTGGCCAACCAAGCAAGCTTGCAAAGGAAATCTGCACTACAATGAAGTCTCACTTCCCCCCGGTCAAAAGGGCCATCTGAAAAAAGTGTAAAATCCAGAAAGGCAGGACAGGCCATGGAGAACTGGGAGCCTTGTTATGCTGATGGGCGGGATGTAAATTGCCAACAACCACTCGGGAGAAGTGTATGGTGTTTCCTGAAACATCTAAAAAACAAAGCAACAGAACCTAGGGCACTTCCACTTATGGTCCTATAGCTTAGGGAAATTAAAATCAAAAAGACACAGCCACCCCAAAGTTTGGATCGGCTCTGTTTACAAGAACCTCGTTTACAGTACAAGTTCAACATCGCAGAAAGTGAAAAATGGATAAAGAAGTTGTGGTATTTACTTACAAAGCAATATCACTCAGCAATGAAATCTGTGTCATCAGGCCCTTAGCAGCACAATGAGTGGATTCAGGTATGATGATTCTAACTGAAATAAGTCACACAGAAAAAGAAACATCATAAGATATCAGTAATACACGGAATGTAAAGTTGGCTACACAGGAACTGAATGACAGAACAGAACAGGTTCTCAAATTTAGAAAACCAACTTATGCTGGCTTAAGGGTAAAGATGAGTTGGGGTGCTGCATAAAACCAGAGATTGAAATGAGCACAGATAAAGTTCCTTAAGCCAAATATGGAATAGACAAGAGCTACTCCTTGCTCAACGAAATGGACTCAACACCGCATATTAAACGCCTAAGAATGTACCTGACTAGTAAGTATCTTAAAACCTATGGATTGCTATGTCTCCGAAAGAGAATCAAGCATGTGTACAAGGGCATAAACGCAGCAGTGATAGGATTGGAGAGGTTCGGTGAGCAAATGAAGACCCTTTGAAGTCATGTTGCATGGTACCCATTCCACGGGTTTCAACTACCCAGGTTTAAGGTATTCTTCCTTCAGCTAAAACATGCATGTGGAACCTAGAGTATGATCAACCATGTGATCGGGAGACGTGTTCAAATATGTCCCAGTTTTCGTACCCTGGTACTCGGGTGCAACATTCCAGACGCTTTACTAACACTCTCCCGACTTGGAGAGTCAGTCCCTTTAACCTCCTGTTTGGCCCAGTTTGCAATTTCTGCGGAAGATGAACAGGAATAGCGAGAACCAATGAGAGGCTAGCTGGAGGTGTCTGGACGGGCAAATTTAACTCTCATTTCCCACCAGGAAGAGGAATTAACCAAAGGCTCAGCGTGCCGTGCCGGAACCAGATTAGGGCCTGAAGCCATCCTGCGGTGTTGCGGCCAGCTCAAAAGAAAGCGAGTTGAAGAAAGGAGCTCAGGGGCACTGTAATTCACAAACCTGCAGAGTTATAAATGACAGCTATCGTCCAAAAATAGACTGAAGTAAGGCTGCCAAGAGGACTTGAAAGCGGGTCAGAATTGCAGGAAACCGATTTCAGAAGGTAGACTGGAACTGCATTGAAAGCATAGGAAAAGAGGCAGAACGTCCACAATGATGCACTTGGCCAAAAAGGGCGTATGCGTTTTTTCCTGAATATATTCAGGAAAAAACGCATACGCCCTTTTTGGCCAACCAAGCAAGCTTGCAAAGGAAATCTGCACTACAATGAAGTCTCACTTCCCCCTGGTCAAAAGGGCCATCTGAAAAAAGTGTAAAATCCAGAAAGGCAGGACAGGCCATGGAGAACTGGGAGCCTTGTTATGCTGATGGGCGGGATGTAAATTACCAACAGACACTCATGAGAAGTGTATGGTGTTTCCTGAAACATCTAAAAAACAAAGCAACAGAGCCTAGGGCACTGCCACTTATGGTCCTATAGCTTAGGGAAATTAAAATCAAAAAGACACAGCCACCCCAAAGTTTGGGACAGCTCTGTTTACAAGAACCTCGTTTACAGTACAAGTTCAACATCGCAGAAAGTGAAAAATGGATAAAGAAGTTGTGGTATTTACTTACAAAGCAATATCACTCAGCAATGAAATCTATGTCATCAGGCCCTTAGGAGCACAATGAGTGGATTCAGGTATGATCATTCTAACTGAAATAAGTCACACAGAAAAAGAAACATCATAAGATATCAGTAATACACGGAATGTAAAGTTGGCTACACAGGAACTGAATTCCAAAACAGAACAGTGTCTCAAATTTAAAAAACCAACTTATGCTTGCTTAAGGGGAAAGGTGAGTTGGGGTGCTGCATAAAACCAGAGATTGAAATGAGCACAGATAAAGTTCCTTAAGCCAAATATGGAATAGACAAGAGCTACTCCTTGCTCAATGAAATGGACTCAACACCGCATATTAAACGCCTAAGAATGTACCTGACTAGTAAGTATCTTAAAACCTATGGATTGCTATGTCTCCGAAAGAGAATCAAGCATGTGTACAGGGGCATAAACGCAGCAGTGATAGGATTGGAGAGGTTCGGTGAGCAAATGAAGACCCTTTGAAGTCATATTGCATGGTACCCATTCCACGGGTTTCAACTACCCAGGTTTAAGGTATTCTTCCTTCAGCTAAAACATGCATGTGGAACCTAGAGTATGATCAACCATGTGATCGGGAGATGTGTTCAAATATGTCCCAGGTTTCGTACCCTGGTACTCGGGTGCAACATTCCAGACGCTTTACTAACACTCTCCCGACTTGGAGAGTCAGTCCCTTTAACCTCCTGTTTGGCCCAGTTTGCAATTTCTGCGGAAGATGAACAGGAATAGCGAGAACCAATGAGAGGCTAGCTGAAGGTGTCTGGACGGGCAAATTTAACTCTCATTTCCCACCAGGAAGAGGAATTAACCAAAGGCTCAGCGTGCCGTGCCGGAACCAGATTAGGGCCTGAAGCCATCCTGCGGTGTTGCGGCCAGGTCACAAGAAAGCGAGTTGAAGAAAGGAGCTCAGGGGCATTGTAATTCACAAACCTGCAGAGTTATAAATGACAGCTATCGTCCAAAAATAGACTGAAGTAAGGCTGCCAAGAGGACTTGAAAGCGGGGCAGAATTGCAGGAAACCGATTTCAGGAGGTAGACTGGAACTGCATTGAAAGCATAGGAAAAGAGGCAGAACGTCCACAATGATGCACTTGGCCAAAAAGGGCATATGCGTTTTTTCCTGAATATATTCAGGAAAAAACGCATATGCCCTTTTTGGCCAACCAAGCAAGCTTGCAAAGGAAATCTGCACTACAATGAAGTCTCACTTCCCCCCGGTCAAAAGGGCCATCTGAAAAAAGTGTAAAATCCAGAAAGGCAGGACAGGCCATGGAGAACTGGGAGCCTTGTTATGCTGATGGGCGGGATGTAAATTGCCAACAGACACTGGGGAGAAGTGTATGGTGTTTCCTGAAACATCTAAAAAACAAAGCAACAGAGCCTAGGGCACTTCCACTTATGCTCCTATAGCTTAGGGAAATTAAAATCAAAAAGACACAGCCACCCCAAAGTTTGGGACACCTCTGTTTACAAGAACCTCGTTTACAGTACAAGTTCAACATCGCAGAAAGTGAAAAATGGATAAAGAAGTTGTGGTACTTACGTACAATGCAGTATCACTCAGCAATGAAATCTATGTCATCAGGCCCTTAGCAGCACAATGAGTGGATTCAGGTATGATGATTCTAACTGAAATAAGTCACACAGAAAAAGAAACATCATAAGATATCACTAATACACGGATTGTAAACTTGGCTACACAGGAACTGAATTACAGAACAGAACAGGGTCTCAAATTTAGAAAACCAACTTATGCTTGCTTAAGGGTAAAGGTGAGTTGGGGTGCTGCATAAACCCAGAGATTGAAATGAGCACAGATAAAGTTCCTTAAGCCAAATATGGAATAGACAAGAGCTACTCCTTGCTCAACGAAATGGACTCAACACCCCATATTAAACGCCTAAGAATGTACCTGACTAGTAAGTATCTTAAAACCTATGGATTGCTATGTCTCCGAAAGAGAATCAAGCATGTGTACAGGGGCATAAACGCAGCAGTGATAGGATTGGAGAGGTTCGGTGAGCAAATGAAGACCCTTTGAAGTCATATTGCATGGTACCCATTCCACGGGTTTCAAATACACAGGTTTAAGGTATTCTTCCTTCAGCTAAAACATGCATGTGGAACCCAAGTACGATCAACCATGTGAACGGGAGACGTGTTCAAATATATCTCAGTTTTCCTCCCCTGGTACTCGGGTGCAACATTCCAGACGCTTTACTAACACTCTCCCGACTTGGAGAGTCAGTCCCTTTAACTTCCTGTTTGGCCCAGTTTGCAATTTCTGTGGAAGATGAACAGGAATAGCGAGAACCAATGAGAGACTAGCTGGAGGTGTCTGGACGGGCAAATTTAACTCTCATTTCCCACCAGGAAGAGGAATTAACCAAAGGCTCAGCGTGCCGTACTGGAACCAGATTAGGGCCTGAAGCCATCCTGCGGTGTTGCGGCCAGGTCACAAGAAAGCGAGTTGAAGAAAGGAGCTCAGGGGCACTGTAATTCACAAACCTGCAGAGTTATAAATGACAGCTATCGTCCAAAAATACACTGAAGTAAGGCTGCCAAGAGGACTTGAAAGCGGGGCAGAATTGCAGGAAACCGATTTCAGGAGGTAGACTGGAATTGCATTGAAAACATAGGAAAAGAGGCAGAACGTCCACAATGATGCACTTGGCCAAAAAGGGCGTATGCGTTTTTTCCTGAATATATTCAGGAAAAAACGCATACGCCCTTTTTGGCCAACCAAGCAAGCTTGCATAGGAAATCAGCACTACAATGAAGTCTCACTTCCCCCCGGTCAAAAGGGCCATCTGAAAAAAGTGTAAAATCCAGAAAGGCAGGACAGGCCATGGAGAACTGGGAGCCTTGTTATGCTGATGGGCGGGATGTAAATTGCCAACAGACACTTGGGAGAAGTGTATGGTGTTTCCTGAAACATCTAAAAAACAAAGCAACAGAACCTAGGGCACTTCCACTTATGGTCCTATAGCTTAGGGAAATTAAAATCAAAAAGACACAGCCACCCCAAAGTTTGGGACGCCTCCATTTATAAGAACTTCGTTTACCATACAAGTTCAATATCACAGAAAGTGAAAAATGGATAAAGAACTTGTGGTACTTACGTACAATGCAGTATCACTCAACAATGAAATCTATGTCATCAGGCCCGTAGCAGCATAATGAGTGGATTCAGGTACGATGATTCTAACTGAAATAAGTCACACAGAAAAAGAAACATCATAAGATATCACTAATACATGGAATGTAAACTTGGCTACACAGGAACTGAATTACAGAACAGAACAGGGTCTCAAATTTAGAAAACCAACTTATGCTTGCTTAAGGGGAAAGGTGAGTTGGGGTGCTGCATAAAACCAGAGATTGAAATGAGCACAGATAAAGTTCCTTAAGCCAAATATGGAATAGACAAGAGCTACTCCTTGCTCAACGAAATGGACTCAACACCGCATATTAAACGCCTAAGAATGTACCTGACTAGTAAGTATCTTAAAACCTATGGATTGCTATGTCTCCGAAAGAAAATCAAGCATGTGTACAGGGGCATAAACGCAGCAGTGATAGGATTGGAGACGTTCGGTGAGCAAATGAAGACCCTTTGAAGTCATATTGCATGGTACCCATTCCACGGGTTTCAAATACCCAGGTTTAAGGTATTCTTCCTCAGCTAAAACATGCATGTGGAACCTAGAGTATGATCAACCATGTGATCGCGAGACGTGTTCAAATATGTCTAGTTTTCCTCCCCTGGTACTTGGGTGCAACATTCCAGACGCTTTACTAACACTCTCCCGACTTGGAGAGTCAGTCCCTTTAACCTCCTGTTTGGCCCAGTTTGCAATTTCTGCGGAAGATGAACAGGAATAGCGAGAACCAATGAGAGGCTAGCTGGAGGTGTCTGGACGGGCAAATTTAACTCTCATTTCCCACCAGGAAGAGGAATTAACCAAAGGCTCAGCGTGCCGTGCCAGAACCAGATTAGGGCCTGAAGCCATCCTGCGGTGTTGCGGCAAGGTCACAAGAAAGCGAGTTGAAGAAAGGAGCTCAGGGGCACTGTAATTCACAAACCTGCAGACTTATAACTGACAGCTATCGTCCAAAAATAGACTGAAGTAAGGCTGCCAAGAGGACTTGAAAGCGGGGCAGAATTGCAGGAAACCGATTTCAGGAGGTAGACTGGAATTGCATTGAAAGCATAGGAAAAGAGGCAGAACGTCCACAATGATGCACTTGGCCAAAAAGGGCGTATGCGTTTTTTCCTGAATATATTCAGGAAAAAACGCATACGCCCGTTTTGGCCAACCAAGCAAGCTTGCAAAGGAAATCTGCACTACAATGAAGTCTCACTTCCCCCCGGTCAAAAGGGCCATCTGAAAAAAGTGTAAAATCCAGAAAGGCAAGACAGGCCATGGAGAACTGGGAGCCTTGTTATGCTGAAGGGCGGGATGTAAATTGCCAACAACCACTCGGGAGAAGTGTATGGTGTTTCCTGAAACATCTAAAAAACAAAGCAACAGAACCTAGGGCACTTCCACTTATGGTCCTATAGCTTAGGGAAATTAAAATCAAAAAGACACAGCCACCCCAAAGTTTGGAACGGCTCTGTTTACAAGAACCTCGTTTACAGTACAAGTTCAACATCGGAGAAAGTGAAAAATGGATAAAGAACTTGTGGTATTTACTTACAAAGCAATATCACTCAGCAATGAAATCTGTGTCATCAGGCCCTTAGCAGCACAATGAGTGGATTCAGGTATGATGATTCTAACTGAAATAAGTCACACAGAAAAAGAAACATCATAAGATATCACTAATACACGGAATGTAAACTTGGCTACACAGGAACTGCATTCCAAAACAGAACAGTGTCTCAAATTTAGAAAACCAACTTATGCTTGCTTAAGGGGAAAGGTGAGTTGGGGTGCTGCATAAAACCAGAGATTGAAATGAGCACAGATAAAGTTCCTTAAGCCAAATATGGAATAGACAAGAGCTACTCCTTGCTCAACGAAATGGACTCAACACCCCATATTAAACGCCTAAGAATGTACCTGACTAGTAAGTATCTTAAAACCTATGGATTGCTATGTCTCCGAAAGAGAATCAAGCGTGTGTACAGGGGCATAAACGCAGCAGTGATAGGATTGGAGAGGTTCGGTGAGCAAATGAAGACCCTTTGAAGTCATATTGCATGGTACCCATTACACGGGTCTCAACTCTCCAGGTTTAAGGTATTCTTCCTTCAGCTAAAACATGCATGTGGAACCCAAGTATGATCAACCATGTGAACGGGAGACGTGTTCAAATATGTCTCAGTTTTCCTCCCCTGGTACTCGGGTGCAACATTCCAGATGCTTTACTAACACTCTCCCCACTTGGAGAGTCAGCGCCTTTAACCTCCTGTTTGGCCCAGTTTGCAATTTCTGCGGAAGATGAACAGGAATAGCGAGAACCAATGAGAGGCTAGCTGGAGGTGTCTGGATGGGCAAATTTAACTCTCATTTCCCACCAGGAAGAGGAAATAACCAAAGGCTCAGCGTGCCGTACCAGAATCAGATTAGGGCCTGAAGACATCCTGCGGTGTTGCGGCCAGCTCACAAGAAAGCGAGTTGAAGAAAGGAGCTCAGGGGCACTGTAATTCACAAACCTGCAGAGTTATAAATGACAGCTATCGTCCAAAAATATACTGAAGTAAGGCTGCCAAGAGGACTTGAAAGCGGGGCAGAATTGCAGGAAACCGATTTCAGGAGGTAGACTGGAATTGCATTGAAAGCATAGGAAAAGAGGCAGAACGTCCACAATGATGCACTTGGCCAAAAAGGGCGTATGCGTTTTTTCCTGAATATATTCAGGAAAAAACGCATACGCCCTTTTTGGCCAACCAAGCAAGCTTGCAAAGGAAATCTGCACTACAATGAAGTCTCACTTCCCCCCGGTCAAAAGGGCCATCTGAAAAAAGTGTAAAATCCAGAAAGGCAAGACAGGCCATGGAGAACTGGGAGCCTTGTTATGCTGATGGGCGGGATGTAAATTGCCAACAACCACTCGGGAGAAGTGTATGGTGTTTCCTGAAACATCTAAAAAACAAAGCAACAGAACCTAGGGCACTTCCACTTATGGTCCTAGAGCTTAGGGAAATTAAAATCAAAAAGACACAGCCACCCCAAAGTTTGGAACGGCTCTGTTTACAAGAACCTCGTTTACAGTACTAGTTCAACATCGGAGAAAGTGAAAAATGGATAAAGAACTTGTGGTATTTACTTACAAAGCAATATCACTCAGCAATGAAATCTGTGTCATCAGGCCCTTAGCAGCACAATGAGTGGATTCAGGTATGATGATTCTAACTGAAATAAGTCACACAGAAAAAGAAACATCATAAGATATCACTAATACACGGAATGTAAACTTGGCTACACAGGAACTGCATTCCAAAACAGAACAGTGTCTCAAATTTAAAAAACCAACTTATGCTTGCTTAAGGGGAAAGGTGAGTTGGGGTGCTGCATAAAACCAGAGATTGAAATGAGCACAGATAAAGTTCCTTAAGCCAAATATGGAATAGACAAGAGCTACTCCTTGCTCAACGAAATGGACTCAACACCCCATATTAAACGCCTAAGAATGTACCTGACTAGTAAGTATCTTAAAACCTATGGATTGCTATGTCTCCGAAAGAGAATCAAGCGTGTGTACAGGGGCATAAACGCAGCAGTGATAGGATTGGAGAGGTTCGGTGAGCAAATGAAGACCCTTTGAAGTCATATTGCATGGTACCCATTACACGGGTCTCAACTCTCCAGGTTTAAGGTATTCTTCCTTCAGCTAAAACATGCATGTGGAACCCAAGTATGATCAACCATGTGAACGGGAGACGTGTTCAAATATGTCTCAGTTTTCCTCCCCTGGTACTCGGGTGCAACATTCCAGATGCTTTACTAACACTCTCCCCACTTGGAGAGTCAGCGCCTTTAACCTCCTGTTTGGCCCAGTTTGCAATTTCTGCGGAAGATGAACAGGAATAGCGAGAACCAATGAGAGGCTAGCTGGAGGTGTCTGGATGGGCAAATTTAACTCTCATTTCCCACCAGGAAGAGGAAATAACCAAAGGCTCAGCGTGCCGTACCGGAACCAGATTAGGGCCTGAAGACATCCTGCGGTGTTGCGGCCAGCTCACAAGAAAGCGAGTTGAAGAAAGGAGCTCAGGGGCACTGTAATTCACAAACCTGCAGAGTTATAAATGACAGCTATCGTCCAAAAATATACTGAAGTAAGGCTGCCAAGAGGACTTGAAAGCGGGGCAGGATTGCAGGAAACCGATTTCAGGAGGTAGACTGGAATTGCATTGAAAGCATAGGAAAAGAGGCAGAACGTCCACAATGATGCACTTGGCCAAAAAGGGCGTATGCGTTTTTTCCTGAATATATTCAGGAAAAAACGCATACGCCCTTTTTGGCCAACCAAGCAAGCTTGCAAAGGAAATCTGCACTACAATGAAGTCTCACTTCCCCCCGGTCAAAAGGGCCATCTGAAAAAAGTGTAAAATCCAGAAAGGCAGGACAGGCCATGGAGAACTGGGAGCCCTGTTATGCTGATGGGCGGGATGTAAATTGCCAACAGACACTGGGGAGAAGTGTATGGTGTTTCCTGAAACATCTAAAAAACAAAGCAACAGAGCCTAGGGCACTTCCACTTATGGTCCTATAGCTTAGGGAAATTAAAATCAAAAAGACACAGCCACCCCAAAGTTTGGAACGGCTCTGTTTACAAGAACCTCGTTTACAGTACAAGTTCAACATCGCAGAAAGTGAAAAATGGATAAAGAAGTTGTGGTATTTACTTACAAAGCAATATCACTCAGCAATGAAATCTGTGTCATCAGGCCCTTAGGAGCACAATGAGTGGATTCAGGTATGATGATTCTAACTGAAGTAAGTCACACAGAAAAAGAAACATCATAAGATATCAGTAATACACGGAATGTAAACTTGGCTACACAGGAACTGAATTACAGAACAGAACAGGGTCTCAAATTTAGAAAACCAACTTATTCTTGCTTAAGGGTAAAGGAGAGTTGGGGCGCTGCATAAAACCAGAGATTGAAATGAGCACAGATAAAGTTCCTTAAGCCAAATATGGAATAGACAAGAGCTACTCCTTGCTCAACGAAATGGACTCAACACCCCGTATTAAACGCCTAAGAATGTACCTGACTAGTAAGTATCTTAAAACCTATGGATTGCTATGTCTCCAAAAGAGAATCAAGCATGTGTACAGGGGCATAAATGCAGCAGTGATAGGATTGGAGAGGTTCGGTGAGCAAATGAAGACCCTTTGAAGTCATATTGCATGGTACCCATTCCACGGGTTTCAACTACCCAGGTTTAAGGTATTCTTCCTTCAGCTAAAACATGCATGTGGAACCTAGAGTATGATCAACCATGTGATCGGGAGATGTGTTCAAATATGTCTCAGTTTCCGTACCCTGGTACTCGGGTGCAACATTCCAGACACTTTACTAACACTCTCCCGACTTGGAGAGTCAGTCCCTTTAACCTCCTGTTTGGCCCAGTTTGCAATTTCTGCGGAAGATGAACAGGAATAGCGAGAACCAATGAGAGGCTAGCTGGAGGTGTCTGGATGGGCAAATTTAACTCTCATTTCCCACCAGGAAGAGGAATTAACCAAAGGCTCAGCGTGCCGTGCCGGAACCAGATTAGGGCCTGAAGCCATCCTGTGGTGTTGCGGCCAGGTCACAAGAAAGCAAGTTGAAGAAAGGAGCTCAGGGGCACTGTAATTCACAAACCTGCAGAGTTATAAATGACAGCTATCGTCCAAAAATAGACTGAAGTAAGGCTGCCAAGAGGACTTGAAAGCGGGGCAGCATTGCAGGAAACCGATTTCAGGAGGTAGACTGGAATTGCATTGAAAGCATAGGAAAAGAGGCAGAACGTCCACAATGATGCACTTGGCCAAAAAGGGCGTATGCGTTTTTTCCTGAATATATTCAGGAAAAAACGCATACGCCCTTTTTGGCCAACCCAGCAAGCTTGCAAAGGAAATCTGCACTACAATGAAGTCTCACTTCCCCCCGGTCAAAAGGGCCATCTGAAAAAAGTGTAAAATCCAGAAAGACAGGACAGGCCATGGAGAACTGGGAGCCTTGTTATGCTGATGGGCGGGATGTAAATTGCCAACAACCACTCGGGAGAAGTGTATGGTGTTTCCTGAAACATCTAAAAAACAAAGCAACAGAGCCTAGGGCACTTCCACTTATGGTCCTATAGCTTAGGGAATTTAAAATCAAAAAGACACAGCCACCCCAAAGTTTGGAAAAGCTCTGTTTACAAGAACCTCGTTTACAGTACAAGTTCAACATCGCAGAAAGTGAAAAATGGATAAAGAAGTTGTGGTATTTACTTACAAAGCAATATCACTCAGCAATGAAATCTGTGTCATCAGGCCCTTAGGAGCACAATGAGTGGATTCAGGTATGATGATTCTAACTGAAATAAGTCACACAGAAAAAGAAACATCATAAGATATCAGTAATACACGGAATGTAAACTTGGCTACACAGGAACTGAATTACAGAACAGAACAGGGTCTCAAATTTAGAAAACCAACTTATGCTTGCTTAAGGGTAAAGGTGAGTTGGGGTGCTGCATAAAACCAGAGATTGAAATGAGCACAGATAAAGTTCCTTAAGTCAAATATGGAATAGACAAGAGCTACTCCTTGCTCAACGAAATGGACTCAACACCGCATATTAAACGCCTAAGAATGTACCTGACTAGTAAGTATCTTAAAACCTATGGATTGCTATGTCTCCGAAAGAGAATCAAGCATGTGTACAGGGGCATAAACGCAGCAGTGATAGGATTGGAGAGGTTCGGTGAGCAAATGAAGACCCTTTGAAGTCATATTGCATGGTACCCATTCCACGGGTTTCAACTACCCAGGTTTAAGGTATTCTTCCTTCAGCTAAAACATGCATGTGGAACCAAGAGTATGATCATCCGTGTGAACGGGAGACGTGTTCAAATATGTCTCAGTTTTCGTACCCTGGTACTCGGGTGCAACATTCCAGACGCTTTACTAACACTCTCCCGACTTGGAGAGTCAGTCCCTTTAACCTCCTGTTTGGCCCAGTTTGCAATTTCTGCGGAAGATGAACAGGAATAGCGAGAACCAATGAGAGGCTAGCTGGAGGTGTCTGAACGGGCAAATTTAACTCTCATTTCCCACCAGGAAGAGGAATTAACCAAAGGCTCACCGTGCCGTGCCGGAACCAGATTAGGGCCTGAAGCCATCCTGCGGTGTTGCGGCCAGGTCACAAGAAAGCGAGTTGAAGAAAGGAGCTCAGGGGCACTGTAATTCACAAACCTGCAGAGTTATAAATGACAGCTATCGTCCAAAAATAGACTGAAGTAAGGCTGCCAAGAGGACTTGAAAGCGGGGCAGAATTGCAGGAAACCGATTTCAGGAGGTAGACTGGAATTGCATTGAAAGCATAGGAAAAGAGGCAGAACGTCCACAATGATGCACTTGGCCAAAAAGGGCGTATGCGTTTTTTCCTGAATATATTCAGGAAAAAACGCATACGCCCTTTTTGGCCAACCAAGCAAGCTTGCAAAGGAAATCTGCACTACAATGAAGTCTCACTTCTCCCCGGTCAAAAGGGCCATCTGAAAAAAGTGTAAAATCCAGAAAGGCAGGACAGGCCATGGAGAACTGGGAGCCTTGTTATGCTGATGGGCAGGTTGTAAATTGCCAACAACCACTCGGGAGAAGTGTATGGTGTTTCCTGAAACATCTAAAAAACAAAGCAACAGAACATAGGGCACTTCCACTTATGGTCCTATAGCTTAGGGAAATTAAAATCAAAAAGACACAGCCACCCCAAAGTTTGGAACGGCTCTGTTTACAAGAACCTCGTTTACAGTACAAGTTCAACATCGCAGAAAGTGAAAAATGGATAAAGAAGTTGTGGTATTTACTTACAAAGCAATATCACTCAGCAATGAAATCTGTGTCATCAGGCCCTTAGCAGCACAATGAGTGGATTCAGGTATGATGATTCTAACTGAAATAAGTCACACAGAAAAAGAAACATCATAAGATATCAGTAATACACGGAATGTAAACTTGGCTACACAGGAACTGAATTACAGAACAGAACAGGGTCTCAAATTTAGAAAACCAACTTATGCTTGCTTAAGGGTAAAGGTGAGTTGGGGTGCTGCATAAAACCAGAGATTTAAATGAGCACAGATAAAGTTCCTTAAGCCAAATATGGAATAGACAAGAGCTACTCCTTGCTCAACGAAATGGACTCAACACCCCATATTAAACGCCTAAGAATGTTCCTGACTATTAAGTATCTTAAAACCTATGGATTGCTATGTCTCCGAAAGAGAATCAAGCATGTGTACAGGGGCATAAACGCAGCAGTGATAGGATTGGAGAGGTTCGTGAGCAAATGAAGACCCTTTGAAGTCATATTGCATGGTACCCATTCCACGGGTTTCAACTACCCAGGTTTAAGGTATTCTTCCTTCAGCTAAAACATGCACGTGGAACCAAGAGTATGATCATCCGTGTGAACGGGAGACGTGTTCAAATATGTCTCAGTTTTCGTACCCTGGTACTCGGGTGCAACATTCCAGACGCTTTACTAACACTCTCCCGACTTGGAGAGTCAGCGCCTTTAACCTCCTGTTTGGCCCAGTTTGCAATTTCTGCGGAAGATGAACAGGAATAGCGAGAACCAATGAGAGACTAGCTGGAGGTGTCTGGACGGGCAAATTTAACTCTCATTTCCCACCAGGAAGAGGAAATAACCAAAGGCTCAGGGTGCCGTGCCGGAACCAGATAAGTGCCTGAAGCCATCCTGCGGTTTTGCGGCCAGCTCACAAGAAAGCGAGTTGAAGAATGGAGCTCAGGGGCACTGTAATTCACAAACCTGCAGAGTTATAAATGACAGCTATCGTCCAAAAATATACTGAAGTAAGCCTGCCAAGAGGACTTGAAAGCGGGGCAGAATTGCAGGAAACCACTTTCAGGAGGTAGACTGGAATTGCATTGAAAGCATAGGAAAAGAGGCAGAACGTCCACAATGATGCACTTGGCCAAAAAGGGTGTATGCGTTTTTTCCTGAATATATTCAGGAAAAAACGCATACGCGCTTTTTGGCCAACCAAGCAAGCTTGCAAAGGAAATCTGCACTACAATGAAGTCTCACTTCTCTCTGGTCAAAAGGGCCATCTGAAAAAAGTGTAAAATCCAGAAAGGCAGGACAGGCCATGGAGAACTGGGAGCCTTGTTATGCTGATGGGCGGGATGTAAATTGCCAACAGACACTCGGGAGAAGTGTATGGTGTTTCCTGAAACATCTAAAAAACAAAGCAACAGAACCTAGGGCACTTCCACTTATGGTCCTATAGCTTAGGGAAATGAAAATCAAAAAGACACAGCCACCCCAAAATTTGGAACGGCTCTGTTTACAACAACCTCATTTACAGTACAAGTTCAACATCGCAGAAAGTGAAAAATGGATAAAGAAGTTGTGGTATTTACTTACAAAGCAATATCACTCAGCAATGAAATCTGTGTCATCAGGCCCTTAGCAGCACAATGAGTGGATTCAGGTATGATGATTCTAACTGAAGTAAGTCACAGAGAAAAAGAAACATCATAAGATATCAGTAATACACAGAATGTAAACTTGGCTACACAGGAACTGAATTACAGAACAGAACAGGGTCTCAAATTTAGAAAACCAACTTATGCTTGCTTAAGGGTAAAGGTGAGTTGGGGTGCTGCATAAAACCAGAGATTGAAATGAGCACAGATAAAGTTCCTTAAGCCAAATATGGAATAGACAAGAGCTACTCCTTGCTCAACGAAATGGACTCAACACCGCATATTAAACGCCTAAGAATGTACCTGACTAGTAAGTATCTTAAAACCTATGGATTGCTATGTCTCCGAAAGAGAATCAAGCATGTGTACAGGGGCATAAACGCAGCAGTGATAGGATTGGAGAGGTTCGGTGAGCAAATGAAGACCCTTTGAAGTCATATTGCATGGTACCCATTCCACGGGTTTCAACTACCCAGGTTTTAGGTATTCTTCCTTCAGCTAAAACATGCATGTGGAACCCAGAGTATGATCAACCATGTGATCGGGAGACGTGTTCAAATATGTCTCAGTTTTCGTACCCTGGTACTCGGGTGCAACATTCCAGACGCTTTACTAACACTCTCCCGACTTGGAGAGTCAGTCCCTTTAACCTCCTGTTTGGCCCAGTTTGCAATTTCTGCGGAAGATGAACAGGAATAGCGAGAACCAATGAGAGACTAGCTGGAGGTGTCTGGACGGGCAAATTTAACTCTCATTTCCCACCAGGAAGAGGAATTAACCAAAGGCTCAGCGTGCCGTGCCGGAACCAGATTAGGGCCTGAAGCCATCCTGCGGTGTTGCGGCCAGCTCACAAGAAAGCGAGTTGAAGAAAGGAGCTCAGGGGCACTGTAATTCACAAACCTGCAGAGTTATAAATGACAGCTATCGTCCAAAAATAGACTGAAGTAAGGCTGCCAAGAGGACTTGAAAGCGGGGCAGCATTGCAGGAAACCGATTTCAGGAGGTAGACTGGAATTGCATTGAAAGCATAGGAAAAGAGGCAGAACGTCCACAATGATGCACTTGGCCAAAAAGGGCGTATGCATTTTTTCCTGAATATATTCAGGAAAAAACGCATACGCCCTTTTTGGCCAACCCAGCAAGCTTGCAAAGTAAATCTGCACTACAATGAAGTCTCACTTCCACCTGGTCAAAAGGGCCATCTGAAAAAAGTGTAAAATCCAGAAAGACAGGACAGGCCATGGAGAACTGGGAGGCTTGTTATGCTGATGGGCGGGATGGAAATTGCCAACAACAACTGGGGAGAAGTGTATGGTGTTTCCTGAAACATCTAAAAAACAAAGCAACAGAGCCTAGGGCACTGCCACTTATGGTCCTATAGCTTAGGGAATTTAAAATCAAAAAGACACAGCCACCCCAAAGTTTGGAAAAGCTCTGTTTACAAGAACCTCGTTTACAGTACAAGTTCAACATCGCAGAAAGTGAAAAATGGATAAAGAAGTTGTGGTATTTACTTACAAAGCAATATCACTCAGCAATGAAATCTGTGTCATCAGGCCCTTAGCAGCACAATGAGTGGATTCAGGTATGATGATTCTAACTGAAATAAGTCACACAGAAAAAGAAACATCATAAGATATCAGTAATACACGGAATGTAAACTTGGCTACACAGGAACTGAATTACAGAACAGAACAGGGTCTCAAATTTAGAAAACCAACTTATTCTTGCTTAAGGGTAAAGGAGAGTTGGGGTGCTGCATAAAACCAGAGATTGAAATGAACACAGATAAAGTTCCTTAAGCCAAATATGGAATAGACAAGAGCTACTCCTTGCTCAACGAAATGGACTCAACACCCCATATTAAACGCCTAAGAATGTACCTGACTAGTAAGTATCTTAAAACCTATGGATTGCTATGTCTCCGAAAGAGAATCAAGCATGTGTACAGGGGCATAAACGCAGCAGTGATAGGATTGGAGAGGTTCGGTGAGCAAATGAAGACCCTTTGAAGTCATATTGCATGGTACCCATTCCACGGGTTTCAACTACCCAGGTTTAAGTTATTCTTCCTTCAGCTAAAACATGCATGTGGAACCTAGAGTATGATCAACCATGTGATCGGGAGACGTGTTCAAATATGTCTCAGTTTTCGTACCCTGGTACTCGGGTGCAACATTCCAGACACTTTACTAACACTCTCCCGACTTGGAGAGTCAGTCCCTTTAACCTCCTGTTTGGCCCAGTTTGCAATTTCTGCGGAAGATGAACAGGAATAGCGAGAACCAATGAGAGGCTAGCTGGAGGTGTCTGAACGGGCAAATTTAACTCTCATTTCCCACCAGGAAGAGGAATTAACCAAAGGCTCAGCGTGCCGTACCGGAACCAGATTAGGGCCTGAAGCCATCCTGCGGTGTTGCGGCCAGCTCACAAGAAAGCGAGTTGAAGAAAGGAGCTCAGGGGCACTGTAATTCACAAACCTGCAGAGTTATAAATGACAGCTATCGTCCAAAAATAGACTGAAGTAAGGCTGCCAAGAGGACTTGAAAGCGGGGCAGAATTGCAGGAAACCGATTTCAGGAGGTAGACTGGAATTGCATTGAAAGCATAGGAAAAGAGGCAGAACGTCCACAATGATGCACTTGGCCAAAAAGGGCATATGCATTTTTTCCTGAATATATTCAGGAAAAAACGCATACGCCCTTTTTGGCCAACCCAGCAAGCTTGCAAAGTAAATCTGCACTACAATGAAGTCTCACTTCCCCCTGGTCAAAAGGGCCATCTGAAAAAAGTGTAAAATCCAGAAAGACAGGACAGGCCATGGAGAACTGGGAGGCTTGTTATGCTGATGGGCGGGATGGAAATTGCCAACAACCACTGGGGAGAAGTGTATGGTGTTTCCTGAAACATCTAAAAAACAAAGCAACAGAGCCTAGGGCACTTCCACTTATGGTCCTATAGCTTAGGGAATTTATAATCAAAAAGACACAGCCACCCCAAAGTTTGGAAAAGCTCTGTTTACAAGAACCTCGTTTACAGTACAAGTTCAACATCGCAGAAAGTGAAAAATGGATAAAGAAGTTGTGGTATTTACTTACAAAGCAATATCACTCAGCAATGAAATCTGTGTCATCAGGCCCTTAGCAGCACAATGAGTGGATTCAGGTATGATGATTCTAACTGAAATAAGTCACACAGAAAAAGAAACATCATAAGATATCAGTAATACACGGAATGTAAACTTGGCTACACAGGAACTGAATTACAGAACAGAACAGGGTCTCAAATTTAGAAAACCAACTTATTCTTGCTTAAGGGTAAAGGAGAGTTGGGGTGCTGCATAAAACCAGAGATTGAAATGAACACAGATAAAGTTCCTTAAGCCAAATATGGAATAGACAAGAGCTACTCCTTGCTCAACGAAATGGACTCAACACCCCATATTAAACGCCTAAGAATGTACCTGACTAGTAAGTATCTTAAAACCTATGGATTGCTATGTCTCCGAAAGAGAATCAAGCATGTGTACAGGGGCATAAACGCAGCAGTGATAGGATTGGAGAGGTTCGGTGAGCAAATGAAGACCCTTTGAAGTCATATTGCATGGTACCCATTCCACGGGTTTCAACTACCCAGGTTTAAGTTATTCTTCCTTCAGCTAAAACATGCATGTGGAACCTAGAGTATGATCAACCATGTGATCGGGAGACGTGTTCAAATATGTCTCAGTTTTCGTACCCTGGTACTCGGGTGCAACATTCCAGACACTTTACTAACACTCTCCCGACTTGGAGAGTCAGTCCCTTTAACCTCCTGTTTGGCCCAGTTTGCAATTTCTGCGGAAGATGAACAGGAATAGCGAGAACCAATGAGAGGCTAGCTGGAGGTGTCTGAACGGGCAAATTTAACTCTCATTTCCCACCAGGAAGAGGAATTAACCAAAGGCTCAGCGTGCCGTACCGGAACCAGATTAGGGCCTGAAGCCATCCTGCGGTGTTGCGGCCAGCTCACAAGAAAGCGAGTTGAAGAAAGGAGCTCAGGGGCACTGTAATTCACAAACCTGCAGAGTTATAAATGACAGCTATCGTCCAAAAATAGACTGAAGTAAGGCTGCCAAGAGGACTTGAAAGCGGGGCAGCATTGCAGGAAACCGATTTCAGGAGGTAGACTGGAATTGCATTGAAAGCATAGGAAAAGAGGCAGAACGTCCACAATGATGCACTTGGCCAAAAAGGGCGTATGCGTTTTTTCCTGAATATATTCAGGAAAAAACGCATACGCCCTTTTTGGCCAACCAAGCATGCTTGCAAAGGAAATCTGCACTACAATGAAGTCTCACTTCCCCCCAGTCAAAAGGGCCATCTGAAAAAAGTGTAAAATCCAGAAAGGCAGGACAGGCCATGGAGAACTGGGAGCCTTGTTATGCTGATGGGCGGGATGTAAATTGCCAACAACCACTCGGGAGAAGTGTATGGTGTTTCCTGAAACATCTAAAAAACAAAGCAACAGAGCCTAGGGCACTTCCACTTATGGTCCTATAGCTTAGGGAAATTAAAATCAAAAAGACACAGCCACCCCAAAGTTTGGAACGGCTCTGTTTACAAGAACCTCGTTTACAGTACAAGTTCAACATCGCAGAAAGTGAAAAATGGATAAAGAAGTTGTGGTATTTACTTACAAAGCAATATCACTCAGCAATGAAATCTGTGTCCTCAGGCCCTTAGCAGCACAATGAGTGGATTCAGGTATGATGATTCTAACTGAAATAAGTCACACAGAAAAAGAAACATCATAAGATATCAGTAATACACGGAATGTAAACTTGGCTACACAGGAACTGAATTACAGAACAGAACAGGGTCTCAAATTTAGAAAACCAACTTATGCTTGCTTAAGGGTAAAGGTGAGTCGGGGTGCTGCATAAAACCAGAGATTTAAATGAGCACAGATAAAGTTCCTTAAGCCAAATATGGAATAGACAAGAGCTACTCCTTGCTCAACGAAATGGACTCAACACCCCATATTAAACGCCTAAGAATGTTCCTGACTATTAAGTATCTTAAAACCTATGGATTGCTATGTCTCCGAAAGAGAATCAAGCATGTGTACAGGGGCATAAACGCAGCAGTGATAGGATTGGAGAGGTTCGTGAGCAAATGAAGACCCTTTGAAGTCATATTGCATGGTACCCATTCCACGGGTTTCAACTACCCAGGTTTAAGGTATTCTTCCTTCAGCTAAAACATGCATGTGGAACCTAGAGTATGATCATCCGTGTGAACGGGAGACGTGTTCAAATATGTCTCAGTTTTCCTCCCCTGGTACTCGGGTGCAACATTCCAGACGCTTTACTAACACTCTCCCGACTTGGAGAGTCAGCGCCTTTAACCTCCTGTTTGGCCCAGTTTGCAATTTCTGCGGAAGATGAACAGGAATAGCGAGAACCAATGAGAGACTAGCTGGAGGTGTCTGGACGGGCAAATTTAACTCTCATTTCCCACCAGGAAGAGGAAATAACCAAAGGCTCAGCGTGCCGTGCCGGAACCAGATAAGGGCCTGAAGCCATCCTGCGGTGTTGCGGCCAGCTCACAAGAAAGCGAGTTGAAGAAAGGAGCTCAGGGGCACTGTAATTCACAAACCTGCAGAGTTAGAAATGACAGCTATCGTCCAAAAATATACTGAAGTAAGGCTGCCAAGAGGACTTGAAAGCGGGGCATAATTGCAGGAAACCGATTTCAGGAGGTAGACTGGAATTGCATTGAAAGCATAGGAAAAGAGGCAGAACGTCCACAATGATGCACTTGGCCAAAAAGGGCGTATGCGTTTTTTCCTGAATATATTCAGGAAAAAACGCATACGCCCTTTTTGGCCAAGGAAGCAAACTTGCAAAGGAAATCTGCACTACAATGAAGTCTCACTTCCCTCTGGTCAAAAGGGCCATCTGAAAAAAGTGTAAAATCCAGAAAGGCAGGACAGGCCATGGAGAACTGGGAGCCTTGTTATGCTGATGGGCGGGATGTAAATTGCCAACAGACACTTGGGAGAAGTGTATGGTGTTTCCTGAAACATCTAAAAAACAAAGCAACAGAGCCTAGGGCACTTCCACTTATGGTCCTATAGCTTAGGGAAATTAAAATCAAAAAGACACAGCCACCCCAAAATTTAGAACGGCTCTGTTTACAAGAACCTCGTTTACAGTACAAGTTCAACATCGCAGAAAGTGAAAAATGGATAAAGAAGTTGTGGTATTTACTTACAAAGCAATATCACTCAGCAATGAAATCTGTGTCATCAGGCCCTTAGCAGCACAATGAGTGGATTCAGGTATGATGATTCTAACTGAAGTAAGTCACACAGAAAAAGAAACATCATAAGATATCAGTAATACACGGAATGTAAACTTGGCTACACAGGAACTGAATTACAGAACAGAACAGGGTCTCAAATTTAGAAAACCAACTTATGCTTGCTTAAGGGTAAAGGTGAGTTGGGGTGCTGCATAAAACCAGAGATTGAAATGAGCACAGATAAAGTTCCTTAAGCCAAATATGGAATAGACAAGAGCTACTCCTTGCTCAACGAAATGGACTCAACACCGCATATTAAACGCCTAAGAATGTACCTGACTAGTAAGTATCTTAAAACCTATGGATTGCTATGTCTCCGAAAGAGAATCAAGCATGTGTACAGGGGCATAAACGCAGCAGTGATAGGATTGGAGAGGTTCGGTGAGCAAATGAAGACCCTTTGAAGTCATATTGCATGGTACCCATTCCACGGGTTTCAACTACCCAGGTTTTAGGTATTCTTCCTTCAGCTAAAACATGCATGTGGAACTCAGAGTATGATCAACCATGTGATCGGGAGACGTGTTCAAATATGTCTCAGTTTTCGTACCCTGGTACTCGGGTGCAACATTCCAGACGCTTTACTAACACTCTCCCGACTTGGAGAGTCAGTCCCTTTAACCTCCTGTTTGGCCCAGTTTGCAATTTCTGCGGAAGATGAACAGGAATAGCGAGAACCAATGAGAGACTAGCTGGAGGTGTCTGGACGGGCAAATTTAACTCTCATTTCCCACCAGGAAGAGGAATTAACCAAAGGCTCAGCGTGCCGTGCCGGAACCAGATTAGGGCCTGAAGCCATCCTGCGGTGTTGCGGCCAGCTCACAAGAAAGCGAGTTGAAGAAAGGAGCTCAGGGGCACTGTAATTCACAAACCTGCAGAGTTATAAATGACAGCTATCGTCCTAAAATAGACTGAAGTAAGGCTGCCAAGAGGACTTGAAAGTGGGGCAGCATTGCAGGAAACCGATTTCAGGAGGTAGACTGGAATTGCATTGAAAGCATAGGAAAAGAGGCAGAACGTCCACAATGATGCACTTGGCCAAAAAGGGCGTATGCGTTTTTTCCTGAATATATTCAGGAAAAAACACATACGCCCTTTTTGGCCAACCCAGCAAGCTTGCAAAGGAAATCTGCACTACAATGAAGTCTCACTTCTCCCCGGTCTAAAGGGCCATCTGAAAAAAGTGTAAAATCCAGAAAGACAGGACAGGCCATGGAGAACTGGGAGCCTTTTTATGCTGATGGGCGGGATGTAAATTGCCAACAACCACTGGGGAGAAGTGTATGGTGTTTCCTGAAACATCTAAAAAACAAAGCAACAGAGCCTAGGGCACTTCCACTTATGGTCCTATAGCTTAGGGAATTTAAAATCAAAAAGACACAGACACCCCAAAGTTTGGAAAGGCTCTGTTTACAAGAACCTCGTTTACAGTACAAGTTCAACATCGCAGAAAGTGAAAAATGGATAAAGAAGTTGTGGTATTTACTTACAAAGCAATATCACTCAGCAATGAAATCTGTGTCATCAGGCCCTTAGCAGCACAATGAGTGGATTCAGGTATGATGATTCTAACTGAAATAAGTCACACAGAAAAAGAAACATCATAAGATATCACTAATACACGGAATGTAAACTTGGCTACACAGGAACTGAATTACAGAACAGAACAGGGTCTCAAATTTAGAAAACCAACTTATTCTTGCTTAAGGGTAAAGGAGAGTTGGGGTGCTGCATAAAACCAGAGATTGAAATGAGCACAGATAAAGTTCCTTAAGCCAAATATGGAATAGACAAGAGCTACTCCTTGCTCAACGAAATGGACTCAACACCCCATATTAAACGCCTAAGTATGTACCTGACTAGTAAGTATCTTAAAACCTATGGATTGCTATGTCTCCGAAAGAGAATCAAGCATGTGTACAGGGGCATAAACGCAGCAGTGATAGGATTGGAGAGGTTCGGTGAGCAAATGAAGACCCTTTGAAGTCATATTGCATGGTACCCATTCCACGGGTTTCAACTACCCAGGTTTAAGTTATTCTTCCTTCAGCTAAAACATGCATGTGGAACCTAGAGTATGATCAACCATGTGATCGGGAGACGTGTTCAAATATGTCTCAGTTTTCGTACCCTGGTACTCGGGTGCAACATTCCAGACACTTTACTAACACTCTCCCGACTTGGAGAGTCAGTCCCTTTAACCTCCTGTTTGGCCCAGTTTGCAATTTCTGCGGAAGATGAACAGGAATAGCGAGAACCAATGAGAGGCTAGCTGGAGGTGTCTGAACGGGCAAATTTAACTCTCATTTCCCACCAGGAAGAGGAATTAACCAAAGGCTCAGCGTGCCATACCGGAACCAGATTAGGGCCTGAAGCCATCCTGCGGTGTTGCGGCCAGCTCACAAGAAAGCGAGTTGAAGAAAGGAGCTCAGGGGCACTGTAATTCACAAACCTGCAGAGTTAGAAATGACAGCTATCGTCCAAAAATAGACTGAAGTAAGGCTGCCAAGAGGACTTGAAAGCGGGGCAGAATTGCAGGAAACCGATTTCAGGAGGTAGACTGGAATTGCATTGAAAGCATAGGAAAAGAGGCAGAACGTCCACAATGATGCACTTGGCCAAAAAGGGCGTATGCGTTTTTTCCTGAATATATTCAGGAAAAAACGCATACGCCCTTTTTGGCCAACCAAGCAAGCTTGCAAAGGAAATCTGCACTACAATGAAGTCTCACTTCTCCCCGGTCAAAAGGGCCATCTGAAAAAAGTGTAAAATCCAGAAAGGCAGGACAGGCCATGGAGAACTGGGAGCCTTGTTATGCTGATGGGCGGGATGTAAATTGCCAACAACCACTCGGGAGAAGTGTATGGTGTTTCCTGAAACATCTAAAAAACAAAGCAACAGAACCTAGGGCACTTCCACTTATGGTCCTATAGCTTAGGGAAATTAAAATCAAAAAGACACAGCCACCCCAAAGTTTGGAATGGCTCTGTTTACAAGAACCTCGTTTACAGTACAAGTTCAACATCGCAGAAAGTGAAAAATGGATAAAGAAGTTGTGGTATTTACTTACAAAGCAATATCACTCAGCAATGAAATCTGTGTCATCAGGCCCTTAGCAGCACAATGAGTGGATTCAGGTATGATGATTCTAACTGAAATAAGTCACACAGAAAAAGAAACATCATAAGATATCAGTAATACACGGAATGTAAACTTGGCTACACAGGAACTGAATTACAGAACAGAACAGGGTCTCAAATTTAGAAAACCAACTTATGCTTGCTTAAGGGGAACGGTGAGTTGGGGTGCTGTATAAAACCAGAGATTGAAATGAGCACAGATAAAGTTCCTTAAGCCAAATATGGAATAGACAAGAGCTACTCCTTGCTCAACGAAATGGACTCAACACCGCATATTAAACGCCTAAGAATGTACCTGACTAGTAAGTATCTTAAAACCTATGGATTGCTATGTCTCCGAAAGAGAATCAAGCATGTGTACAGGGGCATAAACGCAGCAGTGATAGGATTGGAGAGGTTCGGTGAGCAAATGAAGACCCTTTGAAGTCATATTGCATGGTACCCATTCCACGGGTTTCAACTACCCAGGTTTTAGGTATTCTTCCTTCAGCTAAAACATGCATGTGGAACCCAGAGTATGATCAACCATGTGATCGGGAGACGTGTTCAAATATGTCTCAGTTTTCGTACCCTGTTACTCGGGTGCAACATTCCAGACGCTTTACTAACACTCTCCCGACTTGGAGAGTCAGCGCCTTTAACCTCCTGTTTGGCCCAGTTTGCAATTTCTGCGGAAGATGAACAGGAATAGCGAGAACCAATGAGAGACTAGCTGGAGGTGTCTGGACGGGCAAATTTAACTCTCATTTCCCACCAGGAAGAGGAAATAACCAAACGCTCAGCGTGCCGTGCCGGAACCAGATAAGGGCCTGAAGCCATCCTGCGGTGTTGCGGCCAGCTCAAAAGAAAGCGAGTTGAAGAAAGGAGCTCAGGGGCACTGTAATTCACAAACCTGCAGAGTTAGAAATGACAGCTATCGTCCAAAAATATACTGAAGTAAGGCTGCCAAGAGGACTTGAAAGCGGGGCATAATTGCAGGAAACCGATTTCAGGAGGTAGACTGGAATTGCATTGAAAGCATAGGAAAAGAGGCAGAACGTCCACAATGATGCACTTGGCCAAAAAGGGCGTATGCGTTTTTTCCTGAATATATTCAGGAAAAAACGCATACGCCCTTTTTGGCCAACCAAGCAAACTTGCAAAGGAAATCTGCACTACAATGAAGTCTCACTTCCCTCTGGTCAAAAGGGCCATCTGAAAAAAGTGTAAAATCCAGAAAGGCAGGACAGGCCATGGAGAACTGGGAGCCTTGTTATGCTGATGGGCGGGATGTAAATTGCCAACAGACACTCGGGAGAAGTGTATGGTGTTTCCTGAAACATCTAAAAAACAAAGCAACAGAGCCTAGGGCACTTCCACTTATTGTCCTATAGCTTAGGGAAATTAAAATCAAAAAGACACAGCCACCCCAAAATTTGGAACGGCTCTGTTTACAACAACCTCGTTTACAGTACAAGTTCAACATCGCAGAAAGTGAAAAATGGATAAAGAAGTTGTGGTATTTACTTACAAAGCAATATCACTCAGCAATGAAATCTGTGTCATCAGGCCCTTAGCAGCACAATGAGTGGATTCAGGTATGATGATTCTAACTGAAGTAAGTCACACAGAAAAAGAAACATCATAAGATATCAGTAATACACGGAATGTAAACTTGGCTACACAGGAACTGAATTACAGAACAGAACAGGGTCTCAAATTTAGAAAACCAACTTATGCTTGCTTAAGGGTAAAGGTGAGTTGGGGTGCTGCATAAAACCAGAGATTGAAATGAGCACAGATAAAGTTCCTTAAGCCAAATATGGAATAGACAAGAGCTACTCCTTGCTCAACGAAATGGACTCAACACCGCATATTAAACGCCTAAGAATGTACCTGACTAGTAAGTATCTTAAAACCTATGGATTGCTATGTCTCCGAAAGAGAATCAAGCATGTGTACAGGGGCATAAACGCAGCAGTGATAGGATTGGAGAGGTTCGGTGAGCAAATGAAGACCCTTTGAAGTCATATTGCATGGTACCCATTCCACGGGTTTCAACTACCCAGGTTTTAGGTATTCTTCCTTCAGCTAAAACATGCATGTGGAACCCAGAGTATGATCAACCATGTGATCGGGAGACGTGTTCAAATATGTCTCAGTTTTCGTACCCTGGTACTCGGGTGCAACATTCCAGACGCTTTACTAACACTCTCCCGAGTTGGAGAGTCAGCGCCTTTAACCTCCTGTTTGGCCCAGTTTGCAATTTCTGCGGAAGATGAACAGGAATAGCGAGAACCAATGAGAGACTAGCTGGAGGTGTCTGGACGGGCAAATTTAACTCTCATTTCCCACCAGGAAGAGGAATTAACCAAAGGCTCAGCGTGCCGTGCCGGAACCAGATTAGGGCCTGAAGCCATCCTGCGGTGTTGCGGCCAGCTCACAAGAAAGCGAGTTGAAGAAAGGAGCTCAGGGGCACTGTAATTCACAAACCTGCAGAGTTATAAATGACAGCTATCGTCCAAAAATATACTGAAGTAAGCCTGCCAAGAGGACTTAAAAGCGGGGCAGCATTGCAGGAAACCGATTTCAGGAGGTAGACTGGAATTGCATTGAAAGCATAGGAAAAGAGGCAGAACGTCCACAATGATGCACTTGGCCAAAAAGGGCGTATGCGTTTTTTCCTGAATATATTCAGGAAAAAACGCATACGCCCTTTTTGGCCAACCAAGCAAGCTTGCAAAGGAAATCTGCACTACAATGAAGTCTCACTTCCCCCCAGTCAAAAGGGCCATCTGAAAAAAGTGTAAACTCCAGAAAGGCAGGACAGGCCATGGAGAACTGGGAGCCTTGTTATGCTGATGGGCGGGATGTAAATTGCCAACAACCACTAGGGAGAAGTGTATGGTGTTTCCTGAAACATCTAAAAAACAAAGCAACAGAGCCTAGGGCACTTCCACTTATGGTCCTATACCTTAGGGAAATTAAAATCAAAAAGACACAGCCACCCCAAAGTTTGGAACGGCTCTGTTTACAAGAACCTCGTTTACAGTACAAGTTCAACATCGCAGAAAGTGAAAAATGGATAAAGAAGTTGTGGTATTTACTTACAAAGCAATATCACTCAGCAATGAAATCTGTGTCATCAGGCCCTTAGCAGCACAATGAGTGGATTCAGGTATGATGATTCTAACTGAAATAAGTCACACAGAAAAAGAAACATCATAAGATATCAGTAATACACGGAATGTAAACTTGGCTACACAGGAACTGAATTACAGAACAGAACAGGGTCTCAAATTTAGAAAACCAACTTATGCTTGCTTAAGGGTAAAGGTGAGTTGGGGTGCTGCATAAAACCAGAGATTTAAATGAGCACAGATAAAGTTCCTTAAGCCAAATATGGAATAGACAAGAGCTACTCCTTGCTCAACGAAATGGACTCAACACCCCATATTAAACGCCTAAGAATGTTCCTGACTATTAAGTATCTTAAAACCTATGGATTGCTATGTCTCCGAAAGAGAATCAAGCATGTGTACAGGGGCATAAACGCAGCAGTGATAGGATTGGAGAGGTTCGTGAGCAAATGAAGACCCTTTGAAGTCATATTGCATGGTACCCATTCCACGGGTTTCAACTACCCAGGTTTAAGGTATTCTTCCTTCAGCTAAAACATGCATGTGGAACCAAGAGTATGATCATCCGTGTGAACGGGAGACGTGTTCAAATATGTCTCAGTTTTCGTACCCTGGTACTCGGGTGCAACATTCCAGACGCTTTACTAACACTCTCCCGACTTGGAGAGTCAGCGCCTTTAACCTCTTGTTTGGCCCAGTTTGCAATTTCTGCGGAAGATGAACAGGAATAGCGAGAACCAATGAGAGACTAGCTGGAGGTGTCTGGACGGGCAAATTTAACTCTCATTTCCCACCAGGAAGAGGAAATAACCAAACGCTCAGCGTGCCGTGCCGGAACCAGATAAGGGCCTGAAGCCATCCTGCGGTGTTGCGGCCAGCTCACAAGAAAGCGAGTTGAAGAAAGGAGCTCAGGGGCACTGTAATTCACAAACCTGCAGAGTTAGAAATGACAGCTATCGTCCAAAAATATACTGAAGTAAGGCTGCCAAGAGGACTTGAAAGCGGGGCATAATTGCAGGAAACCGATTTCAGGAGGTAGACTGGAATTGCATTGAAAGCATAGGAAAAGAGGCAGAACGTCCACAATGATGCACTTGGCCAAAAAGGCCGTATGCGTTTTTTCCTGAATATATTCAGGAAAAAACGCATACGCCCTTTTTGGCCAACCAAGCAAACTTGCAAAGGAAATCTGCACTACAATGAAGTCTCACTTCCCTCTGGTCAAAAGGGCCATCTGAAAAAAGTGTAAAATCCAGAAAGGCAGGACAGGCCATGGAGAACTGGGAGCCTTGTTATGCTGATGGGCGGGATGTAAATTGCCATCAGACACTCGGGAGAAGTGTATGGTGTTTCCTGAAACATCTAAAAAACAAAGCAACAGAGCCTAGGGCACTTCCACTTATTGTCCTATAGCTTAGGGAAATTAAAATCAAAAAGACACAGCCACCCCAAAATTTGGAACGGCTCTGTTTACAACAACCTCGTTTACAGTACAAGTTCAACATCGCAGAAAGTGAAAAATGGATAAAGAAGTTGTGGTATTTACTTACAAAGCAATATCACTCAGCAATGAAATCTGTGTCATCAGGCCCTTAGCAGCACAATGAGTGGATTCAGGTATGATGATTCTAACTGAAGTAAGTCACACAGAAAAAGAAACATCATAAGATATCAGTAATACACGGAATGTAAACTTGGCTACACAGGAACTGAATTACAGAACAGAACAGGGTCTCAAATTTAGAAAACCAACTTATGCTTGCTTAAGGGGAAAGGTGAGTTGGGGTGCTGCATAAAACCAGAGATTGAAATGAGCACAGATAAAGTTCCTTAAGCCAAATATGGAATAGACAAGAGCTACTCCTTGCTCAACGAAATGGACTCAACACCGCATATTAAACGCCTAAGAATGTACCTGACTAGTAAGTATCTTAAAACCTATGGATTGCTATGTCTCCGAAAGAGAATCAAGCATGTGTACAGGGGCATAAACGCACCAGTGATAGGATTGGAGAGGTTCGGTGAGCAAATGAAGACCCTTTGAAGTCATATTGCATGGTACCCATTCCACGGGTTTCAACTACCCAGGTTTTAGGTATTCTTCCTTCAGCTAAAACATGCATGTGGAACCCAGAGTATGATCAACCATGTGATCGGGAGACGTGTTCAAATATGTCTCAGTTTTCGTACCCTGGTACTCGGGTGCAACATTCCAGACGCTTTACTAACACTCTCCCGAGTTGGAGAGTCAGCGCCTTTAACCTCCTGTTTGGCCCAGTTTGCAATTTCTGCGGAAGATGAACAGGAATAGCGAGAACCAATGAGAGACTAGCTGGAGGTGTCTGGACGGGCAAATTTAACTCTCATTTCCCACCAGGAAGAGGAATTAACCAAAGGCTCAGCGTGCCGTGCCGGAACCAGATTAGGGCCTGAAGCCATCCTGCGGTGTTGCGGCCAGCTCACAAGAAAGCGAGTTGAAGAAAGGAGCTCAGGGGCACTGTAATTCACAAACCTGCAGAGTTATAAATGACAGCTATCGTCCAAAAATATACTGAAGTAAGCCTGCCAAGAGGACTTAAAAGCGGGGCAGCATTGCAGGAAACCGATTTCAGGAGGTAGACTGGAATTGCATTGAAAGCATAGGAAAAGAGGCAGAACGTCCACAATGATGCACTTGGCCAAAAAGGGCGTATGCGTTTTTTCCTGAATATATTCAGGAAAAAACGCATACGCCCTTTTTGGCCAACCAGGCAAGCTTGCAAAGGAAATCTGCACTACAATGAAGTCTCACTTCCCCCCAGTCAAAAGGGCCATCTGAAAAAAGTGTAAACTCCAGAAAGGCAGGACAGGCCATGGAGAACTGGGAGCCTTGTTATGCTGATGGGCGGGATGTAAATTGCCAACAACCACTAGGGAGAAGTGTATGGTGTTTCCTGAAACATCTAAAAAACAAAGCAACAGAGCCTAGGGCACTTCCACTTATGGTCCTATAGCTTAGGGAAATTAAAATCAAAAAGACACAGCCACCCCAAAGTTTGGAAAGGCTCTGTTTACAAGAACCTCGTTTACAGTACAAGTTCAACATCGCAGAAAGTGAAAAATGGATAAAGAAGTTGTGGTATTTACTTACAAAGCAATATCACTCAGCAATGAAATCTGTGTCATCAGGCCCTTAGCAGCACAGTGAGTGGATTCAGGTATGATGATTCTAACTGAAATAAGTCACACAGAAAAAGAAACATCATAAGATATCAGTAATACACGGAATGTAAACTTGGCTACACAGGAACTGAATTACAGAACAGAACAGGGTCTCAAATTTAGAAAACCAACTTATGCTTGCTTAAGGGTAAAGGTGAGTTGGGGTGCTGCATAAAACCAGAGATTGAAATGAGCACAGATAAAGTTCCTTAAGCCAAATATGGAATAGACAAGAGCTACTCCTTGCTCAATGAAATGGACTCAACACCGCATATTAAACGCCTAAGAATGTACCTGACTAGTAAGTATCTTAAAACCTATGGATTGCTATGTCTCCGAAAGAGAATCAAGCATGTGTACAGGGGCATAAACGCAGCAGTGATAGGATTGGAGAGGTTCGGTGAGCAAATGAAGACCCTTTGAAGTCATATTGCATGGTACCCATTCCACGGGTTTCAACTACCCAGGTTTTAGGTATTCTTCCTTCAGCTAAAACATGCATGTGGAACCCAGAGTATGATCAACCATGTGATCGGGAGACGTGTTCAAATATGTCTCAGTTTTCGTACCCTGGTACTCGGGTGCAACATTCCAGACGCTTTACTAACACTCTCCCGAGTTGGAGAGTCAGCGCCTTTAACCTCCTGTTTGGCCCAGTTTGCAATTTCTGCGGAAGATGAACAGGAATAGCGAGAACCAATGAGAGACTAGCTGGAGGTGTCTGGACGGGCAAATTTAACTCTCATTTCCCACCAGGAAGAGGAATTAACCAAAGGCTCAGCGTGCCGTGCCGGAACCAGATTAGGGCCTGAAGCCATCCTGCGGTGTTGCGGCCAGCTCACAAGAAAGCGAGTTGAAGAAAGGAGCTCAGGGGCACTGTAATTCACAAACCTGCAGAGTTATAAATGACAGCTATCGTCCAAAAATATACTGAAGTAAGCCTGCCAAGAGGACTTAAAAGCGGGGCAGCATTGCAGGAAACCGATTTCAGGAGGTAGACTGGAATTGCATTGAAAGCATAGGAAAAGAGGCAGAACGTCCACAATGATGCACTTGGCCAAAAAGGGCGTATGCGTTTTTTCCTGAATATATTCAGGAAAAAACGCATACGCCCTTTTTGGCCAACCAAGCAAGCTTGCAAAGGAAATCTGCACTACAATGAAGTCTCACTTCCCCCCAGTCAAAAGGGCCATCTGAAAAAAGTGTAAACTCCAGAAAGGCAGGACAGGCCATGGAGAACTGGGAGCCTTGTTATGCTGATGGGCGGGATGTAAATTGCCAACAACCACTAGGGAGAAGTGTATGGTGTTTCCTGAAACATCTAAAAAACAAAGCAACAGAGCCTAGGGCACTTCCACTTATGGTCCTATACCTTAGGGAAATTAAAATCAAAAAGACACAGCCACCCCAAAGTTTGGAACGGCTCTGTTTACAAGAACCTCGTTTACAGTACAAGTTCAACATCGCAGAAAGTGAAAAATGGATAAAGAAGTTGTGGTATTTACTTACAAAGCAATATCACTCAGCAATGAAATCTGTGTCATCAGGCCCTTAGCAGCACAATGAGTGGATTCAGGTATGATGATTCTAACTGAAATAAGTCACACAGAAAAAGAAACATCATAAGATATCAGTAATACACGGAATGTAAACTTGGCTACACAGGAACTGAATTACAGAACAGAACAGGGTCTCAAATTTAGAAAACCAACTTATGCTTGCTTAAGGGTAAAGGTGAGTTGGGGTGCTGCATAAAACCAGAGATTTAAATGAGCACAGATAAAGTTCCTTAAGCCAAATATGGAATAGACAAGAGCTACTCCTTGCTCAACGAAATGGACTCAACACCCCATATTAAACGCCTAAGAATGTTCCTGACTATTAAGTATCTTAAAACCTATGGATTGCTATGTCTCCGAAAGAGAATCAAGCATGTGTACAGGGGCATAAACGCAGCAGTGATAGGATTGGAGAGGTTCGTGAGCAAATGAAGACCCTTTGAAGTCATATTGCATGGTACCCATTCCACGGGTTTCAACTACCCAGGTTTAAGGTATTCTTCCTTCAGCTAAAACATGCATGTGGAACCAAGAGTATGATCATCCGTGTGAACGGGAGACGTGTTCAAATATGTCTCAGTTTTCGTACCCTGGTACTCGGGTGCAACATTCCAGACGCTTTACTAACACTCTCCCGACTTGGAGAGTCAGCGCCTTTAACCTCTTGTTTGGCCCAGTTTGCAATTTCTGCGGAAGATGAACAGGAATAGCGAGAACCAATGAGAGACTAGCTGGAGGTGTCTGGACGGGCAAATTTAACTCTCATTTCCCACCAGGAAGAGGAAATAACCAAACGCTCAGCGTGCCGTGCCGGAACCAGATAAGGGCCTGAAGCCATCCTGCGGTGTTGCGGCCAGCTCACAAGAAAGCGAGTTGAAGAAAGGAGCTCAGGGGCACTGTAATTCACAAACCTGCAGAGTTAGAAATGACAGCTATCGTCCAAAAATATACTGAAGTAAGGCTGCCAAGAGGACTTGAAAGCGGGGCATAATTGCAGGAAACCGATTTCAGGAGGTAGACTGGAATTGCATTGAAAGCATAGGAAAAGAGGCAGAACGTCCACAATGATGCACTTGGCCAAAAAGGGCGTATGCGTTTTTTCCTGAATATATTCAGGAAAAAACGCATACGCCCTTTTTGGCCAACCAAGCAAACTTGCAAAGGAAATCTGCACTACAATGAAGTCTCACTTCCCTCTGGTCAAAAGGGCCATCTGAAAAAAGTGTAAAATCCAGAAAGGCAGGACAGGCCATGGAGAACTGGGAGCCTTGTTATGCTGATGGGCGGGATGTAAATTGCCAACAGACACTCGGGAGAAGTGTATGGTGTTTCCTGAAACATCTAAAAAACAAAGCAACAGAGCCTAGGGCACTTCCACTTATTGTCCTATAGCTTAGGGAAATTAAAATCAAAAAGACACAGCCACCCCAAAATTTGGAACGGCTCTGTTTACAACAACCTCGTTTACAGTACAAGTTCAACATCGCAGAAAGTGAAAAATGGATAAAGAAGTTGTGGTATTTACTTACAAAGCAATATCACTCAGCAATGAAATCTGTGTCATCAGGCCCTTAGCAGCACAATGAGTGGATTCAGGTATGATGATTCTAACTGAAGTAAGTCACACAGAAAAAGAAACATCATAAGATATCAGTAATACACGGAATGTAAACTTGGCTACACAGGAACTGAATTACAGAACAGAACAGGGTCTCAAATTTAGAAAACCAACTTATGCTTGCTTAAGGGGAAAGGTGAGTTGGGGTGCTGCATAAAACCAGAGATTGAAATGAGCACAGATAAAGTTCCTTAAGCCAAATATGGAATAGACAAGAGCTACTCCTTGCTCAACGAAATGGACTCAACACCGCATATTAAACGCCTAAGAATGTACCTGACTAGTAAGTATCTTAAAACCTATGGATTGCTATGTCTCCGAAAGAGAATCAAGCATGTGTACAGGGGCATAAACGCACCAGTGATAGGATTGGAGAGGTTCGGTGAGCAAATGAAGACCCTTTGAAGTCATATTGCATGGTACCCATTCCACGGGTTTCAACTACCCAGGTTTTAGGTATTCTTCCTTCAGCTAAAACATGCATGTGGAACCCAGAGTATGATCAACCATGTGATCGGGAGACGTGTTCAAATATGTCTCAGTTTTCGTACCCTGGTACTCGGGTGCAACATTCCAGACGCTTTACTAACACTCTCCCGAGTTGGAGAGTCAGCGCCTTTAACCTCCTGTTTGGCCCAGTTTGCAATTTCTGCGGAAGATGAACAGGAATAGCGAGAACCAATGAGAGACTAGCTGGAGGTGTCTGGACGGGCAAATTTAACTCTCATTTCCCACCAGGAAGAGGAATTAACCAAAGGCTCAGCGTGCCGTGCCGGAACCAGATTAGGGCCTGAAGCCATCCTGCGGTGTTGCGGCCAGCTCACAAGAAAGCGAGTTGAAGAAAGGAGCTCAGGGGCACTGTAATTCACAAACCTGCAGAGTTATAAATGACAGCTATCGTCCAAAAATATACTGAAGTAAGCCTGCCAAGAGGACTTAAAAGCGGGGCAGCATTGCAGGAAACCGATTTCAGGAGGTAGACTGGAATTGCATTGAAAGCATAGGAAAAGAGGCAGAACGTCCACAATGATGCACTTGGCCAAAAAGGGCGTATGCGTTTTTTCCTGAATATATTCAGGAAAAAACGCATACGCCCTTTTTGGCCAACCAAGCAAGCTTGCAAAGGAAATCTGCACTACAATGAAGTCTCACTTCCCCCAGTCAAAAGGGCCATCTGAAAAAAGTGTAAACTCCAGAAAGGCAGGACAGGCCATGGAGAACTGGGAGCCTTGTTATGCTGATGGGCGGGATGTAAATTGCCAACAACCACTAGGGAGAAGTGTATGGTGTTTCCTGAAACATCTAAAAAACAAAGCAACAGAGCCTAGGGCACTTCCACTTATGGTCCTATAGCTTAGGGAAATTAAAATCAAAAAGACACAGCCACCCCAAAGTTTGGAAAGGCTCTGTTTACAAGAACCTCGTTTACAGTACAAGTTCAACATCGCAGAAAGTGAAAAATGGAGAAAGAAGTTGTGGTATTTACTTACAAAGCAATATCACTCAGCAATGAAATCTGTGTCATCAGGCCCTTAGCAGCACAATGAGTGGATTCAGGTATGATGATTCTAACTGAAATAAGTCACACAGAAAAAGAAACATCATAAGATATCAGTAATACACGGAATGTAAACTTGGCTACACAGGAACTGAATTACAGAACAGAACAGGGTCTCAAATTTAGAAAACCAACTTATGCTTGCTTAAGGGTAAAGGTGAGTTGGGGTGCTGCATAAAACCAGAGATTGAAATGAGCACAGATAAAGTTCCTTAAGCCAAATATGGAATAGACAAGAGCTACTCCTTGCTCAATGAAATGGACTCAACACCCCATATTAAACGCCTAAGAATGTACCTGACTAGTA